>NW_020837945.1:36950013-37044693 GCF_003676395.1 Aethalodelphis obliquidens
TATATATATATATATATATATATATATATACAAAAACATAGACATACAGACATGAATAAAGAGCTTACCACATTTATTCTAAAATTTTAGCCAGAAGTCAGACATAACCATAGAAAAACAAGTGTCATTGGTTTAATACAGAGTTGACTTTTGTCTTTGCCTCACTTTTGTATTTTTATCATGATTGAGGTTTTGGCAGGTAAAACAAGCTGAAATGATTTGCTCAACATGAGGGCTAAAGCATACCCACCAGTATTTGTGGAGAACATTTTAAAATTTTCTTTGCTCTAATGTTTGATCTTGTGGATGGATGGACCAAATTTGGGTTGAGGGATGGAGGAGGCACCATGTGGCCATCTAGATACCTCCAAAGTCATCTGTGTGATGATGGTTTCCAATTAGCTTTTTAAGCTTTGGGTATCACTTTTGGGGTCTCTGGGCCCCTCAAGAGTCACCAGTGTGTCAGAAGGCCTCAAATTCTAGTGATTGTAGTGTGTTGAGGAGCTGGAATGGGAATGGAAAGGTCTGGCAGGAGTAGAGGGGTAGAAGAGGGGTGGAAGGAAAAGGGGTGGAAGAGCTAGGGATATTGAAGGGGGACAGGCCCAAGGATTCAAGAGAGATGAAAGTCAAAGGTGATAAAAAGGTGGAAGGAGGACAAGGGGTAATGGAAGGGAAATGTCTCACATAAGCTAGTTTGGGAAGATTTCAAATTTCTCAAAGACATCATTAGAGTTCCAAATTATCCTGTGTGAAATTTTGCCATTTTAAAAGACATTGGACATAATTAGTGCCATAGTGGAAGAGCATATAGTCAGTAAGGGAGGGTAGACTCCAAGTAGATTGAGAGTTACCCCTCAGAGGAGAATGATAAAGCAGAAAAAGGAGCAAGGAAGAAAAAATCTTGCTAGAAAGTCTCATGCACAATCCTTGTCTGGAAGACAAAGAGGTTTCTCACACAATCCTTGTTGAGGAATTGAAGAACTGAGTCCATAAAAGGAGTCAGGAAATCAAAGAGACTTCATAAAAGAGCCAGGAATTTCCTGACCAGAGTCTGGTGTAAGTCTTCATTAAGAAAAATCCAAGAAGACTTCCATCCTGGAAGATTATTGTTCAAATAGAAAAGAACCAGGAACAATCTATTGCTTCCAGGTATTATGGACAGAGGCAGAATGCAGGAGACAAGTAGGTATGGTTTTAAAAGGAAGAAAGTTTTTAGGGCTGGAAATATTCAGTATCTTGACTATGGTGGTGGATACAGAACCTACACAGGTGATAACATTGTGTAAAACTTAAGACACACAAGTAAGTACAAATAAAATTTGGGAAATCTGAATAAGGCTCCTAGATTGTATCAATGTCATCAGGTTGTGTTATTACACTATCAATTTGGAAAATATTACCATTGAGAGAAACTGGACAAAATGCACAAGGGATCTACCCATATTACTTCTTACACTTGCAGGTGAATCTGCAATCTTCTCAATAAAAATTTCAATTCATAAGAAAGGAAAAGCATGATGAGTTTTGAGGAACCAGTATTATAAGAATGATGGATATTGAGTCCAGGATGCCAGGAGTTTGAGATTATGAAAAGAGGTAAAGAGTTATGGGTTAGAGCTTTCTAATAATTATGACTGTTGAGTTACTGGCAGTTTGAAGGGAAAACTCAGCTCAACATTCCTGCAAAAAGAGACTTGAGGGCTTCCCTGGTGGCGCAGTGGTTGAGAGTCTGCCTGCCGATGCAGGGGACATAGGTTCGTGTTCTGGTCCGGGAAGATCTCACATGCCGCAGAGCGGCTGGGCCCATGAGCCATGGCCGCTGAGTCTGCGCGTCCGGAGCCTGTTGCTCCGCAACGGGAGAGGCCACAACAGTGAGAGGCCTGCATACTGAAAAAAAAATAAAATAAAATAAAAGAGAGACTTGAATGTGTATATATAGACCATGTAGTAGAATACAATGAAGAGAGAGAGAAAGAAGGAAGAGAAAGAAGCACTGATGAAATAGATAACTCAAAGTGGAGATTTTAGTTTTGGAAAACAATAGGACCAGAATTTTTATAAGGAGCAGCAACATAATTTGAGAAGGATGCTTTCAACCATCTTTGAATAGTATTTTATGAAAGCCTGAAGGGACACAGTTGTTTACAAGTCTACAGGGACTTCACTCCTCTGCTCCTCAACACTGGCACTGTTACAACTTGTAAATGAATAGAACTTTTGTCCTGAGGCAGAGACAAGAAAATTAGCTATGAAGAAATTATCTTGTCATTTAGGTGAGGAGAATAATATTCAAGAACCTCAAGTTTCATTGCCTCTGTTTTAATGCCAAGTGGAAGCTAAAGCCATGGATTAAGAAATGGGGTGATTGGAATTCCTTGGTGGTCCAGTGGTTAGGACTCCACACTTCCACTGCAGGGGACATGGGTTCCATCCCTGGTTTGGGAACTAAGATCCTGAGTGCTGTGCGGCGTGGTCAAAAAAAAAAAAAAAAAGAAAGAAAGAAATGGGGTGATTATGTTCAGCACCTCCAACAGTATCATTGATTGCCTAAATTTGGTCTATACAGAGAGAAAACAATTACATGGAGAAAAATTAAAAATTGGGAGGGAAACATAGGGTAACATGAGTATGTTTGGCATAAAAAGTCAGGAAAGATAAGAATATTGTAATTGATTAATTCAAGAGTTTGAGATATCAAATATGACATAATTCTGGGTGATAGCAGTGCCTACAGGGTACATATTTTAATGCATGACTGAAATAAAGAAGAAATAAAATACATTGATTTAAAGCTATTAACTGAACAGGAGAAAGAACTATGAATTTACAATATTGGAGTATTACAAATCTTAGGTTTCATTTCCCAAATACCATGTCAGTTAACCTCATGAAATATCCTTTATATATCTTTCACGATGTGTGAGTTTTAACACACATTACAATAATATGAGCAAAGGAAAAAAGAATAGTCTGTTAATGTTAGTGTGGAGGGGGAAAAAAGTGGCATTGGTTAATTCATTTCTGGTAGTGTAGGCACAGCCTCACTCTGAAGGAATGGAATAACTTACTCAGGTTCTGGCTGAGTGTCCCTGGCTCTTGACTGCCATGCTCTCAGGCACTTGATAGCAAGATCTTTTCTTTACAGATTCAGCCATGCCCATTATCTCCTTTTAGGAGATTCTTTCAAGACATGACCATAACATTTTCAAACTCTCTAGGGTCATTAGCACACTATCTCTTTTTCACCTCTCTCTTATCATTTCCCAGGCTTCAGAAATTCAATTCACTTTTCTGTAAGTTGTTAAAACTCCGAATGCAGTTCTCAGTACTTACCACACTAGGAATGTTTGTATAGCATGAAAGAATCTATCCGTTACTTTCTAAATTTCCTCACACAATGAAGGCATTCAACAGAATATTCATGATTCAGACATGAGGAATAAAAGGTTTATTATGTAACTCTTCTGAGGAGGCATTTAGCCCATGACTAATCACAGCTGCATAGTTGTTTTACCTATTAAAACTTACAACATTCTAAAAATTGCACGTTTTTCTTTCATATAAGGTCCAAGCTAAAAATTTAGATAACTTTACTTTTCATACAGAATGTTTTAGTTATTTGACAAATGAGAAAATCATGATGGCTTGATTGTGATTGAGTTTTCTGAAAAACATCTTAACAATTTAAGAGATTAGTTTAGCATGAACAGAAAACAAATCTAAAACAGCAAATATTGTTCCTCCTCCTGCCATCATAGATGCCTAGTCTTTTTCCAACTATAATTTTCATAAAGTGCATGTCCTCAAGACAGAGAAATTTGCATGATAATCTTTAGCAGTTTCCTCTTTTTTTTTCCATAGGAGTAAAGTGTTACCTATGTGTAAAACTCAATCTAAGGGAAAGAGAAACTAATCTATTGTTAATATTGTCATTTCTTTTTTGTTTGTTTATGTTTTTGTTTTTTTTGTGGTACGCAGGCCTCTCACTGTTGTGGCCTCTCCCGCTGAGGAGCATAGGCTCCGGACGCGCAGGCTCAGCGGCCATGGCTCACGGGCCCAGCCGCTCTGCGGCATGTGGGATCTTCCCGGACCAGGGCACGAACCCATGTCCCCTGCATCAGCAGGCGGACTCTCAACCACTATGCCACCAGGGAAGCCCAATATTGTCATTTCTTAATAATCACTATTAGACTTTAATATTATGTAAAATATTCTCAGTGTTATGAATATTAAAATATAAAATGTTATAAGATTACATTTTATAAGATAAAAAGTCTACATAGTGCTCTGGTCAATAGCTATTTAGAACATTGTATTATCCATTAAAAAATTAGAAAAAAATCAACAACAAAAAAACTAAGTTAAATCTAGCTATAATTATTTTTGAACTATATTTCTGTCATTCCAGCCTAGAATCTTTAACTGTATCAGCTAGATTCCTATCAACAAATGGCCTTCCCAAACTGTGTAATTTGTGGAATCTTAAATAAATTGACTGTTTACCACATAAATGTGGTCAGGGTTTAAGGAAACCACTAAGAAATTGAAGTACCCTGAAGCTAGGAATATGAAGGGGGCCATTCCCAACCCAAGGCCTGAGGATACAAAAGATCAGTTTCCAAAATATAAAGATGGTAAAGTGGGAGGATTCTGTGAATAGAACTATGGCTTTTATAGAGGGAGACAGTCAACTCACTGCAAATCAGCAAGCAAAGCTGAGAAGTAAATATCCTGACCTCACTTACTTCCTTATTTTGATCTTTTACTAATAAAACACTGGATATTTTGCAATTTCATTTACATATTTTGAAAGCACTGATATTTTGATAGATCTGTGAAATGTAATCAGTCAATAAACCAAAACATGTTATATTTTTCAGTTGTAATTTTTAATGTTTTGATAAAATTTGTTCTGGATTCTTCACCTTGCTGACATAGGTGTTTTGTTTTTTTAACTAATGTTGATATATTAAATACTGTAATACAATGTTGTTAATTAGCTTTGTAAATATCAACTGTTATACTCTATCAATATTCTATTAGAAATCTGTATGTGTATATTTTTTAGAGACATAAAAATAGATAATTAGGAAAAAGGAAAGCTAGAAGATCCTGTCAGGCTTACTTCACTTTTTGTGAATGAATTGCTTTTCTCTTTTTCATATAAAACACTTTCCAAAATTTTTTTTTCTTTTTCCTTTAGTTTTGATTTTCAATAGGAATGCCATTTTAGAATCCACAGTAAATAGCTGTTACTGAAATTAAAGACTAAGCCACCTGATGGGACTTCAACACAACACACGGAACAACAGAATGCTAAATGAGAAAAGGACAGAGTTTGTAGAATTTCATCTGTTTTCTTCCCTCTATAATTGTGTTGTAAAGGAAATAAATCTTCAGAGTATGAACCTTGTATTAAAATTACTGTAACTTGGGACTTCCCTGGTGGCACAGTGGTTAAGAAT
The DNA here is from genome assembly GCF_003676395.1 of Aethalodelphis obliquidens. Taxonomy (NCBI): domain Eukaryota; kingdom Metazoa; phylum Chordata; class Mammalia; order Artiodactyla; family Delphinidae; genus Aethalodelphis; species Aethalodelphis obliquidens. Next base: position 36,955,479 of record NW_020837945.1, read on the forward strand.
CTGCCTGCCAACGGAGGGGACATGGGTTCAAACCCTGATCCAAGAAGATCTCACATGCTGTGGAGCAACTCAGCCCATGCGCCACAACTACTGAGCCTGCGCTCTAGAGCCCACAAGCCACAATTACTGAAGCCCGCATACCTAGAGTCTGTGCTCCACAACAGGAGAAATCACCATGATGAGAAGCCCATGCACCACAACAAACAGTAGCCCTCATTCGCTGCAACTAGAGAAAGCCTGCACGCAGCAACGAAGACCCAATGCAGGCAAAAATAAAAAAATAAATAAATTTTTTAAAATTACTGTAACTTAGTCAGGAATATCATATAAAGACACACAGTTGAGTGAAATAAATCTGATGTAGTTTCAATAAATATTTGATAATAATGATTGCAGTGATGATAGATGATACAGCTACAATGATTCCTATAATATTCAGCTGACTACTGACTAAGACCATTAAACACAAAAGAATATTTTGAGTCCTACCATATTAGGAGTCTCATGAAGAGATGGAAATTAAATAATGAATGATGAAATATTAACCCAAATATGTTAAGCCCTTTACTCTCCTTCAATACAGTTTTCCTAAAAAGAATGATTTTTGACAAATGGTAAAAACTTTTATGATGCTTATTTTGAAGACTGGATATATCCCCAATTTAAAAGTTACTTTGTAGACATTACTGGTGCCTCACTCAAAGCCCTTTTACTGGGGATTTTTTTTAAGGCATAGAAAATATGAGACTCCTTGGTGAAGGCCAGCAGACGTGAAAATGATACATGTACTTTAAACTGAACTTTTAAATATACTGTTCCTAACAGTTATCAAGCTATTTTGAGGACGAGTAAACCAAAAATCCTTTCAATATAGTATGCATTCCTCTGTGAATACAGACTTTATTAATACATTTCAATATATTTGCATGCTTACCTATTGTGCCTGGTTTTATCAACCAGTTTTCACCTAAAAGAAATACTACCTAGCAGATAGCTTTGTTTAAAAAAATTCATTTTGGTAATGCCAAACAGTATAAATGATTATACCTTGTTATTAAGCTTACCACATTTCTTCTAAATCTCTTTCCACTTTACCTAATCATAAAGTTGACTATGTATTATTCTTTATTAGATTATCCTGCAGATAGATTAGAATTACTGAAAACTTAGTCTATCTGTATCCAAACCTGTGCTTAAGCATGAGGATAATTATACCGGGTAGAAATCATTCTATAGAATATTAAGGTGAAATTGCTAATCAAAAGTATGTACTCTGTGCAATTCTGTTCCAACAAATTGCCATCAATTCAGTCCCACAAATTAAACCAGAACATGAATTTCCCATATACCATGAGGGCACTAAATATTAACAATCTTTTAAATCTAAATGTTTATCAATCTGATAGATGAAAATAGTTATCACATTATTATTTTAAGTGATATTTTTCCATATAACATTTCTGCTGTAATTTTTTTCTTTAATCCATCCTGTCTAGATCTTGGTGAATGATTTCAATCTATAGATGTCTATAGATACTGTTATCTTTATTATTAAATGTTTCTACCTCCCTGTTTATTTATTTATTTTTGAACTTGTGTTATCATCAAATAAGGTCTCCAAGGGTTTTTTCCTTTGCTTTTAAATTTTCTTTCCTCTCTCTTCATATTCATTGCTTTTTTTTTTTAAGATCCTGCATTACTTATTTGTGAATACTATTTTTTCTTTAGACATTCCATGCTAATAATGCATTACTCAACATGATTATCTGCATTAATTAGAGTTAATAATTCAGAATTCATTTTTTTGAAATATTTCCTTGTAATTGACTCTTAATTTCTTTATATACTGGAGTGATCTTCCTTTTACAAGTCTTCTCTTTCACCAGGAGTTGACTGTCCTAAGTATTCTGCTTGGTCTTTCTTATTCTCTTTGCTAAGTTCCTTTTTTGTTGAATTTGTCCTTTTATTATTATGTACAGAACTTCTTTATGTCATAAATTCTGTCTGGTATTTTTGTTTTGTTTTGTTTTTTGGCAGTGCCATGCAGCTTGTGGGGTCTTAGTTCCCTGACCAGGGATCAAACCCCAGCCTCCTGCAGTGGAAATGCTAAGTCCTAACCACTGGACTGACAGGGAATTCCCTCTGTCTGGTTATTAATACTACAACAGCCTCTCTATTTCTTTAATATTTGTTATATTCTTTACATCTCTTTATTTCTACCTTTCTTTCATATGAGTATGTTTGTGTGTTTTTGTTTGTGATTGTCTTGAAGAAACAATATATTTTTAATATTTTTTTCAAGTCACTGAAATGAACAATGGAAAATGTGAACATCTTGGAAGTCCTCAATTTCCGGAAGTCCATGGTTTAATTCTTTTTTTTTTTTTTGAGGTATGCGGGCCTCTCACTGTTGTGGCCTCTTCCATTGTGGAGCACAGGCTCAGCGGCCATGGCTCACGGGCCCAGCTGCTCTGCAGCATGTGGGATCTTCCCGGACTGGGGCACGAACCCATGTCCCTTGCATTGGCAGGCGGACTCTCAACCACTGCACCACCAGGGAAGCCCCCATGGCTTCATTCTTATCAAAAGCCAACACTGATGTCTGCCTTTCACAGCTTCTCCTAGCAATGCTGAACAATTTTCAAATTTACTAAGTGATTTTCACTTGGTCCAAAATGTCCTCACCTATATTTCTTGAGAAGTGAAAACAGGTGTCATGTTTCTTCTCACTTACTCATATATTTTATAAATTTCTGCCACATCACAGTTTTTCATTTTTAATATCTGGGCTTACAAGAATTGTGGCCAGGAATTAAGATGGGAACATATATCAGGTGTGGAGCATGGCATATAAAAATACATAGGGACTGAGAAGGAGAGAATACAGATCCACTTCAGGAGTATTTGATGATCATGGAAGTGAAATCGTCAGAGTTATTATCCTTAGTCTGTGCTTGGTGTAATTCTGCCACACAACAGTAATATAACAATGGAAAAATTATTATCCACTTGAAGCTCCAATTTTCTAGTCTATACAATGGAAATAATTTCGTCTGGGAAAGATGTTTATGTATACACTTACATTGGTACTTCAAGATTTAGGTTTTAGAGTTTAATTTCTATATATACAATTTTTTGAGCTCTCATTATTCACTGATTGTACAGAAATTAATACAAATCTAAAATATCTTTGTTCTATACAATAGTATATTTTACCACTTTGATTACACAAATATTGATAGTCAACTTAAAATACAGTAAGTGGTGACTTAAAGAATTAAAGTTGAGGGAGACCTTCAAGATGGTGGAGTGAGACGTGGAGATCACCTTTCTCCCAGCAAATACATCAGAAATACAACTACATATGAAGCAATGCCTACAGAACACCTACAGAACACTGACAGAAGACCTCAGACTTCCCAAAAGGCAAGAAACTCCCCGCCTACCTGGGGAGGGCAAAAGAAAAAGAAAAAAACAGAGACAAAAGAATAGGGATGGGACCTGAACCTCTGAGAGGGAGCTGTGAAGAAGGAAAAGTTTCCACACACTAGGGAGCCCCTTCACTGGTGGAGATGGGGTGGGAGGGTGGGGATGAATCTTTGGAGTCACAGAGGAGAATGCAGCAACAGGGGTGCAGAGGGCAAAGCGGAGAGATTCCCACATGGAGGATCCATGCGGACCAGCACTCACCAGCCCAAGAGGCTTGTCTGCTCACCCACCTCAGTGGGTGTGGGCTGGATGCTGAGGCTCCAGCTTCAGAGGTCAGATCCCAGGGAGAGGACTGGGGTTGGCTGCGTGAACACAGCCTGAAGGGGTTAGTGTGCCACAGCTAGCCAGGAGGGAGTCCGGGAAATAGTCTGGACCTGCCTACGAGGCAAGAGACCATTATTTCAGAGTGCTCTGGAGAGGGGATTCAGAGCACCACCTAAACAAGCTCCAGAGACAGGAGAGCCACGGCTATCAGCGCGGACACGAGAGAAGGGCATAAAACGCTAAGGTTGCTGCTGCAGCCTCCAAGAAACCTGTGTGCAAGCACAGGTCACTATCCACACACCCCCTCCTGGGAGACTGTGCAGCCCACCACTGCCAGGGTCCTGTGATCCAGGGACAATTTCCCCGGGAGAACACATGGCATGCCTCAGGCTCTTGCAACGTCACACTGACCTCTGCCCCAACAGGCTTGCCCCCATTCTGTACCCCTCCTTCTCCCTGGCCTGAGTGAGCCAGAGCCCTCTAATCAGCTTCTCCTGTAACCCTCCTGTTAGATCAGGAACAGACACCCTCAGGTGACCTACATACAGAGGTGGGGCCAAATCGAAAGCTGAACCCTGGGAGTTGTGTGAACAAAGAAGAGAAAGGGCAGTTTCTAGCAGCAGCCTCAGGAGCAGCAGATTAAAGCTCCACAAACAACTTGATGTACCCTGCATCTCTGGAATAACTAAATAGACAATGAATCATCCCAAATTGAGGTGGTGGACTTTGTGTGATTTTGTCTGTATAGCTTTGCTTTTACCATTTGTCTTAGGGTCCTGTCTGTCTGTTTTTATTTGTTTGTTTATTTATTTATTTATTTTATTTATTTATTTTAGTATAGTTTTAGCACTGGTTAACATTGGTGTATTTGGTTTTTGGTTTGGTTGCTCTCTTCTGTCTTTCTTTCTTTTCTTTTCTATTACTTATTTTTTTTTATAATTTTTTAATTTTTTATTTAATAACTTTCTTTTCTTTCTTTGCTTTTCTTTCTTTGCTTTTCTTTCCTTTTTTTTTTCTTTCTTTCTTTCTCCCTTATCTTCTGAGCCACGTGGCTGACAGGGTCTTGGTGCTCCAGCCGGGTGTCAGGCCTGTGCCTCTGAGGTGGCAGAGCCGAATTCAAGACATTTGTACCAGAGACCTCCCAGCTCCACGTAATATCAAACTGTAAAAGCTCTCCAAGAGATCTCCATCTCAATGCTAAGGCCCATCTTCACTCAACGACCAGCAAGCTACAGTGCTGAACACCCTATGCCAAACAACTAACAAGATAGGAGCACAACCCCACCCATTAGCAGAGAGGCTGCCTAAAATCATAATAAGGTCACAGACACCCAAAAACACACCACCAGCCGTGGTCTTGCCCAACAGAAAGACAAGATCCAGCCTCATCCACCAGAACACAGGCAACAGTCCCTTCCATCAGGAATGCTACACAACCTTCTGAACCAAACTGAGCCACTGGGGGCAGACACCAAAAACAATGGGAACTATGAACTTGCCATCTGCAAAAAGGAGACACCAAACACAGTAAGTTAGGCAAAATGAGAAGACCGAGAAACACAGCAGATGAAGGAGCAAGGCAAAAGACAACCAGACCAGAAAAATGGAGAGGAAAGAGGCAGTCTACCTGAAAAAGAATTCAGAGTAATGATAGTAAAGATGATCCAAAATCTTGGAAATAGAATGGAGAAAATACAAGAAATGTTTAACAACGACCTAGAAGAACTAAAGATCAAACAAACAATGATGAACAACACAATAAATGAAATTAAAAATTCTCTAGAAGGAATCAATAGCAGAATGACTGAGGCAAAAGAACGGATAAGTGACTTGGAAGATAAAATAATGGAAATAAATACTGCATAGCAGAATAAAGAAAAAAGAATGAAAAGAATTGAGGACAGTCTCAGAGACCACTGGAACAACATTGAACACACCGACATTCAAATTATAGGGGTCCCAGAAGAAGAAGAGAAAAAGAAAGGGACTGAGGAAATGTTCGAAGAGATTATAGTTAAATTTCCCTAATATGGGAAAGGAATTAGTTTATTAAGTCCTGGAAGCACAGAGACTTCCGTACAGGGTAAATCCAAGGAGAAACATGGCAAGACACATATTAATGAAACTATCAAAAATTAAATACAAAGAAAAAATAGTGAAAGCAGCAAGGGAAAAACAAGTAACACATAAGGGAATCCCCATAAGGTTGACAGCTGATCTTTTAGCAAAAACACTGCAAGCCAGAAGGGAGTGGCAAGACATATTTAAAGTGATGAAAGAGAAAAACCTACAACCAAGATTACTGTACCCAGCAAGGATCTCATTCAGATTTGATGGAGAAATTAAAACCTTTACACACAAGCAAAAGGTAACAGAATTCAGCACTACCAAACCAGCTTTACAACAAATGCTAAAGGAACTTCTCTAGGCAAGAAACACAAGAGAAGGAAAAGACCTACAATAATAAACCCAAAACAATTAAGAAAATGGAAATAGGAACATACACATCAATAATTACCTTAAATGTATATGGATTAAATGCTCCAACCAAAAGACATAGATTAGCTGAATGGATAGAAAAACAAGACCCATATATATGCTGTCTACAGGAGATGCACTTCAGACCTAGGGACACACACAGACTGAAAGTGAGGGGATGGAAAAAGATATTCCATGCAAATGGAAATCAAAAGAAAGCTGGAGTAGCAATTCCCATATCAGACAAAATAGACTTTATAGCAGAGACTATTACAAGAGACAAAGAAGGACACTACATAATGATCCAGGGATCAATCAAAGAAGAAGATATAACAATTGTAAATATGTATGCATCCAACATTGGAGCACCTCAATACATAAGGTAAATACTAACAGCCATAAAAAGAGAAATTGACAGTAACACAATCATAGTAGGGGACTTTAACACCCCACTTTCACCAATGGACAGAGCATCCAAAATGAAAATAAATAAGGAAACACAAGCTTTAAATGATACATTAAACAAGATGGACTTAATTGATATTTATAGGACATTCCATCCAAAAACAACAGAATACACATTCTTCTCAAGTGCTCATAGAACATTCTCCAGGATAGATTATATCTTGGGTCACAAATCAAGCCTTGGTAAATTTAAGTAAATTGAAATCGTATGAAGTATCTTTTCCGACTACAATGTTATGAGGCTAGATATCAATTACAGGAAAAAATCTGTAAGAAATACAAACACATGTAGGCTAAACAACACAGTACTTAATAACCAGATATCACTGAAGAAACCAAAGAGGCAATCAAAAAATACCTAGAAACAAATGGCAATGAAAACACAATGACCCAAAACCTATGGAATGCAGCAAAAGCAGTTCTAAGAGGGAAGATTATAGCAATACAATCCTACCTTAAGAAACAGGAAACATCTCAAATAAACAACCTAACCTTACTCCTAAAGCAATGAGAAAGAAGAACAAAAAAAAAAAAAAACCCAAAGTTAGCAGAAGGAAAGAAATCATAAAGATCAGATCATAAATAAATGAAAAAGAAATGAAGGAAATGATAGCAAAGATCAATAAAACTATGAATGCTTTTGACTGACTTCATTTTTCCCCCTGACTCTAGTAACTAAATACAATAATTCTCCAGCCCTGAGATTTTCTTGACATTCAAAATTGTGTACTACTTATTTCCCGATAGGTATCTAAAACTGATGAGGGCTGATTGAGACTCCCCATCTTTTCCCTCAAACTTTCACTTTATCCATGTCATCTCCTTAGTTTGTCATCTTTCTCGTCTTCCAAGATTAAAACCTGAGAGTCAGTCTATCTGCTCCTCTCTTTGCCTCATATTCATCTGATCAAAAAACTGTGTCATTGGAACTTCATTATCAATCTTCACATATTCAACCTTCTACTATCTATGCTACCTTGATCTATAAAAATAAAACTTCTTGTTTCCATCACCACTTTTCTTCAATTCTTTTAATTTTCATTGATTATCATTCTAAAATGTCATTATCGTATCACTCCACTTCCAAAGATTATTTTATTTTTATTTCCTTATATTTTCATCTTGTGCTTTATTCTTCTCAAATAACACATCCAAACTAAAGGTATTACTTTTTACTCCTTACTTTTTCTTTGACAAGTGTCAGCTATTCATTTAGTGGCACCACTTCATACAGTTGCCCCAAACCTGGTTACAGTTTAGGTTTATCTTTCTCTTTAAACAACTGAGCAAATAGCAGTACCCACAATTTTTCTTGTAAATCTATACCTTAATCCCCATTACATTAGTCCAGACCCCCACCCTCTCTTTACTGAATGACTACAATAGTCCCCTGTTTTGGTTCCTATCCTTATTAATAGCATCTATCCACACTACAGGAAAATGCCTTTTCCAGCACCCAGATATGAGGACAACAATCTTCCTAACTCATGGCTTCTCATCTCCCTCTGAATGAAGCCCAGACTCTTTATCAAAATGTAAAAGGATTTTCCAGGATCTACTTTCATTATGTTCCAGCTTCATCTGGCCCTCTTCACATTTTTTTCTAACCATACTAAATAACTTAGAGTTTCTTGAAAGTTCCACACTTTCTTTGCTTTTATTACTTTACACAAAACATTCCTGACTTTTGGAATGTCTCTTTTCTTCAGCCCACCCCGTATCTTTGCTGACTAACCTGGTTTATACAATTAAATAAAACATTTCATCTGCACGAAACTTTTCCTCATACCTAAAGACTCATTTAATTATCACTCTAATTGCACTTTCATGAGTACTTGTCTGTCCAATATGAGGAAAGAGAAAATATATTGTTCATTGTATATCAAACAATGACTGTAGAACCTGACATATAGTAACTAATCAATAAATATTCTAAAATAATTAAAAATAAATAAAGAAATATTCTATAATCAATGAATTTTCTCAAATAGCTGGGCACTTCATGATATCTCTCTTTCACCTAATTACAACTTCTCAGAGTTGCTACGCTGTTACACATAGTTATATCTTTAAAGAGATTTTGGGGGGTTGCAGTGTTTACCTTCAGCATGTTTCTAAAAGTTGATTAATTTTAAATTCATTCTATATACATTGGTGGTGCTCTCTCCTTTACAAAACTGCATATTATTAACTCAAACTGGTTAAATATCTTTTCTAAATCTCTCATGTGACCACATTTAATAGGCCCTTATTGAACTCTGTTGTCTTGGATTGTCATAGATGACTGCATATATTCCCCAACCGACTTTGAGCTTTTGAGGATAGATATCCTGAATTTGTAATACATGAGTGTTTCCCATTTTCAGACAACAAATAAGTACTCAATAAATATTTCGTAAATGAATAATGTAAGCTATGCACTATCAGAACTGTATATATTTGGTGCTGTTGCCCTTCTATAGAATATGCATTTTCTACATCAATATCTGGTGAATTCTCACACATTCTCAGGAGTTTAGCACAAATGTCCTCCCTGGTTAAACATCACCTTAGACATCCTTTTCTGTCACAATCAACAAGGGCCCACTGAACTTTTCCACCAGTGGTGCACTCAACATGCTTGATGTGTATTGTATATCCCTGTATTATAGTTTGACTCTAAGGTTCTTGGGGACCGGATCTTGGCTCTATTCATCTTCATATCCTCAGCACATAACAGATTGCTTTGCACATGCTTTGCCTATAATACTTTTTTAAATTAAATTGAAAGAAATCATTCCTTTTCTTACAAGGCATAATACAACAATTTTTAGGGAGGTAGCCCCTTCTTTTAGACATTAAGGGAATTTAGACATGAGATTGATGAAACCAGAATAACAGACTATATTTTTTATTAGTAAGAGACAGAATATCTTCTATTTGCAGGTAATTGTAATATGACTCTAGATCACATCATAGCTCATAGAAGAAAGAAGGTACTATGGATTTCTTGATATTAATTTTCAGTATGAATACAGACTATGAGAATTAGACCTCATGATTTTAATGTTCCGGGTGATCTTTTCTATTGGAAAGGGAGATTTCCATTTGTAAGTCAACTATATTGACTCTGAGATTAAGCAATCTCTTATTAATTATAATACAATAAATCAAAGCTCTGAATCTATTAAAATTTAGATAAACTAAACACAAAGCTTTTAAACCCTGTAATAATGAGAAAGCATTGAAAAGATCTGCAGAAACAGCTAAAATTTTGAATATTTTCTTGGTTGTTAAATTTTCCACTTTTCTTTACCATAGTTCATCACTAGGGTATTCACATACAAAATGAAATAAAAATCAATTCATTCTTTGTCTCCTGAAATTCTGTCTTGTACTTATCCCAAAGAGCACCCCATTTAAAGGTGTTAGTACAAGCAGTCAGTAAGGTGAGGTGGCCTTTTACCTGACAGGATTTCAGTCCAAGTAGAAGACAAGAAGATAACTTACCCTTAGAGAATAGTTTCAGAGTCAACTTTTCTACAACTGCTCCCTAGAGGTTAAGTTAAGAAATAAACTGAACACAAACACATCTCTGCAGAAAATTGTTTGGGTTGGCTCATTCTCCACTGAAACTATATTTGCTTAATTTCCATTTTTATGGGAAGATGTCTTTAAATGAGTTATGCTTTAATGGAGATATTTTAGAGATTGAGAAGAAAGTACAGAAAGTACAACTACTACTGGATATAATTGCTTCCAAATCTAGGTTATTTTAAGGAAATGTTTATCAGGGCAGTTGCTCTTCCTTATATAATTTTTTTGCTGGAATTTTTCATTGTTGAGTCAGCTAACACAAGTATAAATCAGCAACTCTATTATAGATATTTAGTAACAGAATATAAAACACCACATGAAGCAAGCAACTAATATTAGAAAACATAACTTTATTTTTATAAGCTGCAGTCTTCTGTGTTCCTGGAATATGTTTTTGCAAAAAGATTACCAACTTTAACCTTTTCTTGGATAAAATAACTCATTCCAATGTTTTGTGGTAATTGCTGTATCTATACATTATTAAATAACTGGTATGACATGCAAAAACTAAATAGAATTCTCTTCGGTAATTGTGTTTTCAAAATTTTTTTCCCTGCAATTATCTCTACTACCATTCTAATATATGGGATCATGATCTAATTTTGCCATTGCTTTTGGGATAATGATTCTCAGAAAATGTTATTTACTATGAATTTCCAAATATAACAAAAATCTAACGAATGTATAGTTTTAAGTACACATGGCATAGGCAGGATTACAAACTGGGAATGCTCTGATTTTATGCCATTAGGAATGAAGGTAGATCAAAAATTAACAAAAAGTGTATAAAATGATATAGGTAGAAAATTTCAATACAGTAAAAGTCAATTAATTGAATTATATACACCAAAATAATTGTATGAAACATCATATGAATACAATGAAATGCCATGTATTTATGACAACTTGTGATCATTATGCATATGAATTATTATAATATTTACCATATACATAATTTTGCATTTTACTTTCTTCTGTATTTTTAATCTTATACATTATTCCACTGACCTTTACAACAATTGTATTTTTAAAGCAGTTACTTAAAAATGAATGAGTTGGCTCCCTTTTATAGTATCTGAAAACCATGAAATCATTTGTATAAATACCGATTTACTACTTTATTTTGACAGTATTTCAATTTGCAACTGAATTTTATCAACATTTGGGTGCAATAACATCTGTCCCTTAAGGAAGACCTACCATTTATCATTTGTTATGGGAAATATATATTTACATATTTATTGTATATACAATATTTATTTCATGAACATCTATTTATTATATCAAATGTAACAAAATGAAAGTTTCCTGAAATTATATAAAACTGAATTAAAAGAAAAAACTGCACCATATCAAAGAAAAAATACACAGAAAAAACAAAAAATGTGAGAGGGAGGGAGAGAGGAAAGGAGAAGGGTGTGACACAGGAAGGAAGGGAGTGAGGAAGGATGGAAGAAAGGAAGAGAGGGAGGAAGGGAGGGAGGGAAGAAGGGAGAGAAAACCTGATTTTGCACCTCTTAATCCATTTTGCACAGAACAACAACAACAAAAAAATGTGGTCCCTTTTATGTGACCTTAGTCATAATGTTCACTACCTCAAAAACTGACAACGTTTCTCAAATTCTGGTCTTATAGTATAATCTATTGGATAATCAAGCCTCTTTCTTACTTTACTTTATATATTTTACTCATTATTACTACTTCTAACAATTTATTCTACAGGGTTTTCTTTTGCATGAATGTATATGTAATAAACTATCTAAATTTCCATCAAAAGGGGATTGATTTCGTAAAGTATGATGCATCTATAAATGAACCACAATGAAATGAGTTAGAGATATACATGCTGATTTTTTTAAAAATGTCAAATATAACTTCTTAACTGAAAAAAAGAAATTACAGAACATTGGAGTCCTATTTTGTATAAAGAGATTGAAATTTTATACTACATAGAAAGTTATGAAAATTAAATATTTTAGGAAAGGTACAAAAAGACTATAGAAAATGTGCTCTGTAACATCACTTATAAAATTTATTGAGTCCAGATCATATCTTTAAATTTTTAATTTTAAGCAAAAATCTGTTTTGGTTAAACATTTATACAAATAAGAAATAAAAACTAATTCTACACAATTGCACAACACATAATTTTCTTCCAAATATATTTTGATTCTGCATATACATAGGGACTGGATTATTATTTGAGGATTTTTATTTCCTAATTATAGAATAATACAATTTTGGGAAAAAAGTTTAAAAAGTATTAAAATATATTTGATTCTAATAATATATATGCATGTTTTATACATATATTTGTCTTGATTTTTCATTTTCATATATTATGGATTTTGCATATCATCTATAGTATCATATTAATGTTTAAAAATCCTTCCATCATATGAATATAATAATTGGTTTGTCATCATGTTACAAATCTCTGATTATCCAATAAAGCAGAATTTAAAAACACTTTTACTTTTAACTATCTTTGATAATTTGATGGAGAAAACCAATTTGTAATAATCTTTTTAAAAATTAATCATGTTAATTTTTCACATTTCTCATTAAAAATAAACCACATGTATTAATTCTGTTGTTATTAGACTATAATTTTATCATATTCTATATAGTTTTAAACATTTTATTCGATTTTATATTCAAATTTACAATATATATCTGCCCTTATGTCAATGTTTATCTAGTGTTATAAAATGTCAGTCTTGCTTTCCTATTTCTGAATGACCTCTTTTTGGCTAAAGTACTACATTTAACAAAAATATTTGAGTGTAAAATTTTGTATGTTTTTGTTTGTTTGTTTTTACTTTTTTGCCTGGCATTTTTGAAAATATCTTCCCTTTTCCTTCACAAATAAGTTGAGAAAGTGGCAGTGAGGACAATTCTTGAATTACAAAATTAATGGAATGCTAATTGTCAAAAATAAGGGAATCTAAAAGTGCAATAATTTTTTTACATCTACTCCTAAATTCCATATCTGAGGGTGAATTGAATTACTGACCAAAGAATCAATCAAACAACAACAAAAAAAACAATCAGACACAAGGACCATCAAATGTGGACTGGCCAGAAAGGACAGATGGCACAACTACTTTGAGCCACTTGTTCTAACTTTCACTGAATTCCCAGAGATTGCTCTTCCGGGCCAGATTGCATATTGGGAAACTCATTTGTATTAGTTTTTTTCTCTAAATTTCAATTAATATAATTCAAATTTTCTCTCCGAGGAAGTTGAATCAAAGGAATGCAGTGTTTCAGAATTTGAAGATTAAAAACTTACTTATAGCTTTTATTTTCAGTATACAAACCATATCCCATTCTTTTTTAGTTTTTCATTTTGCCAGTGTTTAAATCCTCTCAATTATCTCTAACTCCAAATACTTTATTAGGCCCTTTCAAGGCACCTTAAAGTATTGTTGAGATAAATAAATACTTATGAGTCCACAATAAGACACACATTTTTCAACACATGGAGGAAGGTAAGAAGGAACTTGAAGGAAGGTAAGAGGTAAACATAGAATGGAAATTATAATAAGAATAACTTATTTGGTTTTATTATACAAATGTAGGAATATATTTTCTGAACTTAAGTCACTAATGATCTAAACCAGTAATAATTGGAGTAGTTTAAGACAATGTCAGGAAGAAAGTGTGTTTTATTTGGCTTACCAATTCAGATAGTGTTTCTAAAGACTGTCACTGTGCAGAAGATTATCAAAAAGGAGAAGAGGTTGACAATAACTAAAAAAGTACAAACTGTAATGAATATTTATATAAAAGTTAACATTTAGTTTGTAAAGATTACAAGGGTCATTTACCACAGAGGACAGTGAGATATAAGATTAGTGTACATTAAATATTCTGAAAAATATTTCCACATGTTTCAATCAATATGATGAGTGATAAGTTCTGTTTAGCATAACTGTATCTCCCTCAAATAGAATGTATCTATTTTATGAAATAAAGTCCCCAGTCTGTTATGTGAGGGTGTCACCTTACTTAAAATAAGTGCTAATTAAATTCAGCTACACATGAAATCCCAGCATAGCTCCTATGGACATGTGTTGTTAACATGGTAAATTGCTAATAACGATTTATGTCCCTTTTAAAATCGCTGCAGTGGTAATATTCTTTCAACCACAGTTTCTTCTGCTTGCTTCCACAGATCACTTTTCTTGATACTGTCACCAAGTCCTTCCTAACTGATTTCTGAGAGTTCTCATATCTTCACTCTGACTCGCCTTGTAGGTACTCACCCATTTCAAGCAACCATAAAGTTCTCACTTTTTTTAGTAATACTCTCACTGGGCACTTTTGCAGCACCTCAAGCACTTTCACCTTTTCTAGTCGCTGTTTACCAGAATAAAAATTAAAAGCAGAAAGAGAAACAATGAGTGAGGACACAGATCGGCAAATAGTCCTCAAACTAAGGAAAGTATGCTACATCAAGGTGACACTGTCATTTATTGGTCAAGAGTATGAAGTAGTAATCATCTCACCATACTATTGGGTGTTACAATAAATATATTTTGGTACCTGCTATGTGTGTGTGTGAATATATATATATATATATATATATATATATATATATATATATATATATATATATATTTAATGAACATTTACAGATCTTAACTTAGGTATGTTTATATAACATATACCAAGAATATACTTCAGTCAACATTTATTAAATGCCTGAATTGCTTGCGTACATTTTTATTTTACCCTGTTTCTCTATGTTAACTAATTATTCATTTAACTTACTTCTAAATTCTGTTTATAGCCTGTGAAATTTGTAGTATGGTATGTATCTCCTGAACTAAATCTTATGACTCATTAGGGACAATGGCTTATTTTCTTTCTATGTGAAAAACTATTTGTTTTATAGGAATATATTTAAATAATTTGACAACTTAACAAATTAAATGTTAATATGTAAATTGCTAGTGGAAATAATATAAGTCAAGATTCTTAATTTTCTTTGAGTATTTCATGATTTTTCAATATTATATTATTTGTATTTTGCCAATCTCAGGTTATTAATAAAGCAAAACAATGATAAAAGTCTAAGATATGCTTTCCTCATTATTTTAACCATATTTCAGTTATAATGGAATATATAAAAGTTAAAAGGAAGGTTTTTGAATGAATAAAAATTACAGTAAAAATCTATGATAACAAATATGGATATAAGGTAAATGATGATTATCTTGCATCTTCTATACATCTCCCATCTTCAGACAAGAAGGAAAAAAGTTCTTACTTATCTTGACAGTTATTAGGGATGACTATTTCTTGATCTCATTGTTCAAAACTATATTGTACAGTTAGTTATCTATTGTAGAAGGTCTGTTATTTTTTTGAGGTTTTTTGTGATAGCATAGACAAAACAAAAAATATTTTTAAGTAAAGTCACATAAATTTGATCCCTTGTTCTAGGCTATAGACTTTTTGGACCCCAAGTACAGAATAATGTCAAAATCTACTGTTATATATGAAGAATGGTAGTATATATGTTGTTTTGCCTAAAACTGAAATGCTTCTTCAAAAGGAAGAAATAGGTTCTCTATTGTCTATTAAGTAGAAATTCAAGTAAATAGAGACATTAATTCAAATACTTCTATTTTCATATCAAATTTAGGTAAAATAAATGAATTAGAAATGAAGAAAGATATGGTATGAAAACTGAACTAATATTTACTTAATTGAGACAAAAGCCCAATGATTAGATATCTTCTATTTATTGCATCTTATGCATTCTCCATCCTTCTCCACTTTGCTCTATAGCTTGGAGGCTAATTGTCATGGTCAGCATCAAAGGACTCTTCAAGTATACCCATTTTTTTTCCTTTTTGTTATACTTTACTGAAAATATGACTGTATCTGCTTGCAAACAGAAATGTCATGAAATATTTCTTCAAAACTAAGTATTCGTGTGAGTTTTTATGTATAAATCTGTGGGTGCCTGAATAGAATAGACTCAACTATTAGACAATGACATTCAAACACAAGACATGCCATGCAGGAAAAATCTAAGATTATTTGAATATATGTATTAAAATTGGAAAAAATTATAAGTGTAAAAGAGCATAAGAATTAAAATTTAATATTTTAAGCACTTAAATTGTGATGTCCCAAACAATAAAAAAAGTAAAAATACATCATATTTCTTCCAGAAGTAATTTATTTTTAAAAGTAAAAATATCCCATCATAATAGGCATTTTTAATACATAGGCCTGTTTAGTATAAAGTAAATTACATAAATTTTACAAGATTTCTATGCTTTAATGATGTAAGAAGTGAGTTAAGGAAAGCTTGAAATTTTATGATTAATCATGAAAGTGTTAAATATAATCATAAAACTGATCTGAAATAAAATTTAAATGATTGTAGTTTGTGAAATATAACATTACTTCAAACTAAAGTGAGCCAAGTGATATGATTCCATGAATATAATTCACACTATCTAGGATATACTTTATTAAGCACAAATTATCAAATGAAACTAGAAAGAGCTAATAGGAAATCATTGAGGCATGCCTCCCAACCCTTATCTGTCTATATATTTCTCTTTAAAAAGAAGATTTTCTTACTGCACCCCTTTGAGGAAGAAATATTTAGAAGACATTAAATATAAGACACATTAAATATGACATTAAATATGAGATGTGAAGAACTTTAAGGCTTTCTGAAATAGGCTTTCTAAATGGAAGAATCACTTTTTCCAGATGTTTCTGGACACTATTTTCTTTTTTAAAAAATTAATTTATCTTTTTATAATTTAAATTAAATGAAAAACATAGATCTTAAGCTTTCATTGTGATGCCTTTTGACAAATGTATATACCCACATAACCCATACTGAAGTCAAGATAAGAACATCTCCATCACATCAGAAAATTTCCTTGTGCCCCTTCTGAAAGTTTTACACATGTGAGGCATCCTCAGTTGTGACTTTGATAAGTATACATTAGTTTTGTTTATTCATGAACTTCATGAAAAAATAACCATATGATATGTGTTCTTTCATACCAAACTCAAAATAGCATCTCAAATGGTAGCTCAAAATAACATCTGAAAAATCCATCCATTCTGTTATATTCATTCTTTATAATTGCTGAGTAGTACTCTATTGTATGGATATAACACAATTCCTCTATCTACTGTCAGGTGGATGGATATTTGAGTTGTTTCTATTTTTGATTTTTATGAATAATGCTACCTAAAATATTTTATACAAGATATTTTATGAATACATATTTTCATTTCTCTTGAGTAAACCTAAGAGTGGAATGGCTGTCTCATAGAGTGCTTTTAACATTAGAAGAGATTGTCAAACTGTTTTCTAAAGTTTGGGTTTTATTTTTTTATTCCAACTTTATTCAAAATATAAAAAAGATGTGACAACACTGGATATGTGATCCTGAGAAGCCTGAAAAAAATATCAAATATCCCCCATTTTGTAGGCATTTTTTAAAATGTCCTTTATATTTTTTATTTATTTATTTTTATTGAGGCAAAATTCACATAACCTAAAATTAACCATTTGAAAGCGCACAACTCAATAGCATTTTGTACCATCACAATGTTCTGCAACCTCCATTTCTATCAATTTTCACAACATTTTCGTCACCTCAAAACAAAATCCTGTGCTCATTAAGCAGTGACTACCTATTTCCAATTCACCCCAGTTACTGGAAAACACAAATCTGCTCTCTATTTCTATGGATTTCTCTACTCTGGACATTTCATGTAAATAGAATCATACAATATGTGATCTTCTGTGTCTGACTTCTTTTACTTAGCTAAATATTTTTCACAGTTTATCCACGTTGTAGCATATATATACTTCATTCATTTTTATGGCTTAATAGTATTCCATTTTATAGATAATACTACTATTCATTTATCTGCTTATTTTTGGATATTTTCACTCACATTTTGGCTATTGTGCATAGTGAAGCTATAAATATTTCTGTATAATATTTGTATACTGGTTTCTAATGCTCTGGGGTATACACTAAAGAGAAGAATTGCTGAGTCATATGGTATGGAGGCACTCTACATTGTTCACCAACATTTATCTTTTATTTGCTTCCTTCCAGCTGAATTTCATTTTTAATTAGACAGCCAACCTTTGCCTATGCAATTTATGCAACTCAAAAGAAACTGACGATTTGTCCAGTCCTAATTAGCTTTGGCCAGTTAAGATAATCAGACTTCTCTTGCAGGTGAGTTGTTCAGAAAACTCAGCTTAAACACATCAACAAATGAAATCCTCCCTGGGGATTATTTTGGCCAGTAAATAGCCATATGGCTTAAAGTGCACCAAGCCAGAGAAGGGATAAACATTTATCCAAGCCTTGTTGAGAGGGCTCTCTCTCTTCTTTTAGATATGAAAGGAGGTAAGTTTTGGCATGAAGGAGGCCACAGTGACAACACAGAGATGAGGGGTGAAAACTGGAAGAAATTGGACAGAGCCTGGATAACACTACAGTGATAACACTACAAACACTACAAATGACCCACTAGATGGACTTCCAGTTATGTGAAACATATTGCACTAGTTAGGTTGTTTGAGTCAGGTTTTTATAACTTGAAGTGGGAAGCATCTATTTAACAACTCTCTTCTGATGTCAAAGAGATTCATTTGCATTTATCATTCTGGACCCATTTATATTTCCTGTGTGGCTCTTGAAGGCATTTGAGTTAATAAACTCTGATCTAGAGAATTTGAAAGACATTATTTTTCAACTAATCCTCCCAAGTGATGCTGTATGTGTGTGAGGGGGTAGATAATCATTTTGATTACATATACTCTAATATACATAACTAAAAAGAAGACATTTGATGGTATGAATTAAGGAAATAAAGACATACACCTGTAATGATTTTGTAGCTTAATGTGTGTACATCACTGATTAAAAAGTATTCTCCTCCCTATGTACTTTACAACACTATGGATTTCCTCAGAAATAAATTTGAAAACTGTGAAATACGAACAAAATTATTTCAGGCCAAGTATTTATTTGGCCTATTATAATATTTTAAATTCTATTACAACATATTAAAATTTTGCTCTGAGCTATCTGTAGAAAGTTACTTTTTAAGCATTTAAGATCACATGTCCAACAAGTTTCTTCTGGGTAAGGGAAAAGATTGACATTTTATTGTGACACTGTGAAGTCTTTTGATTAAATAATCAACAGGGAGTTGAAAAATTACCAATAAAGTCCTCTTATAGTTCTTGAAACAGCGCAAAGGAAAATGTTTATATTGCTATTTTCTCTATGACAAGAGACAAAGGTAAATGCAGCTATTTCATTCAAATATTCAATCAAGACATTAATAAAAAGTTTAAAAGAATGGAGACTAGAACACATCCACTTTTTTAACCTAGCTAGAAATTTGCTGATTATCTAAAGACTTTTCCTTGGCTTTCTTTAGTATTAAAGTGTAATGCTGTATTAATATACCCCAAAGTTACAGCATGTTGACATTTGTGTGTCCGAGTATATTAGAGCATGAGGAACTATTTCAATTACTCTTTTTTTTTTTTCTGTGGTATGTGGGCCTCTCACTGTTGTGGCCTCTCCTATTGTGGAGCACAGGCTCCGGATGCACAGGCCCAGCAGCCATGGCTCACAGGCCCAGCCGCTCCGTGGCATGTGGGAACTTCCCGGACCGGGGAACAAACATGTGTCCCCTGCATCGGCAGGCGGACTCTCAACCACTGCGCCACCAGGGAAGCCTGATTTCAATTACTCTTGCCTCCATAATTTTTCTGATGAAAGATCCTTGAAAAATTATTACATACGTAGAAAATAGATTTTTTTACTTTCATGCTTACTAATTGAATAACATAGCATAACAACAAAAAAATTATTAAATGGCACAAAAATTAAATTACCTTCTCAAATGAAATCACCTTTTTCAAGGAAAATAGAAAGTTACTTATGAGCAAGTACATTTTTCCATCATGCACAACCAAAGAAGTTCTATTCTAGACACTCCATGTTGAAGAACAATATTAACCCAGAAAAAAAATAGGAGAATTGCTTTGTTTCTAGAATATGAATGATTTCAATATTTTAAGGAATTACTTCCATATATTATAAGAAGACAGAAATGCCAGAAATGCTTTATGTTAGTTCGTCTTATTTTCCAGGTCACTTTGACACATATATGTGTACCATTTCATCTTGGTCTGACCAAAATGTCTCTGTGTCAACTCCACTTGGAGTATAAAGTGTGTTGTCTCTGAATCTGAATCTATCCTTTTAGTGCCTTAGTCTGTCGTTTGAGGCCCTGTCTTCTTTGATGCTTTATTGGAAACACTAAGCAAGCAGAAATATAAAAAGAGGTAAAGAGACATGAAATAAGAAAAGATAAAATGTTATAGAGTCATCTCTATGACTTCCATCATTTAATTTTTTTTCTCTGTATTCTTTTAAATGAAGCATTAAAGCATTTTTCATCCCTCAGGAAAAATAAATAATCAAGAGTATAAATGAGAAAAAAAATGAGTTAAATATAATAGTGAGTATAGGAGATATAAACTCTAGATATATTTTGAGGAAAAAGAAAATGGAGGCATTTAGGTATTTTGCTTTGGACACAAATGGAAGATCTTTTTTAAGAAGTTTAAAAAATGATAAATGTTTAGGAGAGAGGAAATGGTTAATAAGTAGTTAAAATACTTATAATCTTTCTACTTTTTATAGTATTCTTTAAAATTTACTTTATAATATGGACTTTCATGTAGATTGCAAGCTTTATTTTGGATTAGTCTAGTTTCCTAATTCACAAACTATGGCCTGTGAGTCAAAATTTTTCCACACTTATTCATGCAAATAGTTTTATTAATACAAAATATTTATCTGTCCATGTGTAGTGTGTGTGTGTGTGTGTGTGTGTGTGTGTATAAAATCTATGACTACAATTATGCTAAAATGGCATACTTGAGTAGTTCCCTCAGAATCCAAAGGACCCATAAATGCTAAAATATTACTATCTGGGACTTTACAGAAAAAGTTTGCCAACACTTGCTGATCTAAATGATTCACTTCTGAATGCCCCTATGCCAGTCCTTCTTAAACAAATTTACATCACAAAATGTTAGAAATGTGTACTGCTTGAGTTGATGAGACTAGATGAAGTAGTAATAGTTGATGTTCTATCATCTGAAAATCATAAAAAATATTTTCAAATGATATTTGAAAGTTTATGAGTTATATTTGTTGATTTTCAAAGGTATAATTTAAGCCCCAAAAGAAATATCAAGTTTTTTGAATATCTGTGATTTTTTTTACAGACTGATTACAGATTCAAAATGCTTTGTCTCAGAATAATATTCATGAATGCTTTAAAAACAAAGAGAAGAAATATGCCATCAAATGTATTTTTGAATAAATTCTAGCATTACATCATCAAGCTCTACATAGTATACAAAATTAATAAAAATATAAGTAAAATGTATTAACATTAAATGTCAGTATAATTATTTAAAGGATAGATTTTTTCAAATAATTTCCTTTTGAAACCCATTTTAAATATTATATTTAATATTAATAACATATTAACATATTTTAGATATAGGCATATCAAAAAATGCATTTCAATTGTAAACTGCCAATTCAAATTCTTTGAATATTTCTCTTTTCATATGTAAGATGTTGGCTTAACATCCCTAAAATAGTTTCATATGTAATATATTTCTTTTTTTTTTACATCTTTATTGGAGTATAATTGCTTTACAGTGGTGTGTTAGTTTCTGCTTTATAACAAAGTAAATCAGCTATACATATACATATGTTCCCATATCTCTTCCCTCTTGCATCTCTCTCCCTTCCACCCTCCCTATCCCACCCCTCTAAGTGATCACAAAGCACCGAGTTAATCTCCCTGTGTTATGCGGCTGCTTCGCACTAGCTATCTATTTTACATTTGGTAGTGTACATATGTCCATGACACTCTGTCACTTTATCACGGCTTACCCTTCCCCCTCCCCATATCCTCAAGTCCATTCTCTAGTAGGTCTGTGTCTTTATTCCTCTCTTACCCCTAGGTTCTTCATGACATTTTTTTGTTCTTAGATTCCATATATATGTGTTAGCATATGGAATTTGTCTTTCTTTTTCTGACTTACTTCACTCTGTATGACACACTCTAGGTCCATCCACCTCACTACAAATAACTCAATTTAGTTTCTTTTTATGGCTGAGTAATATTCCATTGTATATATGTGCCACATCTTCTTTATCCATTCATCCGATGATGGACACTTAGGTTGTTTCCATCTCCTGGCTATTGTAAATAGAGCTGCAATGAACATTTTGGTACATGACACTTTTTGAATTATGGTTTTCTCAAGGTATATGCCCAGTAGTGGGATTGCTGGGTCATATGGTAGTTCTATTTGTAGTTTTTTAAGGAACCTCCATACTGTTCTCCATAGAGGTTGTCCCAATTCACATCCCCACCAACAGTACAAGAGTATTCCCTTTTCTCCACACCCTCTCCAGCATTTATTGTTTCTAGATTTTTTGATGATGGCCATTCTGACTGCTGTGAGATGATATCTCATTGTAGTTTTGATTTACATTTCTCTAATGATTAATTATGCTGAGCATTCTTTCATGTGTTTGTTGGCAATTTGTATATCTTCTTTGGAGAAATGTCTATTTAGGTCTTCTGCCCGTTTTTGGATTGGGTTTTTGTTTTTTTTGTTATTGAGCTGCATGTGCTGCTTGTAAATTTTGGAGATTAATCCTTTGTCAGTTGCTTCATTTGCAAATATTTTCTCCCATTCTGAGGGTTGTCTTTTGGTCTTGTGTATGGTTTCCTTTGCAAAAGCTTTGAAGTTTCACTAGGTCCCATTTGTTTATTTTTGTTTTTATTTCCATTTCTCTAGGAGGTGGGTCAAAAAGGATCTTGCTGTGATTTATGTCAGAGTGTTCTGCCTATGTTTTCCTATAAGAGTTTGATAGTTTCTGGCCTTACATTTAGGTCTTTAATCCATTTTGAGCTTATTTTTGTGTATGGTGTTAGTGAGTTTTCTAATCTCATACTTTTACATGTACCTGTCCAGTTTTCCCAGCACCACTTATTGAAGAGGCTGTCCTTTCTCCACTGTACATTCCTGTCTCCTTTATCAAAGATAAGGTGTCCATATGTTCGTGGGTTTATCTCTGGGCTTTCTATCCTGTTCCATTGATCTATATTTCTGTTTTTTTTCCAGTATCATACTGTCTTGATTACTGTAGCTTTGTAGTATAGTCTGAAGTCAGGGAGCCTGATTCCTCCACCTCCGTTTTTTGTTCTCAAGATTGCTTTGGCTGTTCGGGTTTTTTTGTGTTTCCATACAAATTGTGAAATTTTTTGTTCTACTTCTGTGAAAAATATCAGTGGTAGTTTGATAGGGATTTCACTGAATCTGTAGATTGCTTTTGGTAGTAGAGTCATTTTCACAATGTTGATTCTTCCAATCCAAAAACATGGTATATCTCTCCATCTATTTGTATCATCTTTAATTTCTTTCATCAGTGTCTTATAATTTTCTGCATACAGGTCTTTTGTCTCCTTAGGGAGGTTTATTCCTAGGTATTTTATTTTTTTGTTGTAGTGGTAAATGGGAGTATTTTCTTGATTTCACTTTCTGATTTTTCATCATTAGTGTATAGGAATGACAGAGAATTCTGTACATTAATTTTGTATCCTGCTACTTTACCAAATTCATTGATTAGCTCTAGTAGTTTTCTGGTAGCATTTTTAGGATTCTCTATGTATAGTATCATGTCATCTGCAAACAGTGACAGCTTTACTTCTTCTTTTCTGATTTGGATTCCTTTTACTTCCTTTTCTTCTCTGATTGCTGTGGCTAAAACTTCCAAAACTATGTTGAATAAGAGTAGTGAGAGTGGGCAACCGTGTCTTATTCCTGATCTTAGTGGAAATGCTTTCATTTTTTCACCATTGAGGATGATGTTGGTTGTGGGTTTGTCATTTATGGCCTTTAGTATGTTCAGGAAATTCCCTCTATGCCTCCTTTCTGGAGGGATTTTATCATAAATGGGTGTTGAATTGTGTTGAAATCATTCTCTGCATCTATTGAGATGACCATATGGTTTTTCTCCTTCAATTTGTTAATATGGTGTATCACATTGATTGATTTGCATATATTGAAGAATCCCTGCATTCCTGGAATAAACCCCACTTGATCATGGTGT
Source organism: Aethalodelphis obliquidens (assembly GCF_003676395.1). Classification (NCBI taxonomy): domain Eukaryota; kingdom Metazoa; phylum Chordata; class Mammalia; order Artiodactyla; family Delphinidae; genus Aethalodelphis; species Aethalodelphis obliquidens. The sequence continues at coordinate 36,979,994 of NW_020837945.1, forward strand.
ATGATCCTCTTAATGTGCTGTTGGATTCTGTTTGCTAGTATTTTGTTGAGGATTTTTGCATCTATGTTCATCAGTGATATTGGCCTGTAGTTTTCTTTCTTTGTGACATCCTTGTCTGGTTTTGGTATCAAGGTGATGGTGGCCTCGTAGAATGAGTTTGGAAGTGTTCCTCCCTCTGCTATATTTTGGAAGAGTTTGAGCAGGATAGGTGTTAGCTGTTCTCTAAGTCTTTGATAGAATTCACCTGTGAAGCCAGCTGGTCCTGGGCTTTTATTTGTTGGATGATTTTTAAGCACAGTTTCAATTTCAGTGCTTGTGATTGGTCTGTTCATATTTTCTATTTCTTCCTGATTCAGTCTTGGCAGGATGTGCATTTCTAAGAATTTGTCCATTTCTTCCAGATTTTCCATTTTATTGACATAGAGTTGCTTGTAGTTATCTCTCATGATCTTTTGTATTTCTGCAGTGTCAGTTGTTACTTCTCCTTTTTCATTTCTAATTCTTTTGATTTGAGTCTTCTCCCTTTTTTTCTTGATGAGTCTGGCTAATGGTTTATCAATTTTGTTTATCTTCTCAAGGAACCAGCTTCTAGTGTTATTGATCTTTGTTATCATTTCCTTCATTTCTTTTTCATTTATTTCTGATCTGATTTTTATGATTTCTTTCCTTCTGCTAACTTTGATGTTTTTTTGTTCTTCTTTCTCTAATTGCTTTAGGTGTAAGGTTAGGTTGTTTATTTGCGATGTTTCCTGTTTCTTAAGGTAGGATTGTATTGCTATAAACTTCCCTCTTAGAACTGCTTTTGCTGCATTCCATAGGTTTTGGGTAGTCCAGTCTCCATTGTCCCTCGTTTCTGAGTATTTTTTGACTTCTTCTTTGATTTCTTCAGTGATCACTTCGTTATTAAGTAGTGTATTGTTTAGCCTCCATGTGTTTGTATTTTTTACAGATCTCTTCTTGTAATTGATATCTAGTCTCATAGCATTGCGGTCAGAAAAGATACTTGATACAATTTCAATTTTCTTAAATTTTCCAAGGCTTGATTTGTGACCCAAGATATGATCTCTGCTGGAGAATGTTCCATGAGCACTTGAGAAAAATATGTATTCTGTTGTTTTTGGATGGAATGTCCTATAAATATCAATTAAGTCCATCATGTTTAATGTATCATTTAAATCTTGTGTTTCCTTATTTATTTTCACTTTGCATGATCTGTCCATTGGTGAAAGTGGGGTGTCAAAGTCCCCTACTATGAATGTGTTACTATCGATTTCCCCTTTTATAGCTGTTAGTATTTGCCTTATGTATTGAGGTGCTCCTATGTTGGGTGCATAAATATTTACAATTGTTATATATTCTTCTTGGATCAATCCCTTGATCATTATGTAGTTGTCCCTCTTTGTCTCTTCTAATAGTTTTTATTTTAATATCTATTTTCTCTGATATGAGAATTGCTACTCCAGCTTTCTTTTGGTTTACATTTGCATGGAATATCTTTTTCCATCCCCTCACTTTCAGTCTGTATGTGTCTCTAGGTCTGAAGTGGGTCGTTTGTAGACACCATATATATGGTTCTTGTTTTTGTATCCATTCAGCCAGTCTGTGTCTTTTCATGGGAGCATTTAATCCGTTTACATTTAAGGTAATCATCAATATGTATGTTCCTATTTCCATTTTCTTAATTGTTTTGGGCTTGTTTTTGTAGGTCTTTTCCTTCTCTTGTGTTTGTTATTGTAGGTCTTTTCCTTCTCTTGTGTTTCTTGCCTAGAGAAGGTCCTTTAGCATTTGTTGTAAAGCTGGTTTGGTGGTGCTTAACTGTCTCAGCTTTTGCTTGTCTGTAAAGTTTTTAATTTCTCCATCAAATCTGAATGAGATCCCTGCTGGGTAGAGTAATCTTGGTTGTAGGTTTTTCTCCTTCATCACTTTAAATATGTGCTGCCACTCCCTTCTGGCTTGCAGAGTTTCTGCTGAAAGATCAGCTGTTAACCTTATGGGAATTCCCTTGTCTTTTGTTTGTTGATTTCCCTTGCTTCTTTTAATATTTTTTCTTTGTATTTAACTTTTGAGAGTTTCATTAATATGTTTCTTCACATGTTTCTACTTAGATTTATGCTGTATGGGACTCTCTGTGCTTTCTGGATTTGATTAACGATTTCCTTTCCCATATTAGGGAAGTTTTCAAGTATAATCTCTTCAAATATTTTCTCACTCCCTTTCTTTTTCTCTTGTTTTTCTGGGACCCCTATAATTCAAATGTTGGTGCATTTAGTGTTGTCCCAGAGGTCTCTGAGACTGTCCTCAATTCTTTTCCTTCTTTTTCCTTTATTCTGCTCTGCAGTAGTTATTTCCACTATTTTATTTCCTGGTCACTTATCTGTTCTTCTGCCTCTGTTCTTCTGCTATTGATTCCTTCTAGAGAATTTTTAACTTCATTTATTTTGTGGTTCATCATTGTTTGCTCTTTAGTTATTCTAGGTCCTTGTTAAACATTTCTTGTATTTTCTCCATTCTATTTCCAATAATTTGGATCATCTTTACTATGATTACTCTGAATTCTTTTTCAGTTAGACTGCCTATTTCCTCTTCATTTGTTTGGCCTGTTGGGTTTTTACCTTACTCTTTCACCTGCTGTGTGTTTCTCTGTCTTGTCATTTGCTTAACTTACTATTTTTGGGGGTCTCGTTTTCGCAGGCTGAAGGTTTGTAGTTCCAGTTGTTTTGGTGACTGCTCCCAGTGGCTAAGGTTGGTTCAGTGGTTTGTGTAGGCTTCCTGGTGAAGGGGACTAGTTCCTGTGTTCTGGTGGATGAGGCTGGATCTTGTCTTTCTGGTGGGTAGGTCCATGTCTTGTGGTGTGTTTTGGAGTGTCTGTGAACTTATTATGATTTTAGGCAGCCTCGCTGCTAATGGGTGGGGTTGTGTTCCTGTCTTGCTAGTTGTTTGGCATAGGGTGTCCAGCACTGTAACTTGCTGGTCGCTGAGTGAACCTCGGTGTTGGTGTTGAGATGAAGGTCTCTGGGAGATTTTCACCATTTGATATTACATGGAGCTGGGAGGTCTCTTGTGGACCAGTGTCCTGAAGTTGGCTCTCCCACCTCAGAGGCACAGCAGTGACTCCTGGCTGCAGCACCAAGAGACTTTCATCCACATGGCTTGATGGTAGACTCTAATCTCAACAGTCCTGTTAGACAGCGATATGGCAGCATCTAGTAAAATGTTATATTTTGGTGAATCACAGGCCCATTGGTAAATGCAGTCCTATCTGTAGGAAATTCATACACTCCTTAACTTAGTTCTTTGATCCTTTATTTCCTTGGTGCTTGTCCAATTTCACTTGCTCATAGGGTGCCATGTCCACAGGCCTCTCACCCAGGAATTCAGGCCAGAGTTCCTAGTGCAAAAGGGCTGTGCTGACAGCTCAGCTTCAGGCGGGGTATATATTTCTTTTTTAAAAGATGCTGTAGGAAATCTGTCTTTGCTTTCATGTTATTTATATTTGGAAAAACTCTTTCTATTAAACTAAAATATAAATTAAAATTTTAGTAAGCCGAATGATATTGATTTTTACTACCATAAGTGACTTAGATATAACACATATTTTAGGATCACCTTAAATTCAGCTTAAATTGAGAAAATAAAGTTTATTTAATCATAATGGTGAGTCAATTTACTCTAAATCAAAAGTAAATGTATTGGTTCACATAAAGTGACAAAATTGTAAGACATTTAAAGTGTATAGTGTGATGATTTGATATATGTATATACTGTGAAATTTAAAAAAAAAGAAAAAAGTCAAATCCATAGAAACAGAGAGTAGAAAAGTGGTTGTCAGGGTAGGAGAAATAGGGAGCTGTTGGTAAAGGGTACAAACTATCAGTTACATGAATTTTTTAAAATATAATAATTATAAAATGGCATCTGAAAAGCATATGATTTAAGGTAACTTTTTAATACTACCTTTTGGGCTGTATCTGGAGGAATTATTACATAAAGGAAAGGTGATAAATTATAAGGTAATCAGATATTGATATAAAAATGAACAGTTAAGTCATTGAATGGCAATGGGAAATTGACAGCATAACAACAATGTACAGGAACTATTACTTTTTATTCTAAAAAATATTAATAAGTTAAAGTCATCACACACTTACACCAACAGCTCTTAAGAACAAGCAAATCTCAGTTGTTTGAATTATCAAACACTTAAGGTGAAAAGAATAAAAATGAAGGTAGGGGAAAGTCATAATGGCATACTTTGCACTTTAAAGATAAAGAAATTTTCTTTTAAAAATATAATATCTTGGTTACTGCCAAATATACTCTTATAATAATAAAAATTATCCTTAAAAGAATAGTTTTATGCTTATGCTTTTCCAAACAGTACACTGGATAGAGAGCTAACAAACAAAATTTAACTTTCTTTTGTACCTAAATACAACTTTAGGTCTAAAACATGATAGTCAGTCTTAGTATCTTTATCAGAAATAATGGGTAACTGAAAAATAATCTTCTCTACATGAAACAGTATAGATAATATTATTATCTTATCACATATTTGTTTCTTAGGAGTAGACCTATTCTAAATGGAGAAACAACTTCAAATCTATTGTGTAATGATATCTTTCCATTGGAATATTTCTTGCTATCTCAAAAGTTTAGCTATATTATCAGTTTCCATTAAACGAGCATCGATGATAAACTATTGCAATCATTATGTCACAAGTTTCTAATTAGCACAACTCTTGCCTATGACACCCAATCACTAACCAAGTTTTTCATGTAAATTGATGTCATCTAGTACTAAGTAGTTGTAATTTTTCCAAAACACTTGCAAGATATCTACCAAATACACCCATTTGTTAGTTTCTCTAAGTTGAACTCTGAAATTAATAGTTTATTTTGCAGAGGAATAACCAATTTTGTCCAATTATTTATGACACGGTTGTTCTGTGGTTTTTCCTATATTACACTGCCTAATGATCCTAAGAGATTGAACATGCCTTGAGAATAAAATCTAACAATTTCTTATTTCTAAAATGTCAAAAATACCCATAACCAACAAACATCTGAGAACCTACAATTGTCATCTTTTTCTTATTAGTGATTCAAAGTAATACAATGGGGGGAAATATATGTCATTTTTTAAGTCTTAATTCAAATTTGATGTGGCTAAATAAAGCTTAGAGTAACAAGTAAAGCAAAAAAGATCTTTATGGAAAATAGAAGAATTTTGAAATTATATGAATATAAAACAATAATGGGAAAACAGATTATGTCATATTATAGAATATTATATGAAAGAATCAACAGTTTGATATGAATATCTCAAAATATAATTGAATCAGAATACCGTCTGCAGAATCTGTTATACAAAAAGGCCTCACTGAGCAGTTTAATGGCATTATCTCAGATTTATCTAAATTGTTTTTATAACCCTAGAGTACAGACCCTAACTGATATAAGATTTAGAGAAGTATAGGACTGTCATGTAAAAATAAGAACTGAGGGAAATATTTTCATAAAATTCACTTTAGCATCCAGATAACATATTTATTTATAGTATATAATTTAATAGTTATGCATAGCACTATTTCATCACCAACACTGTTAAAGAATGAGGGAAAAGGAATAGAGAAATGAAAATGATATTTTGAACCACTGTTAAGGCCCTGGTAAAAGAGGCAAAGACAGAAATCCAGAGTATAACTTAAAGAGTAATATTGTATTCTAAGTATAAAACAATGCATATATAGATCTGCAATTTTATTTAAAATGAACTACTGCTTAATGCAATGTTTATATATATGTTTCAATAACTGGCCAACCATGTGCACAAAAAAATAAGAAAGACATATCAATTACTTTTTATTTTCTTTCTTTTTTTGACACATAAACATTATCAATTTTTGGTATAATATTTTCCTCTTCATTGAGATAGATATTTCCTTCCCAACCCCCCAAAATTCACTTTAATATATTTAATAAATTCCCTTAAATGTGTTTCCTTGGCAAATATATGGGTTATTATCATTTTAAATTCACATTTATCTTTTTATATTCTAACACTATTCATTTCTTGCATTTTTAAAAACAACACCAAATTTAAACATTTCTCTGGCTCCTAATTAGCATGATGATTTTAAACAGTTAAATCTGAATCATTTGAGAGCATTTAATTTAATTCCACCTGAAACCTTATTAAAACACAAATAGAGAGTAAAAAGTAATGAACAATGTGTGAAGTAAAGGAGAAGAGATAAAGCTGAAATTTGGTGAATGATTTACCAGAACAGAGAACACTAAAACATAAGCATGGAGATAATCTAAAGAAAAAGAGGATTCATACTGCACAGACCTACAAAGTCCTAAAGATTGGCAACATCAGCATTCCCTGAGATTGGGTATGGACTAGGGCTGAATAGAGAAGGGCTGTTTAAACACATGTAACAAGCACTTAGACACCAGATTACTTCCTACTCTAGAGTGGAAGACAAATATCTCTGGACTTAGAATGAACAACTGAAAGATGGAATGAAAGATCAAGGAAAGCTTCAAGTGAAAAATATAGAAATCATCCATTAGACATACAATCAGAATGTTAGCAGTCTACCTTATACATGCCTAGAAGGATATTAAAATATTTCTGTCTATGTCCAAATAAAAGACATGCTTTTGAGGATTCCCAACCAAATTTGTGGTCCTCACCAATTACCATTCAGTGGACCAGCATTTTAGAATCCTTATCTTAAAATGAACATGCAGCTGAGGATCACTAGGTATTTGTGAAAATATCCTCCATTAACAAAAAACGTGCAAAGCCCATATGAGAAAAACTTTGACATATTAACAAATAAACTAAAATAGTCTATAAAAAGGAGAAGATATAGCATTTGTGGAAAAGCAAATTTCTCTATTAAATATGTCAAGCCTCTCTAAGTTAATTTACAAAATAATGTGATTCGAGTGAATACATCAATGTTAACATATTTTCTTAACACTAGATAAGTTAATTCTATATGTTATAAGGAAAATAATTTAAAAATCATTATTAAAGAAAAACAATGCAGAAGAAGAGAAATAAGTGAGAGATGGTCAAATCAGATATTAAAATATATTAGAAATTCTTATTAATTGGTGGAATACCCTACTGAATGTGAAATAGACAGCTAAATGAAAAAAATGAAAAGCTCACAGAAAGATGTAAATATATGTGGAAATTTTCTGTATGATAAGGTAACACCTCAATTCAGTGGGGCAAAAGGAAATGCTTCTAGGTTTCCATTCAGTTCTCTTCTTTCTTTTCAATGTGGAAGTCCAAACACTGTTAGACTGTTTGATACTGTCTAACAGAATTTTGATATTCTGGGTTTTTCTGTGTTTTTTTTTTCCCACTTATTTTCCCTCTCTCTATACTTCAATTTGGATAATTTCTATTGACTTGTCATTACTTTCATGAATTCTTGTCTCAGGTCTTTGTTAAGTTTATCAAAAATATTATTCATTCCTAATTTTTTTTTTATTTCTAGAATTTGTTTTTTTCACTTTTTCATAGTTTTCTTATCTCCACTAAAATTTGCCATCTGTCCATGAACATTTCAGTAGTTGTCTTCTTATCTGCTTATACAGCAGCAAGCTCTTTCTCCTACACTCTGACAATAAGGAAACGTTTTGTGAGTCTTGTCTTTTCTTGGAGGGGCACGTCACACTTTCAAATTTAGTTCACCTGATTGCCTTGAGAACTCAGCATGAAAATGGGCTCAGAAGCACTACAATTTATAGATTTTTATGGATTTTTTCATGGTTTGGGTTGGTGTGATGTTCTTTGCTTTTTCTATTTAACTCCAAAGTGAAAGAACATTTAAAAAGCAAATCATTAAAACACTAGAAGAAAATATAAGCAAATTGTCTTATGATGTGATAAAGCATGTCTTCCAAAATATGAAAATAATTGATATCTAGATGCCTAAAATGTGTTATACAAATAATTATTTGTTGACCAATGAGTAGCAAGCATACAGAGCAATGATAGATAAATATATAAATAAATAAGAAAAGGACATTTCAAGACTAAAACAATGTACACATCTTTATTACCTAAAAAGGAACAACATTCAAAGCTGTAAGTAGAAACCTGTGGGTTGAGCTCTAGGTGCTAATAAAGATAGTAGTAGGGTGGCATAAAATACTCAAAAACTACTCAGATCATCAGCCTGAACTGCCTAATGTGAGAGGAGAGCCTGGAGCCAGTTCCAGAGTTTAAAACCAGCAGCTGATGTGAGGTTCCTCTATCTTAAAAGCCTGCTAAAAAATAAAAGCTGCTCACCCTAGGCCTGATATGACAGCTTTAGAGTAAGATGCAAGCCTCTGAATAGTGGAAGACAAGAAGTTTTGCAAGCAGAAGCTGATCCAGTTCTCCCACTGGGACCATGGATGAGTTTCTAGCCCAAATATCACTACAAAGCAGGAGCAACAGCCTGTGATTACAACACCTGGCTCAGGACAGAGGCTTAGGACCAGGCAGAGCCAAAAAGAAACTGTGAAAATGTGAAAAAGAAATAAATACAGGAGAACAACATAATGACAAAAACAAAAAAATCTTTCCCACTTTCTCAAAAAGTGGCTGCAAAGCCAAATTCCCAACATATAAGAAACCTAATATCTATAATACTAACAAAGATAAGCTTCCCTGCAAAAGATCAGAAAAAGACATTAGCAGAAATTAAATAATTTTTTCAATGTTTAAATTGAAAATATTCATGCACTCAATGCAGAAAGGATGGCCATCCACATTCTAATCACCTAGATTACCTAGAGTCAACAATTATTAATGTTTGTCATCTTTGTTTATGTGGTATATATATATATGCATATATAATATGCACATATACATACATATACATATATATATACACACACAGACCCATACATGTGATTTATCATGTATTTGTATGTGTGTTGTTTGTGTGTACATGCAGATATATTTGCAGAAAATATTTACAGGCAAATGACCTTTTACTCCTAAATACTTTAGAATGTATATCATAAACCCAAGGAATTTCTCTTACATAAATAAAACAGTTTAATTAAACCTAAGTAAATGCCCACTACTTAACCATATTCAAACTCCTCAAATTGTTGTCAAAATGTATCTTATTTATTTAAAATCAAACATCCAATCAAGCTTCCCACTTTGTTTTAGATACTTGTCTTTGTAATACCTTTTAATCTGAAGCATGGCTCCCTCCCCAGCTTTTTAATATGACATTAACATTTTTATGAAACCAGACATAATCTCTTGTAAAAGGTTCCATCTTCTAAATTTTCCAGACTGAAATTTATGTTTAAAGACTTATTTAAATTTAAGTAAAATATTTTTTCAGTAATATTGTGGTGCTATGTATTTTATATTGAATCCCATTAGAAGGCATATAAATATGGTTTACTCACAATTATCGATGCTAAGTTTGATCTTGTATGCAATTTGCAACTCAACTATAAGATGATTAAGTGACATTATGGGAATAGCTTATTTCCCACCATATTATACATGATTTTCCACACCCATTCGTTTTTCTTGTAAGTTTATATCCCTATAGAATATTACAAAGAAACTGTTAATTTTATATCCCTTCCTATAATCATTATTTGGGATTCCTCTACAAAATAGAGGTTTTCCTAATAAACTGGGATGACAAAAAATTTTCATAAAATGAAAGAGTGTATGTTTAATGCTTTTTGTCTTATAATTATCTTCAATTTTTTTTTAATGGAAGGCCATGTATTGTCTTCATTTATCGTTTTTCAAATAACTGTACATTTACTTTTTTGAAAGCATTACTTGCATTTTCTAGTACAAAAAAATGTTTCTGTAATGTAAGGAAATATACAACTTTAATAGTGAAAAAGAACACCATATTTACTATAGTAATTTCTGCATTTCCCATGTTTCTTAAGTAACTGCCTTGTCTGATAGCACACAAAGAGCAAGTGTGAAAACTATATGTTTTTGTAATTCTAAAGACATTGAGAATTTTCTGTTGGCATTGGATAACAAATTGTAGACACAGCTTCAGTAGCAGGATATACATATGCCTGTTGTTTTATAACATTGTGCATATTTGGAATGTTACTTCTATATTACTGAGTGGTGTTATAATCATTCTGAAAAGTCCCCACTGGACCAAAAACTTGGACTCATTTTCAGATGAAAAAGTTGTTATACAGTCATCTAAAACAGGAACATAAAAATTGTAAACTCTTACTTGATTAGCACAATGGACTCATAGATATTTATTTATTCAGTCTTTAAAATCAATGAAAATCATTGTTTTCATGTTCATGTCTTGAATTTGGTGACTGGGAACCTATGTCCATTTGTTTCACTTCCATTCATCTTTGAATACTTCTTTTTTTTTTGGCACAAGATGCTTCAAATTGACCTTATTCTTCCACTGTCTGATTTAGAATCAGATATTTTTCTTAGGAGCCTTGGATTTTTTAAATTGGAGAATGATATTTTAAAAATCAAGATATAGGAGTGTCCATTTCAACTAGAGTATCACTGATTGTAGCTTCCTATTAGTGAATACAGTTGGTGATATATTTTACAAAAGCAAAGATTGATAATGACATTTTGTGTTTACAGTTTAAAAACTTGTCTTCTGAAGTTATATGACTGTACTTGCATTTCTTTTCTCTTAAATAAATTATTTTTTTTATTTTCTAGCATTAATATATTTACTCTCTTAATGTTACTATAAATTAATGAACATTAAAATGGAACAGAACAGAAGAATAGTCAAACCATGATTATAAATGGGAATTTTCCCATATTAACCTATATCAATATCTGTCTATTTATGGGAATGGGAATGCATATATATGTATATATAATGTTTGTCTCTCCATTGTATGCAATATCAGAAAATTCAAAACAACAATTCAAATCTCAAAAAGTAGGAAAATAGATACATCATTTGTGGTATATTCATAGAATGTAATATGGTACTGTAGTTACAATAATGATGTAGCATATTGTGTTCTTTATGAATAACTATTCAGAAATAATGTTGAGTAAAAAAAGCAAGTGGCAGAATAACAGGGTATAATTACATTAGAATAAAATGGAAACAGACTAGCAAAATGCCATATATAATGTGTAAATATAATATTCATGTCTAGTAAGAGCATAAAAATATGCTAGCAATAGTGGTTACACTTAAGTTAGAAGGGGAAGGGATATTGGTCATGAGAATATATATATATATATATACATATATATGCATATACATATAGTTAATTCATTAATCAGTTTAGAAAAATCAAAATAATCTAGCCTTTACCCATATAAAGAAGAAGTAAAGTAAAGGTTACTAAAAATGCAAACTTAGAATTGAGAAAAAAAATTTTTAAGTGTTTTTCCATGCAATTCCTGTCTCACATGACACTTCCTTGATAAGCGTTATATGCTCAAATAGATTTGCAATAGTCTATTATACTATTTCTTGAAAATTCATAACGTGCATTATCATATTAAAAGCTTGATCATGATTGGTAGTGAAGTAAATAATATTGTATCTTCATAATGTTTGTAAATTCAATTGTTAAATAATACACAGCTATTTATCCTTCTGTAGGAGCTCAACTGTACTACTTCAGCTCATCAGCAAATCAGCACTGCAACTACAAATTGTTGTTACTTCTAGCAAAGGAACATGTAAAAAGATTGCTATCTCAGTATCAGTTGTGGTTACTGGGAATTTTTCAGTGCCAAAGAGTGGAGAAAGTTAAACTATAGCTGCTTTTTTAGCAATGATACCTATGAATTTAAGATATTCATCAAAAGCATTAATAGAACTTGTCCATAGTGAGGAATAAAAAAAGGAATCAGAAAAAAGAAACAGGAATAAATAAATGGATAAGTAAATACATCAAAAAAAAAAAAAAGGAAAAAACAGGAATTAATGAGACTGCTGATAATAATAAACTATGAGCAGTGAGGTAGAATTAACTTGCACCTCTGCATCTGAGGGCCAGGAGAAAGGAGGAGAAGCAGAAGGAGACAAGAGAGGAGGAGGAGCAGGAAGAGGAAAGAGGAGGGAGAAGGAGGGGAGGAGGGAGAAGGAGGGGAGGAGGGAGAAGGAAGGGAGGAGGGAGAAGGAGGGGAGGAGGGAGAAGGAGGGGAGGAGGCAGAGAATTGGGAGGGGGAGGGAGAGGATCAGAGGAGGAGAAGAAGGAAGAGGAGGAGGCGGGAAAGAAGAGAAGAGAACATTGTGTTATGAATGGGGAAAAGAAGTAATGACAATGAAATATTTTATGTGTATCCTCTACATTATGTCTGCATAGGTAATGAGAGGAAAATTCAGAGAACAAATGTAAATTTTTTAAAAAGGCAAAATTGGTTAGTGAATTAAAAAGTCTGAAAAGAATTTAAAAAGCCCAAAATAATCCAGAGATAAATTATAAATATATATATTAAAATTATTTATAAATTAAGAGAATTAATAATATCAAAAGCTAGCTCTTTAAAAACAAACATTAAATATACATTCTAAGAGCTAACTGAATTAGAAAAGGGAGAACATAAGTTATAATACACAAAATTTTAAGTACAAAAGAGATAAAAGCATATATAATAAGTGTAAATTTGGATATTTTAATGAAATGCATACTTTATGAAAACATTGATCCCAAGGAAGCTGGGAAACTCATACTATTCAATTACTAGGAGAACAAAAAGAAAAACTACCAAAATGTTACCTCTCCCAAAAATCAGCAGGCCAGAAATTGTCATGTATGCATCCTATCAAACATAAGAGGCCGTCTTTGACAGAGCTGTTTAAACTGTTTAAACTGTTGCAGAACTGTTACACTCCTCAAGCATTTATATAAAGACAGAATAACATAGATACCAACATCTGATAAAGTACACAAAAGCAAATGACACAAAAATCTCATTTTGAATATTGAAGCAAAAATCTTCAATACATTCTAACAAAATGTAGCAAGATATTAAAGGATTAATACATTTTGACCAATTATAGTTTATTGCAGGAATTAAATAGTATTTTAATATTAAAAATTCTATTCATATAATTCATTCTATTAATACATTGAAAGATTAAAACTGGTCTTTCTAATGTTGAAGAGGCTTTCAAGGATATCTAATATTTACTCTTCCTAAGGAAAAAAAGTCATTGTGAAACACTGAAAAAAATTCCCTGAGAAAAACATTATAATACAAATAAAGTATGCATTTGCACATAAACATATATACAAATAAGCACAAATATTGCTCTAAAAGTGTGATGCAATAGTTGCTGCAACATAGTGAAAATTATTAAATGAAATAGAACTTACAAAATAATGAAATTATAGAAGTTTATGTGTATAAATGTCTAGAAGGATACACATTAACTCTGCACAGTGGCTGCCTCTAGCTAGAGGGTGAGAGACAGATCATTAGGCACTATATGTTAAGTTTTTATTTCAAATAGCTTTAAATACTGCTTGTTTGCTTGCTTTTCTGTTTATTGTTTTTGACCTTGCAAATAAATCACTTTTATATTTAAAAAGTAAAAAATAATAGAAATGATATGACTTACAATAAAAGTAAATATGTGCATGAATGAACCTAGAGGACATTATTCTAAGTGAAATATGCCAGTTGCAGAAGGACAAAAATTTTATGATTCCATAAAAGTATCAAAGAAGTCAAACTCATAGAAGCAGAGAGTAGAATGATAACAACAGGCTGGGGGGAGGGGAAAATAGGGAGTTCAAAATATATAAAGTTTCAGTTATGCAATTTGAATAAGTTCTGCTGTACAACAGAGTACCTATAGTTAACAATAATATATTGTCCATTAAAAATTTGTTAAGTGAGTAGATCTCATGTTAAGTGTTCTTAACACTTTAAAAAAATACATAGATTTGTCCTTATATATACATATAGTAAAATTTCTTACACAATCTCTGGAATCTCCTATAGTCCTCCAAGCATTCTGCCACCTTACCTAAATCTTTTAAGTGGGGTTGTTTTAAAATATTTATATTGATAAGAGAATTGTCATTGGATGTTAGTGTATTTGATATGATTGATCAGATATATATGATTAATATATTCTGCTATTATTGATCAAATTCTAATTACAAACTCTAATCCACATTGATTTTAATAATCAATGAGTTATCTTAATAGACATATATAAAAAATTTCTTCACTATTGGTGTTTTTGTCTCCTAAGTTTAATTAAAACAGCCCTGTGTACAATTTTAATACTAATAGTAAAAAGTCTGTATTAGGTTTTACTACATTTAGAAGACTAAAAAGAGAGATTTTTAAGGTCAACAGAAAGGCTTAAGGAAACTAATTGTACCTCAGGCTTCAAAATCACACTACAAAGACTTTTGGATTTTTATTGAAATGTTGACACCTAATATGATACCCAGCAGCATGATAGTACTGTACTGTCAGTGAGTCTTCAATATAAACTGTCAAAGATGAGAAGCTTCTTACACCTCCAGCCAAGGAGTCTTCACTTGCAGAGGAAAGACTGACACACAACTGTTTTTCTATAATACCTTATAATATGTTCTTTCTTTTGTTGTACATTTATCAAAACTATATGGTAGCCCTCCTAGTCTCAAGTCTTGAGTTGCAGATTATCTGAAATATGATGTTTACATTAGAAAAATAATCAAGGATTTAATAAGGATTCTCTCTTTCATACTTAATTGATAAAAGTATACAAAGGAAAGTTATTTAAAAATGAGGCACATAAAAATAAATATCAAACAGATCTTTTTTTAAATTACTTTATTTTTTAGAGAAGTTTAATATCCACAGCAAAACTGAGGAGAAGGTATAGAGATTTCCCTTGTACCCCCTACACTCACACACGCATAGCTTCTACTATTATTAACATCTCCCCAGCAGAGTGGTACATTTGTTACAACTGATGACTTATATTGACACATCATAATCACCCAAAGCCCATAGTTTACATTATGGTTCACTCTTGGTGTTGTGCGTTATTTGGTTATGTACAAATGTATGATGACTAGTAGTCATCATTATGGTATCATACAGATTATTTTTACTGCCCTGAAAATCTTCTGTGCTCCATCTATTCATCCCTCACCTTGGAACCCTTGGAGAACACTGCTCTTTTTATTGTCTCCATAGTTTAGCATTTTCCATATAGTTGGAATCATATAGTATATATGATTCCAGTATTCCTTTTCAGATTGGCTTCTTTCAGTTAGTAATATACATTTCAGGCTCCACCATGTCTTTTCATGGCTTGAAAGGTCATTTCTTTTTTAGCACTGAACAATATTCCATTGTCTGTACCTACTACAGTTTATTTATCCAGCCACCTACTGAAGGACATATTTGTTGCTTCAAACAGGTCTTTTTAGTAGAGGTTCTTGGATGAATTTTGGATAAGTCCTTGAATTCTCAAATTTTACATGCATAATTTGGGACATATATTTATTGTTCCAAGGAGTAATTTTATTAACTTTCTTCAGATTCTAAGCTCTACACAATATCCAATAGTTTAAGTATATATATATATATATATCTATATAATACAATTTACATTGTGTAATTTGAAGAATTTATTATTAGATAGATATTGCTATTGTTACTTTGAAAGTTTTAACTACAAACTATGTGTAGTGCATTAGGTGTGTATCTCAAAACCTCTGTGTGGTGAGGGTATGGAGAATATTGACTATAAATGCTATTTATTAAATTAAAATTGTATATAAAGGTACAACAGGCCAAGAAAAAACACACCCTTGAAGAACATGAACAAGGTGGGAGTATTTACTATATTGTATATGAAGACTTCCTTTAAAGCTACAGAAATTAGAACAGTGTAATCTTGAAGCAAGAATGGGAGAATACACACCTCCCAAAAAAGAAAACAATGACAGCATATAAATGGACACTTGATCTAGGACAAAATTGCAGAGCACTGTAGAAGAGACTTTTTTCAATAAAGAATGCTGGGCCATTCTGATATATACACACACACATTTATATACAATATACAGGTATAAGATCATATACTATATATAATATTGCATATACATATATATACAATTATGTATATAAAAAAAGAAATGATGTCTAAACACAAATTTCCCTCCTACATGCAAAATTTAATTCCAGATGAATTGTATATTTCAATATCAAAGGTAAAACAATACAAGGTAACATATGAGAATATATTTTTGCCCTTTGAATAAGTAAGATTTCTTAAACAGGGCATAAGAAGTATTAACATCAAAGAAATATAAAAAAACAAAAGAAAACTCCATTGACCTCATGATCATTTTTCTGATCAGCCATAAAATGTTCACAAAAGTTTTGTTTATACTTGTTATTTTATTTTTCTCACCTCTCATTCTCACTCTAGCCTACTCCAATTGGTTGTTGGTCCACACAACTCCTCTGAATTGATTTTAATCAAAATCCCTATTGACTTTTATCTTGACAAACTAATAGTAATTCCCTATCCTCACCTTACATTAAGCAGCATTTGAGACATTTTGTCACTTTCCTGAAGTTATTCTCTGGAGTTCCATGACTATGCTCTTTGATATTGATATTATCTCACTGCCAGCTTTTTCTCTATGGTCTTTGTTGGCTCATTCCATGGCTCACTCTCAGACATCAGCATCTATCATAACCATAACCAGGCCTTCTTCCTGTACAATTTAACTGAATGTCCTCACCAAGTCTCATGATATTAAAAAGCATCTATGTGCTGATTATCCCCAAACATGTATCTTCAGTCTTGGACAACACCCTGATCTTCAGCCTTACATATCTAATTGCCTGGATATCTCAGTTTGTACATCTAATAAACTTCTCAAACTTAATATGCTTCATTCACTTTATGTGCCCATGCAAAATATGGTCCCACCCCAGTCATTCCACTTAGAGTACATGATTTTTTCTAGAAAATGTGGAATATTCCTTAATATTTTATTCCCCTTAACTCTTATATTTAATCCACCTTTGAGTCCTGTCTGTACTGTTTCCTAAATTTAATCCAATATTAACCTTTCTCATTCTCCACTGAACTATTTCTATCCCAACCCACAAACATCTCTACCTGAATTACTGAAACAGCTTCCACAGGTTGTCAGTATTTAAACACTTGACCCATTCAATTCATTCTGTATAGAGTGGTCAACATGATTTTCTCAAGGCTTACATTATATCAAATCAACTCCTCTTCACAAGGTTTCCACTTGGTGCTGGAATTATATCCAAACCCCTTATATCATGCCCTCTAAGTAGAAACTTGTGTTTTTATCTGTCAGCTTTCTTCTATCTCAAATTTTTTTTTTCTCTCTCTCTCTCTTTTAAGGTGGGCAAGAGAAGAATGCTATTTATTGACTATGCTCCTCAGCACTTGGTGAGCTGGCTTGACATTTTGACAAATAGAATTAAAAGTAGAATGAAGTAACCAAAGCTATAGAGACTTTTGTTGTGGCTAGGCTATATGGTTTTCAGCTCAGGCCTTGGTAAGCTTTCGTTACAGAGACCTAGCAAAGCCAGCCATGGGAAATTTACAGTGCAGGCTGTGAACACAGCTGAGCATTACATTTCATGGTAGAGTGAGGAAATGGTTAAACCTGGGAGGAGAGAACCATTTAGCTCCAGTGAAGCCTCATCTAGAAATTATAACAGTGTTTTGTGTTTTACTATATGTCTCCATCAAGTCTGCAGATTGAAGCTTTAAACCCTTAGGTGTATATGTTCTATATGGATCATAGGACTTTGATTTCAATCAGAACCAAGAGAGATAATTATTTTAGGGGTTTTATCTTGTATTCATGTGACTGGTCCATTTTCAAACAAAAGTTATCACCATACAGTCACAAATTGTCTTTGAATTTCATTACAGAAGCACTAATTAATGCTTTCAAACCGGGAAGCAACAACGTTAAGGAAACATAGTATATGTTCTTTTTATGAGACAAAGGCTATTCACAGATATTTGGTGATCAAAGGAGAACACATTGAGACTGTTAACATAAGTTTATCCAACAGGAAATGAGCATAGGGGATATGTGAGGTTTCCAAGTCAGGTCTGGCCTTTAGAGCCTTCCTTGTGTGTTCCTCCATGCTTTTCCAGTTCCACTGGGCAGGGATTTTCCTTGCAAGCCAGGAGCTGAAGCTGGATCAGCCATTTCAGTCCAATCCCATAGCCTAGCCACAACCAACCTAGAACATTACCATGTAATCTTCATGAATGGAAAGTAAATGTCTATACTCCTTAAGTCACTGAATTATTGTTGAGTCACTTGGTTTACTCCAAATAACAGAGGGTACAAAATCTATTTACTGCTTTTCATGTTTCCATGTGAAGGAAAAAAAAAAAAAAACCTGAAATGGTATAAAGTCTCTGATCTCTCTTTAGTCTCCCTCTTCCCACTACTTCCCAAACAAGGGATAGTTATTTATCTTAATGGTGAGTTTGGGAGAGAAAACCAGACATGTTCACCTCAATTCTTCCTCTCATCCTTCTCTGTGCCTGCCACAGAGAAAACAAATACTGGTGTGATCTCTTTGTCACCTTAGCAGGACAGACTATGCTCTATAATGGACTTCTACAAATATAGGTACAGTATTAATTCAGTATTAATGTACTAAGTCCTTGTGGCTGCATATCCAAGCTGTAATCATTTGTATTGATAACAAAGATGGCATTCTAATCTCCATTTATGTGAGCCTTTCAGCTACCTTTCAAATAACATTGAACTCGGATAGATAGATGTAGTGTTATTTCTTGACACCTCCAAGGACATTTGAGATTAAAACAAAACAAAAACAAATTTCAAAAAATTCTATGTATGTTTCCTGAAGTAACAAAATAGCTCTCCCAAATAGTTTTTCTTTGCTCCTCTTCGAAATTAATCTGTCACTTTACCACCTGTGGTCTTTAAGTTGCACTTAGCTGACTAGGGATAAAAGCATGGTATCAATAGAATCCATAGGCCAGTTCTATTTTTGAAGTACACTGGAACATGGATATAGCTGTCTCTCTTTCACTAAATCAAACTGAAACTGCAACTAGATTATCCCCAGGTGTTTCTGATTCTCATTTACTTGTCAATGTGAAAAGATATTTGATAAGATGATTCTATTTAACTTTTCAGTAGCGTGGACAGATTGACATAGTAGTTTATGACATAAACACCATTAAGGAAACACTAAAAGTGTAGTGGAATTTATGGCAGTCTGAGAGAGCAAGAAAAAATATTTTTAAGTAACATAAGATGTCCATTGCTCTTCATACAATATAATCAGCTCTATATTCCCCAAATATAATGTCAGAGATATACTAAGTTTTCTGCTTGTGGGTATATCTAAAAATACATATTCTTTGACATACCTAAAAATATTATGAGTGTACCCTCTTTGATCCTATTTGCTCTATTTTAATTTGATGTTAAGACTGCTACAGGTTTTATGGACCTGGTGAATTTTACCTAAATAGATCCAACACAGCAAGCAAAAAGTCAAGGAGAATCAATAAGAATGTTTTGCATGGACTAATGACTGCCCAAAGCTGCCCTGCAAAACTTCTATGTGACAAATTTTCATAGAGAAAATAGAAGTCATATTTAAAAGCCATAGAAAATATAAGTCATATTTAAAACATATCAAGTGTTTTAGATATGGCCTTTAATTTAAAACTTACAGGAAAATACTATATCTACCTAGAGGAAAAGAAGTGGGGGGGGGGGAGAAAGTGAGAGAGAGAGAGAGAGAGAGAGAACAAACCAACCAAATCTCACTCTTTGGAGACCTGATTCTAAGGTCCATAATGTAATTCTTATGCTATGGGTAACTCCCTGATTAAAAGTACCTAAGACCTTTCTTACTATTTACATGTAAGGCATGTGATGTAAGGTGCAGGGATGAAATCAAACAAGTGTCTGGATTTGGACACACAGTCTTCACTTATATTCTTTGTCATTCTGGGCAAGATAAATAATCAAGCTAAAACTCTCCTCTGTAAAATGGTGACAATAACAGACCATGCATTAAATAAGGGTTATGCAACTTATATTAGCTTAATTGTTCTAAAGCTTAAGCTTGTGTCAGAATTACTCTGAGTTTCCAGTGAGAGTTTTCATTTCTAACAAGTTTTCAGATGCTGCTGATCAAGAAACAACACATTGAGAACCACTGTATAAACTAATGCATGTAAAGCACTAGCAAATTGTTTGATATAACAAGTGTTTGATATGTTTTAGCTATTAATTTTCTTGGTAGTTTATTTTTCATCTTTATAGTTGTAAAAAGATATAAACATATAGTTTGTAAATATTTTTATTGAAGATAAATCTTGCTTTGTTAGCATACACTCTCCTGGAAAAAATATATATATTGATGATTTATAAATTGAAAGGTGTTTTTGTGATGACACTAATAGAATCATTTGATAAAAGAAAAAACCTTTATGGAGTGAATTATTCTGTGTTGTTAATTTGGAATCTTATACTTGTATTTTCTTAAGAATAAATTCCTTTAATAGGTTTATATCTTAAAAAGTAATTAAAGAGATTTAATTTAGAAATATAACATGCTCTTGGTGAGTGTTCTTATGACAACAATGCTTCCCTTATTATTGTCCTCAATAATACTTTATTGCCATTATGTACAGGTCTACGATTTTCCTATATAAAATTATCACAAAGACTGCAGATGCCTATCTTCATTATTATGTCCATACCACATATAAGCAACTATTAAATATGTGACAAATGGTTAATACATCATATTACTTTGTTGAAAATTTTCTATTGACTTAACAATATGCTGTAATAATGTGTATATAAGAGGAGAGAATTGAGTATGTGTGCAAAGAGGATGAAACATAAGAACCATAAGCCAACTCATCCAAAATCCAAATAGAGACAAAAGCAGTCAAGTCAAAAAACTTTTTTGTTGATGATATGAAATGAATAATTAGTGAAGTGAAAGAAGAGTAACAAAAAATTATATTAAAAACTAATGATGTTTATTTTGTTTTGTTTTCTTTCTTTGTTTTGCTCAAATCAGCTACTGAGAAGTTAATAATGGCTACAGGAATGTCAGAAAATGTAATAGAATTTGAAATGACAACTTAGTCACTACCATTATCAGTCAAGACTTTGCATTATTTAATAAAAAATATATCTTGAAAATATTTATCTACCTTGTCATATTTTTCTCTTTGTATTTCCTATCCTTAATGAATTCTACCTCAAACTCTTTTAGCTAATCCTTCCCCCTCATAATTTGTCTACTACCAAAAGAAAGGAGGAAAGAAAAAATCTTTAGCATGCAGATTAAGCAGTGAATAGTAATAACGAACTATTTGTGACATCTACAGTTTTTCACAAGCCAAAACAGAATATTTCAACTTATTTTCACAATTTTTTCCCAATAGTAGTGTCACATAAAATGGTGACAGCATTTGCATTAAGTACCTTGTGAAGATTGAACAGACTCTGAGCGGGTAATACATTGTCTCCTTCGGTGAGATTATTTACTTCTTTGACAGTTTCACTTTTGATGACGACATGAGAAATTACTTTTACCTCAGGCTGTACGATATGTTGAATTTTTATCAGATGGTTGTTAGTAAACATTGTTTAAATGAAAAGTGACAGTCTCCTTTAATGGTCTGAATGTTCAAAAGAGCAGCAAACATGGGACTTCCCTGGTGGTGCAGTGGTTAAGAACCTGCCTGGCAATGCAGGGGACACGGGTTTGAGCCTTGGTCCAGGAAGGTCCCACGTGCCGCAGAGCAACTAAGCCCGTGTGCCACAACTACTGAAGCCCGCGTGCCTAGAGACCATGCTCCGCAACAAGAGAAGCCACCACAATGAGAAGCCCGCATACCTCAATGAAGAGTAGCCCCCACTCCCTGCAACTAGAGAAAGCTTGCATGCAGCAATAAAGACCCAATGCAGCCAAAAATAAATAAGTAAATAAGTAGCAAACAAAAAAGCTTCTAGCATGAACTGAATTTTTGTGATTTTCTTCTTGGCACAGTGCTATACTATGAAACTTTTAGATGATTTTAAGAGTTATCTGGAATGGTCCTAATTCCCAATTCCCTTAGGAAGTTCCAAAATACTAAGTATTGTCTTTGGCTTCTTCTTGGGAGACTTTATTTCTTTCTTTGGTCTTTATTGATCTTAACCATCTCTGAAAACACACAGTTTATACCAACAAATACTTTCAACACAAAGTAAAGACGAATGAGTGATAAGAGTAAAAGCAATAACTATATCCTGATGAAAAATCTAGACTGAAGGAAATGCTCTGTTTTTCAAGTAAACAAGAACATATATACTTTATTTACTCTGACTATATTTTATTTCTTATATGACCTTGGGAAACACATTCTATTATGAAAACAAGAAGCGTTTATTATCATTTTTTAAACTAAAAGAAACTATATAAATAGTTGTATATTCCAAAATACTATTACATATAATTTGTAGTCATGTACAGATATTTAATAATGAATATCTATTTTAGATAGAAATCAATATTTAAATAAATATATTTGCAAAAAATGATCAAGTACAGGATTATGTGGTAGGAATACAAACATATTTGAAATAGTGCTGTTTTAAATATCTTACACTAAGCCTTTCCAATAACTGGAGCAAAATCTTAAGAGAACTAATATTCTCTTCAGAATCTGTCTTATGCAAGTAAGTTTCAACTGCACTGATAAACTGGACCTGGTAGTAATACCAGGTAGTAATACCCTAGATTTAGAGCATTTTAATGGCAGTTATAGCATTTATTGGTGTATTCTTATTCTCCAGTGAAATAATAGTAATTATACTATTTTCACACAAGTTATCTACATTTCTTCCTCCTAACCACTTCATTAGTAATAAACTGATGTCATAGATCCAAATTATACTTAGCAATTATTCTACCTGTCCATTTGACTAGGTTTGAAATAACATATTTTGTCTTTACCAATATCTCTTTACCCTTGTCTTGTATGGCAATATAACTACCAGTTTATTTATGTGTGTTATTTTTTTCTTTTTGATTTGTTAATTGTGTTTGTATTGTGTAAATTACCTTGCATCTTCTATTCAAGATTTTCTCTGGTTCTTCCTCAACTAACAATTTTTAAGTTATAATTACTCAGGATTCTTCCTTGAGTATCCTCTACTTTTACATACTTTCTCTTCTTATCTTTATCCACTTTACACTGAGGATCAATAATAAATCGTGGACAAAGTCACTTGAAAGTTAACACATCTCTGAATTACTCAAACTTCTAAATCTCTAATCATAATCTTCCATCCTGTGATATTTTAATTGATAAAGAATTCCCATTCAAACTATTATATGTCATCAGTGGGACCTTCAGATCATTAACACCTTTTACTTTACCCCCCCCCCACTTTGTAACTGAAAAATAGATCCACATAACAAGTTATATAATTGAACTTCTGACTTGAAGTTCCATGAATTTAGTATGTCCAATATGAATCCCTTTACCTGTTTCCTCCCAGACCAAAACATTTGCAACTTCTCAAATGTTTCTTTTCCCCTAAGGGACAATATTCAAGTTCAAGTCAGAATCCTAAAAGGTCATTCTAACTATCTCCAGGTCCAATACATATCAAATTCCTATAAATTCTGCATATTATATATTTTAAATTCTATCCACATCCATTTAGGTCTACTTCAAGTACCTTAATCCAAATAATGATATCAATATATCAATCTTCTACAGAGATGAAATGAGTTTTGAATATCTACATTGCATCCCCATCCCCTCACGGTTTTAATATAATCTTCACACAGCAGCTAAAGTCTTAAAATATAAAATAAAATATTTTTTCCAGCTGAATTAGCTCCCTGTGGCTACCAATATAGTCCAGAAAGGCTTGTGTCATGTGGTTTCTACCAACCTCAACAATGATATATCATGCTCCTTCCTTTCTTCTTTGAGCTACAATTACACAGCATTTCTACTTCCAAAGCTGCTTTTGTTCCTGCCCATTTTCACGTGCCATTTCCTTATTCCAGGCATTCTATCCCTCTCTTCTTCCAAACACATTAAATTTAATGACATGTTTCAACTTAATGTTCCTTTCTCTGGAACTCTGAAGGCTAGAGAGTATCTAATAGCATGTATCTTTCTCACTAAAACTAACACAGCTACTAGATAGAAGCAACATTAGATTTGGATCCCATGGATTCAAAACCAGCTGGCTTGATGCACATTCAGCATACAATACTCAATTACCAAATGAATGACCATCTATATGCTGACTACCCCTAAATCTATATCCAACTCCAGGCATAATATTTCCATATAAATGCTCAATGGAAATTTCACACTACGTATTTGAATTTCACTCCTAATTGCCCAAACAAGAAATCCTTACTCCATATTCTTCCTCACATGCAACTTTACCATAAAATTCTAAGTTTTCTTCCTAAATGTATCCTAAGTGCATCCACTCCTCAACATGCCTATTATACTACTGTAATCTAAGACACCATCACTCATCACCTACCTACTGCAAAATCTTTCAAGTTGGGATGCCTGCATCCAGTGTTGCCAATATAGGTCATCCTTTATGCAGCAGAGTTTGTTTGTTAGGCAAATCTTATTTTTCACTTACCTGCTTAAAATTCTTTAATATTTTTTCATTTCCTTTGAAATAAATTCCAAAAAATTTAAAAGGCCTTATACAATTAAGTAGGCATTGCACACGATTAACAAGTAGAATCAGTTTGTCAATATTGTCTCCTGTTAACAACACAGGAGAAAAATAAAATTTATTCAGTTCAGTTTCTTTTTAATATAACAATATATAAGGAGGGTAGACAACTTTCTTAGAAAATACAAAATTAAGTTTGTTTCTGATTTAAGCTATAGAGTATTTCTAAGTGGTATCAAATCACTCCTCTTGTGCATAGATTTACCTTCCTTGTAGAACTATATCCCTAATTATGCTGTGCCACACTTAGTACTATGGACCAATTTTGGACACATAAACTTCTCACTGACATAATTTATCCCTGATGGGAAAATGCTAAAATATTCAAAGAAAATTTTAATAAAATCAGAGCAATCACAGAACCAGTATATATACAATATGGTAATCAGATTTTTAACTGAAATTGGTTGCATTCTGATGCTGCTAGCCCTATATTGATATCTTGATGTGCCTACATGATATGGTGCCATATAAGGTCCTATAGAACAAAATTCCACACTGGGAAACCTAAGCTCATCCTAGATATAAGAAAGCAAGTCTTTGCCAAAGGCAAATATTTTCTTCCCCACCTTCCTAAAACCTTTTCTCTTAATTCTTATTTATTGTCAATACCTTCCTCTTCACTATATGACTGATAGATAGTGTAATATTCATACCTCTCAGGAGAAAGAGATAGAGAAAGAAAAACAAAATCAGAAGAGAGGCAGAGTGCATAGTCGTTAAGAGCACTGACCCTGAAGAGCTCTGTAACTTTATTACTTACACAATTTGTACATCAGTTTACTTATCTGTAAAACGAGGATGATGAAAGTAACTACCTTAAAGGGTTGTTATAAAAATGAAATGAGTTATTTGTAAAACTGTTTAGACCAGTCAGTGTCTGAGACTGAGGAAAATTATATAATTTTTAATTATTATTACCCAAGAAAATTTGTACACAAGGAACATACACATAGCACAGATGTCTTATTGTAGGGGAATTCTTCACATATTAAAAAAAAAATGAGCCCTTTTCAAAACTCTTCACCATTTTTGTTTTTTTTACATTGGACATATCTAGTCCTGTCAGCCATTTATCATAGAAGAGCATTTTAAGTGTCTGAAACTGCCTGCCTATTAATCTATCAACATGTATTTGTGTATATTTCACACTTAAAATGTGGACTCTAAAACTGAAAAGAAAAACCTATAGGGAATGTATCCTGAATGGAGAATAGATTGATAGCCTCACCACTAATTCATTCATTTGTCCAGTTCTGTATTCATTCAGCAAGTCTGTACTGAGTACTCATTGCATGCCAATCACTAACCTAGGTGTTATGGATAAAGAATAAGTTAGAACCAGCTGCTTCCCTTAAACAGTCCATTATCTATAGAGAAACTCTTCAGACAATCCCTGCACTCTCAAGCATGCCAAGGAATAGCCTTTGTCCACTAAGGTGTCTCAAATTCAGAATTAAAGAAGAAAGTGCCTTATAAAACAGCAACCTCAAAGCTGGAAGGTTTTGAGTTTCAGTGAGGCAAAAGGAAATCTTGAGGTATTTCTGTATAAATTGTTATTAAACCTGGGCTTGGACTCTAAGATTCTAGATGATAATCACTTATGTGAGATTAAAGGTTTCCATGTAAACATGTTTTGCACTTGGGTTAGTCAGTTGCCTAGAACAATTTATTTTGTTTGAATGTTGCATTTCTTATACTGACCAGAGACAGGGATTATGCTTGGATCCCTATTGAAATGGCCACAGAAAAGAAGGGAACACATTATTTCAACATAATAGGAAAGTGTTAATCTATTATACTTATGGGGCCAAAATCAAGAGGACAGATTATGTTTAAGAGTTAGAAATACATAAAAGAAATTGTTTAAAATGCTCTTCTCTCCTACTGTCATAATTACTTCACACTAATAAATTAGAAAATTATGAAAAGCTATGACATATATGACTGAAAATCAGCAAAATACCAGAGACAATTTTTTCTTCCAGTTTCACTGAGAAGTAATTGACATATAGCACCATAAAACTTTAAGGTGTAGAGCATAATGATTTGACTTCATTGAAAGTTTAGTGAATATCCATTATCATAAAGTTTAGTGAACATCCATCATATCATATAGAGAGTTCAGAGACCATTTAATTGACTATATATGCCCCATGTTTGACTGTTTAATTGTTAGGGAAGCAATACTTGGATGAATATTAATTTAAACATAATTAATATATTATTATATAATTATTTTTAAAAATTTATTTGTTCTGGTTTTCACAGTAGCAAAATTTTTTTTTTTGGTATAATAACGATTTTCACAAAATTTGTGTCCTATTGATAGTAATAATATTCTAAGAATCAAAAATAATTGTACTCAAAAGTAAATTTGTATATATTTTCCAAAATTAAAAATAAAGTAAATGTAAAATTCAAACATTCTTTTTTAAAAAAATATTTCTTTTAAAACAAATATTCACTAAAATTAAAAGAAAATCAACACTTTAAATTCAAAAGGATATTAAACATTAAGTTAGTAATTTAAATTTTTGAAAAATGAAATAAATCATTACATTTATATGAAATAAAAACTGTTCAAAATGCTAATGGTTAATTTTCATCTTGTTACTGATGTAAAGAACTGATATCATGCTATAAGCATATTTCATCTAGGCCTACATATATATACATTTACAATAAGAGAGATTGTTTAATGTTTCAATATGTTCCTCAATCACCATGTGCAACTGTTGTGAATAGTGTGTAATTCTGGAATATCTCTGGAACCACGAATTGAAACAAAAGTGAAGAAAGAATAAAAGGTTGCTCGGCGCTACTGGGAAATGACACTTGGTTATACAGGCATCTATTGCGTTCATGCTGAGAGGAAGGATTTGACAAGTTAATTAATTTGTCTTTTCTCTTACCTAAATGCTTCTTCTGCTCAAATCATCTCCACACTCTGTCACAGAGCATTTTGTAGTGTAGGCAGCAGTACAATCCACAGACATCCATTATTTCAAGGACATATGCAAGTGATGCAGTGAAGAATTATTCCAGATCCAGAAAGACATTGCTCACAGAACAAACATTTAGGGTTGTGATCACCCTGTGCCAACCCTGAGCATTGGATCCAAAGCGACAGAGGTACCCAAGTGTACTTTATTAATTTTCTATGTGTTTATGAACTGTGGGTCTTCTAATGTACTGACCAAGATCAGAGGCCTCTTCTGCCTCAGTTTAAGGGAGATACAGGTTGAAGTATATATGTGTACCTTAAAAGCACATAACTAAATATACATGTGTTTTAGATGGAGAAAAGAGTCATAATTTTTTCTTGGAAGTGGTGCAACTTAAAAGATGAGTTTTAGAAGGTGAGTAGTTAAGTATCTATAGAATTACACAAGAAATTAGGCATGTGGGCATAGGTGAAACTCTGACCACACAATTAAACAGGACCTTACATAACATACTAATAAACTTGGACTTTAATCTTTAGGGTTAATGGAAGTTGTTTTATTATTTTTAGTGTCAAAAGAGCAGTTATTTTTAGAAGGATAATTACCAGCATAGAGGATTGAAGCTAAGAAAAAATGGACTCGTAAGAAAAGCTAAGGGGCCATTGGAGAAATGTAGATGTGAACTAAAGCAATGTCAGGGGTGTTGGAGAAGAAGACAGTACTTGAAGCAATACATATATGCCATAGCTTTTGACTATCACTACAGCTGAGGATTTCATTAGATCTTTTCAGAGCTATATCACACTGTTTACTTAGATATTGATATTACAGTAAACTAAACTTTAAATGTATTATAAATGTAAGAGATTTATAGATGCTTTATTTGAGTTGTAATATATATATAACTGTATAGTTACCAAAGTAATTTGCTGAGAGAATGTTATTCCTTAAAATATAGGTACTCAGAGTCAAATATTTAAAGATAGAAGGAAAAATAAAACTTTAGTTCACCTTATGCATTTTAAAGACAAGCATACAGAATTGTCAGAGAAGTGAATAGATTCACCCAAGATTCTTCAGATAATTAATGTCAGAGTGGTGGCTAAATTCTGGTTCCCAGAACTCTATTCAATTTACAGTTATATTTTTCTCTAAATAGCACCAAAGTCTGATAGAACTATTTTTGCAGGCATAAAGTATTAAAATGCTACATGTATTACATATGTAAAATATATACCATATTTACTCATTTTCTAATATGTTAACATGCCGTATATAATTTATTGTAGAGTACATTAATCTTGGTTGAATATTACAAGGAGAAATAACATGAGCTAAAAGAATCCATGATAAACCGAAACAGCCAAAACGAGCCCTATAAGCAGTTCGCATTAGGAAACAACGGCAGTGAATGAAAACCAGAACAAAAAAAAATCTGAAGAACCAGAAATATCCTAATACCCAGAGAAGGTGCTGTTATAAGGTTAGCAGAGATATGATTCTTAAAAAAGTGTGCTTTTGAAGACAAATGTTGCATTATAAAAAGGAATATGTACATTTATCAAGAAAATACAAAGTCATAATATTAAAAGTGACAGTTTTCTTTCAGAATTTTCCAGGTCAAAAATAATGTAAAAAAAAATAGCCTCAAATCCTGCCATTTTTAACACTGTAGTTAAAATAAAGATAAGAAGTTTATCAGCACCATGCAAATTTATATAACAGTCATAGAATGTAGATATTTTTCAAAATAGATGTTATACCTACAGTCATTTAACTCGAGCAAAGCACTAATGAGCGAATCTTTACAGATGAGCAAGGAAGGTACAATCTTGGTTTCTGTGATTTTAATAATGAGGATAATGATAACTGTTATTAAAGCTATTCTACAGTGTCCAGGGTTTTATCACTCAGTTTAAATTTTATACAGGAGAAATAAGTTAAAATGAATATGTCTATATGATCAAAAAGTGAACCGCTAAAAAAAAATCACTCAAAATCAGAGATGTGTTTGAAAACTTTATATTATCAACTATATTTAAAACACACTTCCTGGCATTTTTATAAATAGCATCATAACTACTCTACCAGTATGCTCTACAAGTACATAATGTTTTAAGAATTACAAGAGTTAATGATAAGAGACAATCCCTGCCTTGCCTTAAAAACTAGGACATACTAACTGTACTTTATCACCTTAGAGAGAGATCTTTGTTCCCCAGATTTTAATATAAAGGCAGAATAGGGACTCAGAAGGGGATTGCTAAAAATTAGTTCTTCAATAGATATATATTGCTAACATATTATTGATCTTTTGAGTTTATATATGAAAAACTTGTGTTTGTTTATGGTACAAATTCTAATAATTGCAATCATCTTGAAAAAGACACAAATGCCCGCTGAGTAAGCAGGTCTTTTTTCCTTATGTATGGAATACACTGTGGAAGCGTCTATAGCATTACACCATCAGAGCAGGAGGACCTTAGATACCAAATGGACCAACCTTCTCATTTTTCTCAGGCATCTGTGGGCTTGAGAGAGGGCTAGTGTCATGCTGGAGGTAACAATACTGACAATTAGTGACTGAGCTAGAATGGGGGCCTTGTATTCCCAGTGTCATATCAACGGTCTCTTTGCAAATGTTTCTTAACAAATTTTCCTGCCTCCAATCATGCCCACAACAGATCCATTCTCCACACTGCTGCCAGAATGCTCTTTCATAAATACAAATCTGACCAACTTATTCCCCTGTTTAAAAGCATTTAATCGGTCCCATCACTCACAGAACAAAGTTCAAATTTCTTAGTATCTACTACAAGATTCTGACAACTGCTTGATTTTCTGGCTTCTTTTCTCACCAGTTCTTAAAATCTAAAGCCTGAGTCATCTGCATGTACTTCTGCGAAATACATCATGCTTTCTCAAATCCTGCATCCAGAAATTCTTTGAATTTTGAAGGGCTATTTCCTTATTATTTCCTTTTATTATCATACAGCAAGCTACAAAAGCAGGTTTTTATTTTTTAGTTTGTAAAAGAGAAGATATTTGCCTAACCTAGATGTGCACCTGGTCATTGACTGATTTAAAATGACAGCCTTAATCATTTACTCCTTAAGGTTTTCACCTAGATCACCATGATCATGAACAAAAATAAATACATGACATAATGAATTACTATCCTGGAAGATAAATACGACAAAATCAGCATAAACAATTTAATGTAATTTTTAAAGAAGAAATGTTAATATTGGGAAATATCAATATACACATTTTTATCTGATTTTTTTCTTTTTAGACAATGAAAATGCTTAGTATTAGTTTATCTTTGTTTTATAGAATAAGAATAAAATATTAAGATAAAGAACTTCAAGTTTCTCTTAAGTAACTATGCACAAATTTAGAGTCCACATAAAACTTGATCCCTAAATGAAATCAGTGTATATCTTTTTATTTTTTTTTAATTGGGAATTTAAAACATAAGGATAAATTATCACAAGAAAACACTTAATTTGAATGTATTATGACCAGAGTTAGAGTAAGACCACTGGGTATTTTAAACAGGAATTTTTGGAAAACCAAGTCAACAATATTAATGTGAGAAGGTTTATATTAATTTAAGTTATAAAAAGAAAAGTTGGCAAAATATGTATTAAATATATTAACAATTATATAAGCCTGATAATCATCTAATGTGTTTGTGTGGAAATTTCTTTGTAAACAGTTGTATTTCTCTAAGAATTTGGTCTCAAAGTTTAGTAATGAAATTATTAAAAAGTGAAGTGAAAAGCACTGATTGTTCTAATACTTTATAAAGTAAAAAAAGGTAGATAATTGATTTTGTTAAGTAACATACTAAATGATATATTTGAAATTAAAGCTATGTTACGTATTTTTAAATGAATCTGTAAAGAATCAAATAGATTATTTTGTTGACAAAAATAAATGTTTAAAATAAGTTTAGACTTATAAATAAACGAAGTATTATAATTTATAATATGTGAGAAGACAGTTTGAATGGTATTTATTATAAATATAAGGTAGCTGCATAGAACATTAAAAATGGTGAATCTACAGAAGACTCACAAAAAAGAATGTTTGTTTTAGTGCACAGTATTAATTTATTTATATTTTATTTACTGATATACTTGTTACAGTAATTAGTTGGGTAGATTCAGATAGATAAAGAATATATTTATTAAATTCCTAAATAATCATGATGAGGTAAACATCTAAGCAAAGATCATATAAACCATTTAGCATTGTGGTTAAATCAGAGGGAAATTGTCAATAAAATTATTTGTTGGGTCCCATGATGGAGATTTAACTAATATATAAAAAAGAATGAGATGAAAAATGCTCAACATCATTAATTATTAGAGAAATACAAATCAAAACTACAATGAGGTACCACCTCACACTGGTCAGAATGGCCATCATCAGAAACATCTACAAACAATAAATGCTGGAGAGGATGTGGAGAAAAGGGAACCCTCCTACACAGTTGGTGGGGATGTAACTTGGCACAGCCACTATGGAGGTCCTTTAAAAAACTAAAAATAGAGCTACCATATGATCCAGCAATCCCACTCCTGGGTGTATATTCGGAGAAAACCATAATTTGAAAAGATACATGCACCCCAATGTTCATTGCAGCACTATCTACAGTAGTCAGGACATGGAAGCAACCTAAATGTCCATCAACAGAGGAATGGATAAAGAAGATGTGGTACATACATACAATAGAATATTACTCAGCCATAAAAAAGAACAAAATAATGCCATTTTCAGCAACATGGATGGACCTAGAGATTGTCATACTGAGTGAAGTAAGTCAGACAGAGAAAGGCAAATATCATATGATATTGTTTTTATGTGGAATCTAAGAAAAGAGTAAAAATAAACTTATCTACAAAACAGAAATAGAGTTACAGATGTAGAAAACAAACTTATGGTTACCAGGGGATAAGAGGGTGGGGAAGGATAAATTGGAATATTGGGATTGACATAGACACACTACTATATATAGGATAGATAACTAATAAGGACCTACTGTATAGCACAGGGAACTATACTCAATACTCCATAATGGCCTATATGGGAAAATAATCTAAAAAAGAGTGAATATAGGTATATGGATAACAGATTCACTTTGCTGTATACCTGAAACTAACACAACATTGTAAATCTACTCTACTCCAATAAAAATTTTTTTTTAAAGAATGAGAAATTTAAAAAAAATACATGAAAAATGACTTTTGTGAACTCAATGTTTTAATAATTTAAGTGAAAATTAAAATTTGATCTTTAACACTCAATCATTATATATGTCAATATTTTTGCCAAGAATTTAAAAATATTTAAAATGGTGTCTTAAGTTTATGTTAGGGTTACTACTTTTAACACATAAGGAAAAGTGTTGAATGAAAAGAATATTTCTCAGGAAAGCATCTGCCTTTAAATTACGACAGATTCACAAATATGGTATTTTATTATTTTACTTGGTATATAAGCAAACAAAAATTGATCTCATATGTTAAATATATAAAAGGCATTTATAGTAAGTAGTGAAGATTGATTTCATCATGTTTGCTTTATTGTATGAAAATATATTATTCAAAAATTCAAACTTTCAATACTATATTTTATGTCATTTGGGTTCATTATGCATTGCATACTGTAGTTTTATTTATATCACAGAGGAAGGCAATGAAATGTAGTGAAAAAAACACTGAATCAGTAATCAAAACCTGAGATTCTAGACTTGGTACTCGTGACTTTAGAAAAGACTTTGTTTCTTAGTTTCTGTCATTATTACTTTATTTATTTATTTATTTATTTATTTATTTATTTATTTATTTATTTATTTATTTATTTATTTTTATTTTTTTGCGGTACTTGGGCCTCTCACTGCTGTGGCCTCTCCCGTTGTGGAGCACAGGCTCCAGACGCACAGGCTCAGCAGCCATGGCTCACGGGCCCAGCCGCTCCGCAGCATGTGGGACCCTCCCGGACCGGGGCACGAACCCGCATCCCCTGAATCGGCAGGCGGACTCCCAACCACTGCGCCACCAGGGAAGCCCTATTTTTTATTATTATTATTTTTTGCAGTACACTGGCCTCTCACTGTTGTGGCCTCTCCAGTTGCGGAACACAGGCTCCGGACATGCAGGCTCAGTGGCCATGGATCACGGGCCCAGCCGCTCTGCGGCATGTGGGATCCTCCCAGACAGGGGCACGAACACGTGTACCCTGCATCGGCAGGCGGACTCTCAACCACTGCGCCACCAGGGAAGCCCATTATTACTTTATTTTAATAAAGCATGGCAAATTACTACTAAGACCCTTTAGCAATTTCCATTATTGCTTTAGTCTACAATTACGCTTTCCCAAAAGGATTTTTTCTACAATTCCTTCTGATAAGGCAGTTATCAGAAGGCAGTTATATAAACTGTTGATTTAGTGATGTTTAATTGTTAACAAAATGATTATTGAAGATTCGTGCCTTCAAGTGTTTTTAGCAATCACTTACAATGGCATATTAATATAACTTCAAAGAGAAATATAATTGATATAAAAGTTATCAACTGAAAAGCCATTCAATTTGCAAATATCAATTTGTGATCATTAACATTTTCAGCATATAGAGCAAATTATTATTTTAAAATTCTCATAATTTCTTTAATAAGAAGACAAGCTTTTTTAATAAAATAGTTTAATAAAATTCAAATATTTTAATATATTTCTGTGATGTCACAATTTTTTGCTTTAATAATTTTATTTTTTTTCCAGTTGTACACTTTATTTATTTATTATTGGAGTATAGTTGCTTTACACTGCTGTGTCAGTTTCCGCTGTATAGCAAAGTGAATCAGCCATACGTATACATATATCCCCTCTTTTGGGGATTTCCTTCCTATTTAGGTCACCATAGAGCACCGAGTATAGGTCCCTATGCTACATAGTAGGTTCTCATTAGTTATCCATTTCATACATAGTCATGTATATATGTCAGTCCCAGTCTCCCAATTCATCCCACCACGCCCCTTTACCACTTGGAGTCTATACATTTGTTCCCTAAGTCTGTGTCTCTACTTCTGATTTGCAAATAAGATCATCTACACCATTTTTCTAGATTCCACACATATGCATTAATATACGATATTTGTTTTTCTCTTTCTGACATACTTCACTCTGTATGACAGTCTCTAGGTGCATCCACGTCTCTGCAAATGACAAAATTTTGTTCCTTTTTTGGCTGAGTAATATTCCATTGTATATATGTACCACATCTTCTTTATCCATTCCTCTGTCAATGGACTATAATGTCACAATTTTTATGTCACTGAAGTGAAATAAAATGCATGTACATTTGAAGAAAATATACAACTTGGAAATTTATAAATATATTATCTAAACCATTTCTTTATTTTAGTATCTTAATATAGTAAAAAACAAAAAAAGTGTGACTTGTAAGGTAATTCAGGCAAGTTTTTACTTACCAGCTCTTGCACTGACTGACTATATTTACTACAGCATGTTACTATGATTCTCAGTGCCTCTGTGTGCTTGTTTATGAAAAATGAAACAATAAAACTCACCTCTGATTTTTTGTTTGTTTGTTTATTAGAAATTGCAAGGGACGAATTATTTGGTCCGTTCCATTCTCAACTCTGCTGTTTTAGTGAAAACCCCAAGCATGTGTGGCCTGCACTATTGTACTCTATGGCGCTTAGTATCTCCAATTCTAATCTTCTTTCTTTTCTTCTAATGAATTTTGTAAACTAGCATCAAATTATTATCTCACAGAATCACGTTGGACTAGATCATATTTTGATGAAATATTAATGCCTCTCCACCTTCAGAAAAAAATAAGAATATTTTATCCTGAGAGTTAAGGTCCTCCATAATCTAAATTTACTTCACTGTTAGTTACCTTAGCTCACCATGAGATACAATAAAATTGAACTTTTTATTGTACCACAACTCTTCTTCAGTTTGTGTTCACATCTTTTCTCTAATTCAAATAACTCCTGTCAACTTTTTATGGCATATTCACTAAGACTTGTCTCAAAAATGTCCTGATATAAAGTCTTTCTGTTTCAAATCACAAGTGAGTAATCCATTCTAAAAATCTAGAATATTTTCTGCACACAATCACAAAACAGCATTATCTCCAATTATAATTATTTACTAAGAGACCTTAACACTTGTACTAAATTAGAAGGCAACCTGCTGTATAGCACAGGGAACTCTACTTCACTTCATTGTACAGTAGAAACTCGTACAACATTGTAAAACAATGAGACCCCAATTAAAAAAATAAATAAATAAAAATAAATTAGAAGACAAGAAAATGTTTAATTTCATATTTTCTTATTTTTCATGACCCAATACCATTATAGTATACTGGTCTTAATCTTGCATAGCATTCATTAATACAAAGAAATACCAGGGGATAGAAAATGCATAATACATATATAACCAAAAAATAAAAAACAGCTTTGCCATGGTAGGAACTTTTTATAGATGAGTTAATTTAGTTACACTAGTGATATACAAATATGAGTTATGTCAGAATATTTATAAGCCCCTTTGACCAAATATTTATAGAATGTAATTTTAAACATCAAATAATTTCTATTATTAATAACCTTCCTGGTAGAAATCTCAAATACTTAGTTTTACCTTCATTTTCATTTCCTGAAAGAAAGAAGTTCACAATAAAATTGTCAAAAAGCCTTAACCAAGAGTGTAAAATTTGCATGAACAAGATCTTTGACTCTTCACTCTGAAAAGAGTAGCATCAAGTACATTTTCCAAAATCATTGTTGATTTGCTATTCATTCAAATTCTTAGATCTTGTGTACAGAGAGAATTGTATATGATGTAACATGTCCTGAAGAATTGTCTCCTCCACAGCACCCCCACCCCAAGTTTCTGTGTGTTAGTTTCTTGACTCTGAGCTTTGGAAATGCTGGTTCTAACATTCGAAAAATGATTATAATGCCTAACCAAGAATAAGTCAAATTAAATTAAACCCTTAAGAATTTTAACCTCAATTGATAAAGCCCCATTTTTTCTTTCCATAAAGGTTTGTTTTTTATTCCCTCATTCTCTTCTGTCCAAAAGTAATTTATCAGCTATAAATATAGAGAAGATTTACATATCAAGATGGTGAACTGAGTTCATGGTGAAACCTATATCTTCTATCATAAATACTTAAAAAGGATAGAAAAAATGTATGTAGATAACATTAGAAAACCAGGACTGGAAGACTCTGTGTAAAAGAAATAAAGTAACAGTAAAAGAGAACCCATGATAATGAGTAAAACTGAATCTCTAAGGAATGAGGTAGAATTGAAATGGAACTAAAAAGGTAGGTGTGTAGGTGAGGGGTTGGGATCTTACCACTAAGCAGAACCAAGTTCCAAAGCAATGTCAACTACATGAATAAATATTCAGAAATGTCTAGCCACAAATGAATGAAGGCTGAAACGGCTTTATTATTCAACCTAAGTTTACAGTCAGAGATGTTTAATTAATGGGGCTAAGGGTTTGAGAAATACCACTCAACTATGACTGGGCTTGGTGTTCTTTTGCAAAAGATATGTGCCAGAAAATACAGCAACTATGGTCCAATATGGTAGTGAGTCTTTTTTTTTTTTTTTTTAATTTATGGGAAGCCATCTCTATTAGCCTATTAGCCTTTTCATTTTTATTTCTTTTTCTCTGACTCCTTTATACATATATCAAAAAAAGGAACCATTGCATGTTGAAAGGTACTTCAGAGTACAAAAGTCACAATATAAGAAAGAAAAAAATTCACATTGTGTATGTGAATACATCTTACTCTTTATAAAATAACTAGAACAAAAGACACAAAGATAGATATTTAGATATAAGTAGAAGGAGAGAGGGAGAGAGGATGTTCATTATAATCCAAAATTTGAAGGCAAGATATTATCGATACGGTAAGATTTGAAGAGGAGGGAAACCAAGGAATGCAAAAGTGAACTTACGTTCTTCTCTTATTATGGGAAATAGCAGTATTCTGGGCATGCTACCTTAAAATATGGCATCTTTGCATATTAAATATCAGTATTTTAAGGTGAAAGAGTAAGTATAAAATATATAAAAAGAAAAGAATATTAGTATAAATACAGAAAACAGTAATATATCTATAAGGTAAGAATCTTCTGCATGCATCTATTGATTACTGATAGGTTAATAGATTAAATATTAGCAACAATGTAGTTGAAATAAACAACACAAATAACAAGTTTGCCCTTTAGATATAAAGGGAATTCTCATCCATAATTTAGATAGTATACATTTTTCTTAAGTGCATAGAAATAATATAAAACATTCATAAATTATGCCAAAAAGAAACTTCAGAAAATTTCTAAATAGGTACTATATATATCATATCTGAGAATAATAAAATAAAGAGAAATTAAAAACAAAAACTAGTTAAAAACCCCTACTTCCTTGAAATAAAGGTACACATATGCTCAAAGACTCATACTGATACATATTTCATGGTTTAAGGAGAAAACATAGTGAAAATTTTAAATGACAATCTGAATGATTATGAAAGATAAAAAGGAAAATCTTAGGAAAATAATAGAAGTTATAAAAAGAACTAATGAATATAAAGAACTGAACTTTAATATATTTTATATAAGACATTTTATATTTCACATAAAATATTATAATATTTTGATTTTATTTACTTCCATCTGGTGCAAACATATTTGAAAGAGTTACATCTTTTTGGCAAATTGAAACTTTTAACATTTTACTAATGGATATGATGCAACCTAAAAAATGTAGTAAACCTCATTGGATGGACTCAATATTAGAGTGGAAATGACAGAATATTAAACCTTTGAACTTGAGGATAGATCAATAGAATTTACCCAAACTGAAAAACTAAGAGATAAT
Source organism: Aethalodelphis obliquidens (assembly GCF_003676395.1). Lineage (NCBI taxonomy): Eukaryota > Metazoa > Chordata > Mammalia > Artiodactyla > Delphinidae > Aethalodelphis > Aethalodelphis obliquidens. Next base: position 37,018,675 of record NW_020837945.1, read on the forward strand.
AAACAAACAGAACAAATCTCAGGAACTGGGACAATAATAAAAAAGCTAACACTTGAATCATTATAATCATTATAACATTTGAAACATTATAATCATTGAAAAGAGAGTAGAGCTGAAAGAGTATGCAAAGAAAAGAACAGCTAAATATTCAAGTTTACTGAATGATCTAAACCTACAGGTGTAGGAAGCCTAGCAAATTCCAAATGTGATAGAACCAAAGAATTCTACTCCAAGACACATTGTAATTAAACTTCTGATAACTAAAATAAATAAAGAATTTAAAAGCAGTTACAGAGTAATTAAATATTACTTACAGGGAAAGACCAATTTGAAAGACAGTGAATTTCTCATCTGAAACCATAGAGACCAAAAATCAGCATGGCATTTTTCAGGAGCTGAAAGAAAAGAATTGCCAACCATGAATTCTGTATATATACTCATCTATATACATACCCTTCATGAATTAAAGCCAAATATAGACATTCTCAGATGAAAGAAAACTAAGGAAATTTGGTGTTAGCAAACTTACTCTTAATGAATAGCTAAAGGAAGTTCTCTAAAAAGAAAGAAAATGATAACAGAAGAAGATTGGTAACTCAGACAGGAAAAGAGATCACCAGAATAGCACCAGAATAAGTAAAAATAGGGGAAATGTGATAAACTATCTCACTTCTCATGAGTATTGCAAATTATATTTGATGGTTGAAAAAAATATTATAGTACCATCTGAAGTGATGCTCAATGTATTTAAGAAAATATTTAAGACAATTATATTTTTAAAGTGCAAAATGGTGTAGGATGATAAAAATTTGAATCATATGCCAGCATATTTATTTAAAAATACATTTTTTCCACTAAATTGAACTACTGCTTTCCATATATTAGCTTCCATACATGAGGATCTAATCAGGCTTCTCTATTCTGTGACTCTGAGCTACACTAAAATTATATTTATGGGATTTGAGTGTGCACTGATATGTGGCATCTTTCATTATTGCTGTTTTTGTAGTTATCTTCTTTAGTATTTGCCCACTGTTTGAAGTTTAAATTTTATGTTGTCCAAATTAAAAAAAAAAATTTCCAGGTTATAATAGAATTTGCATTAAATGCTCATGTTAATATAGGCAGAATAAGTATTATATTAACTCTTTTCATCTAGAACATTTTATACATTTCAATTTACTCATCTCTTCCTTCAAGTGACTTGAAGTGGGTGTATCCTGGTTATAGACTGCAGAACCAGATTTTGATAATACAATATTTTGTCAAATTAGAAGATTATATGAATTGTGCTGCCATTTACTGAGCTGGGTAATGTAGAAGAAATGAAAAATTTGTTCCATCTTGAGAGATAATACTTGTCTGACATAACAGAAATGGCAGATGACACAAGTGGAATTGATGGCTCATTTTCCAAGTGTTTTAAATAATAGAATATCATTTTGGCAAGTTAAATGATTTAACATGAATTAATATAGTCTTTGCATATAAATTAAAGATGTAATTAAATGGGATGGAGGACATTTTGTTTGACAGTCATTTGTATACAGTATGAGGATTTTAATTGACCCCTAGCACCTTACAAGATAGCGGATTTGCTGTGCTGAAGTATGCTGACGGTGTAATCAGAGCATATTAGTAGAGGGTATCCCAGTCAAGACAAGGAATAAGCTTATGAAGGGTTGATAATATTTGGAAAATACTTCCAGTTATTAATCATATAAGAGTATTTTCAGAAGGGGGTGAAAAGGGATATGAAAGTCTTAGGAAACAGGGTGTAGGGTGTTCAGAAAATAGAGATGGTAAATAGGAGAAGGGAAACTAGATCGCAGAAGTAGAACTTATGAAGGACATGAAAGCTGATTTTAAATATTTGAAAATCTATTACAAGAAAATAAACATTCACTTTTCCTATAGACTTAGATTTTAAAGGGGACAGTTAAGTTGAATTTAAAAAAAGAATTTGCCACTGTTTCCAGTCTTGGTGTAGGACAGAATTTGTTTTAAAATGCTAGTATCAAATAAAATTTAAAATAATTCTTCATCACATTACTTGAAAAACATTAAAAGTGATTAAATTCATAATTCTGAGTAACAGTTTAAATTCTCTTTCCTGTAATTTCTGTTGTTTATAGCTACCAAGTGCCCTGGAGATTCCCACTCTTACTCTGCCAACAACTTGCTAGACAGTGCTAGCTGTTTTTCTCACTTGTTTCAGCTCTTCATTAAATAGATGGATTTATTTACTTTTCTCTTAGTTATTCTCCGAGAAACAGGACAGCCCAAGAGCTGATCAAGCAAACAAGAACCTTTCTCCATGTTTGGGTTGGGAGTAGTTTTAAGGCAGGGATATGTTTGATAATACTCATATATTATTGTCTATGGTACATGAGAGATACAACTCTCTATGAAAGTGTGAAGGAGGAAAAAAATATTTTTCTCTACTCATTTGGGTTCTCTAGCTGGAGTCTCGTAAATTAGACTCACAAAAGACACATTAACAAGAGAAAAAATAAACACGTTTATTAACATGTGCAACATGCATACACATGGGAGCACTCAGAGATGAGTAACTATTCAAAGGGGTGGTTAGAATTTGGGCTTATATAGCCTCTTAACAGAACAATACATTTGTTTGTTTGTTTGTTTGTTTGTTTTTTCTGTACGCGGGCCTCTCACTGCTGTGGCCTCTCCCGTTGCTGAGCACAGGCTCTGGACGCGCAGGCTCAGTGGCCATGGCTCACGGGCCCAGCCGCTCCGTGGCATGTGGGATCTTCCCAGACCGGGGCACGAACCTGTGTCCCCTGCATCGGCAAGCGGACTCTCAACCACTGCGCCACCAGGGAAGCCCAGAACAATACATTTTTAAAGAAACAAAAAGTGAAAGAAAGAGGACTTTGAGCATCTAGTTGTCAGCAAATTTTTAGAAGGTAAATATAAAGCAAATATATGGGGGATACTTAATAAGCAAATACTAATGGTAGATAAAGGTTAATTGTAACAAGCTTTGTTATGTAGATTCCTCTGGTGTGGTCCTTGAGCTGATAAGAGTCCAGAGTTGTCGCCAGTGATTAACTTCTGTCCTTCCAGCTTGAGGAGGGGAGGATAGACACTATTTCATATTTATATCCTACTTTTAGGCAATTGGTAAAGGCAGAGAGTTTTTCCTGTATCTGTTTCTTCTCAATTGCTTTTAGCTCAAAATAATCCTTATGCCACAGTAACATATTATATGGGGGTGGAATATTCTACTACCCTTTAAAACTTTTAGGCTCTTTATGACATATTGTACCCTCTATCATATTAACCTTTAGGAAAATTCTAAAACATTTATTAGCAGTACTGTAGAAAAGATTATTTCTGAGCACAATAAATGATAAATTTTCTTCAAACTTTTTCACATACCAAAATAGCATAACTGTAACTTATGTATATTTACCTTAAAGATTGGGGAGCATTATTTCCTATTACTTGAAAGGAGAGCTAGTACAATAAAGGCATTATGATTTATTTACTTTTTAAAAGAAAGTTAATAAAATCCATCCATAACTCTCCTTTTCTTGCTGTTTCTTATTAAAGCCTAGGACTGGATTTTGTATTTTTTTTTTATTCCAAAGCATCCTGGGTTTCTTCTAACATTATATATTTCAAGATAAATACAAGATATAAAGTATGGTGGTATTTATTTGATAACTATCATAAGCATAACAAAGATTTTTTTCTTTACTTTTTAAATAAACAAACCATTTTTTTAAAATTTAATGACCTTTGTAAGGCTGTATTTTGATCCTAAATTTTTCTAGTATAATGGCTTTAACTTTGTGGTGTACATGTATTGTGTGGAATCAAGGCATTCATTCTATAATTAAAACATTGATTTGTAGCAACTAAAATGGAGCAGTTCATTGCCAATCTAATTATTTCTTACATCTTTCAACTAACCCTGATAGTGGTAACCTCAATTACATGATGCTGTATACATACATTGTTAACAATGATTGATATATACAAGTCCCATTTTGGCTTTTTTTTTTTTGCTTTTCGCGGGCCTCTCACTGTTGTGGCCTCTCCCACTGCGGAGCACAGGCTCCGGACGCGCAGGCTCAGCGGCCATGGCTCACGGGCCCAGCTGCTCTGCAGCATGTGGGATCTTCCTGGACCGGAGCACGAACCCGTGTCCCCTGCATCGGCAGGCGGACTCCCAACCACTGCGCCACCAGGGAAGCTCCATTTTGGCATTTTTTAATTTAAACATCAGGGACTACATTATATAAATGAAGTATGGAAGATATTGCCAGCTATTAAAACTAACACAATATATTTGATCCATGTGAAATAGTCAATCAAGAGAATTTCAAATTTTAAAATATTTTACCTTAATTGCAGAGATTTTTAAACTAAAAAAGTAGTTATTAATATCTGTATTTCATTTTATTTTATTTCAGCCAATGAAGTCAGAAACTTAGAAACGTTTTACATCTTTTAAAATGTCACACTCGAAATCACTTTAAATTAGGCATTTTGTTAATTTCACACACTAGATTACTTGAAAATTTTCTAGTGAAACTTGAAATTTTATTAATTTTTAAAATTTATACTTTATCTTATCCTCTAAAGTAATTTAGATAACAAGGTCAATTCTTACCACAGAGTTTTGCAATACAAAATATATAATACCATATGAATTTTTGAAATTATGCTACAAGTTCTATCTTTAGGTCTATCTTTTTAGTTTAACTTACACTTTTACAAAATGTTCTGGGGAAAGGCAAAAATCAAATAAAAGCTGACATGAGGAAAATATCTCAATGTGTCATAAAAATAAAGCATATTTAGCACTAGTGGGAGAAGATATACCTATTTATAGATCCCCTACAATCATTTAACAAGGAAAATAGATAATCAGCATTGGCCTATGAAGTTTTCCAAAGAGAAAGTAGTTTTCTTTAGTAATTAAGCTTTTTCTGTCAAATTATGATATCAGTGTTACTCAATCTGCTTTAAAAATGCATATCCCATTCCTCCTACACTTCTCTAATTTTAAGCAGGTGATTTTCCAACCTTATAGAATAGCAGATCATTTGAGGCATAGCTAATATGCATACATACACATTTCATAAGAATTTAACATGTAAATAAAAGTGATTTCCTCAGAGAGGATTTGCAGTTTTAGAGAATAAGTCCAGCTGGTAGTTGGGGAGGAGGAGAGGAAATTTGTCTAATAAAAACAAACTAAATTCTGAAATATGCAGCATTGCCCTCTCTTATTCAATTCTCCATAAGTGCTCTAATATAGCCACAGGCAGGATTCAGTGTCTGACTCAGGGGTCAAAAGGAAATGCAATGGCTGTCTTTCTAAATCTGTTGTTCAAATTAGTCTGCCTCATGGGGAAGCCAAGTGCCTTCTACATGGCATTATCCTGAATTCTAAATTTTGGTACTTTAGGCATGAATTCAATATAACCAGAGAGGAAACATTTGAAAGATATTTGAGATAATATTTTATATCTTATGGAAGAAATTAATTTGTAGATTTTTTTAAAAAAAATGTATAACCATCCCCACCATTTTTAATGATCTTGTCATTAAAGATCTTAAAGTGTTTATAAACCAGAGAGAAAAATACTATGTGTGAAACTTATCAGGATTTCATAGACCTGTGGCATCAAATTAATTTATCTTTTGCTTTAAATTGCTCATCAGGCAGAGCATTTCAAAATGCAATAGTAAGAAAAAGAATGCATGTGTACCTACATATATATTCATCTCAGGGGTTTGTGTGTGTGTGTGTGAGTTTGTGTGTGAATGTATTTTCTGGCTGGTCCTACTGAGGTTCATAATTCATGAATTTTGTTACAGCATTCCTAATGAATGCAAAGGGCCAGGCACTTATTCAGGATAGTTTAGTTAAATGCATATGTGTGAGCTGGGTTAGTCCAAAAGCAGTTCAGTAAGTTACAACGAGCTAAACTTGAAATCATGTTGTGGCCTAGCTCAGGGACAAAAGCAGAAAACTGCATATTTGAGAAATCTCAGGAGCAGGTGTTTTGGGGTTATTATAATAGTATTTCTTCATTAATAAGATTTAACCATTTTTTGGTCCTTGCCTCTCTTCATTTTTTCCCTCCTTGAAATCTTTTCCCCTTGCTTCTATTCCATGTACCTTATCTATGCCATAGCATTTTCTAAATAATTGGTTATGTCACTTTAAATTTTGGTTTACTCATAGCCTATGATCTAATGCATTTTCTCAATCTGTCTATTCACTATTTAGTAATTACATGTTTCTCTCATTATTTCCTAATACAATGTTCTGAAAAGTGAGACTTAAGTCATGTTGGGAATAGACCTTTCACACTGTGCCCTCTAGTGATCTGGCAAGCCTACCGAATGGTATCCTTATCTCAGGTATCAACTATTGGTCCAGTTATTTCCAGATGGGCTACGGGAGTGGAGAATTCACATGCAAATTTGGCTTCTAGGGCTACCCATCAGTAGGGACTACAGACAGAAACATTTTTATCGTAAAGGGATTGAATTATGACAGGCTAGGCAATTATCCTGTATGTACTTTCTGATATTATGAGCTTAAAACACTTGTTCTCTCACTGAACAAAATAAAAAGACAAATATTGCCTGCACTGGCTTTCTCTTACAAGAAGCTATGGAGATTTGAAAATAAATTTGCCAACACTTAAGCCATTTGCTAAGATTTATCAAAGAAGAGCCTTGGTCTACTGTGCTTTCTCTCAGTGAGAAAATGTTAAAGAGAGGTTGCTGTATCACAAGTTAAGGATGAGCTCCTCTGACTTACGGAGTAAAGGAGCATTGGGGATAGTGATTCTTAGCAAAAACAAAAACAAAGCAATGTATCCACAATTACTACTGAAAAGTAACCTGAAGACTCAAAATCACCTTTGTAAGATTTCAGTTATCATAAAACAAAACAAACAAACAAAAAAGGATATTTGAGAGAAAGGAGTTTATATCAGCATTAAGATACCATAGGATAAAATGTGCATTCTTTATATTTAAAAAAAATAAACAGACTATATAAACTAATTTTGTTATGTAAGGGTAGTCAGCTAGATAGAACAATCATAAAAGGAGTAACTAGAATCCATACAACCAGACAAACAATTGGAGAGAATCATCTAGTTTGGTGGCACAGGGCTCAAGTGAATGCAGCAGGGTTGTGCATCATGACCACTAGAGCTGTAGATTAAAGTCTGCATTCTGGACTGTGGCACTTCCTTCCCTGTCCTCCATGGTTTCCAGAAGTCAAGTATCCTAGCATTTTCCTGCTCAGCAGAATATGGGAGAATCCTTTGCAGAAGCAGAATTGCTATGCTGATATTGACATTTATGGGGAAAGTTAAATTTAGTTCCATGACTCAGGCAGGGAAGAATAAGAAAGGTATTAAGAGAAAGATCTGAATCTTGAAAGTGAAAGGGAAGAAACATAAAAATTAAAGATAAGTTAGAAAATTACAGGTGAGCAAAGAGAAAAACGCTGTTGGTATTAATAACAAAGTCCCAGTACTGCACAGAGAAACAGAGCAAATGACAAATCAGAAACAAGTCTTCCAGTTTTCTATAGAATTTTATTTGAAAAGATTTTTGTAAGCAAGAATCTAGGGCCAGCCAAAATCATATTTAAAGTTTCAAAATAATAGAAAATATTGTGAAGAGCCTATGCAGAGATTAAGATATTAGTTTCTGTAACTAAAAATAATGATAAATAAAAGCTTATTCAGCATTCTGTACTGTATTAGTATATTGTTTTTTTTTTTACATCTTTATTGGAGTATAATTGCTTTACAATGGTGTTTTAGTTTCTGCTTTATAACAAAGTGAATCAGTTATACATAAACATATGTTCCCATATCTCTTCCCTCTTGCGTCTCCCTCCCTCTCACCCTCCCTATCCCACCCCTCTAGGTGGTCACAAGGCACCGAGCTGATCTCCCTGTGCTATGTGGCTGCTTCCCACTAGCTATCTGTTTTAAGTTTGGTAGTGTATATACGTCCTTGCCACTCTCTCACTTTGTCCCAGCTTACCCTTCCCCCTCCCCGTATCTTCAAGTCCATTCTCTAGTAGGTCTGTGTCTTTATTCCTGTCTTTCCCCTAGGTTCTTCATGACCGTTTTTTTTAAGATTCCATATATATGTGTTAGCATATGGTATTTGTTTTTCTCTTTCTGACTTACTTCACTCTGTATGACACAGTCTAGGTCCATCCACCTCACTACAAATAACTCAATTTAGTTTCTTTTTATGGCTGAGTAATATTCCATTGTATATATGTGCCACATCTTCTTTACCCATTCATCTGTTGATGGACACTTAGGTTGCTTCCATGTCCTGGCCATTGTAAATAGAACTGCAGTGAACATTGTGGTACATGACTCTTTTGACTCTTTTGAATTATAGTTTTCTCAGGGTATATGCCCAGTAGTGGCATTGCTGGGTCATATGGTAGTTCTATTTTTTAGTTTTTTAAGAAACCTCCATACTGTTCTCCATAGTGGCTGTATCAATTTACATTCCACCAACAGTGCAGGAGGGTTCCATTTTCTCCACACCGTCTCTAGCATTTATTGTTTGTAGATTTTTTGATGGTGGCCATTCTGACCAGTGTGAGATGATACCTCATTGAGGTTTTGATTTTCATTTCTCTAATGATTAATGATGCTGAGCATTCTTTTATGTGTTTGTTGGCAATCTGTGTATCTTCTTTGGAGAAATGTCTATTTAAGTCTTCTGCCCATTTTTGGATTGGGTTGTTTGGTTTTTTTGATATTGAGCTGCATGTGCTGCTTATTAATTTTGGAGATTAATCCTTTGTCAGTTGCTTCATTTGCAAATATTTTCTCCCATTCTGAGTGTTGTCTTTGTGTCTTGTTTATGGTTTCCTTTGCTGTGCAAAAGCTTTTAAGTTTCATTAGGTCCCATTTGTTTATTTTGTTTTTATTTCCATTTCTCTAGGAGGTGGGTCAAAAAGGATCTTGCTGGAATTTATGTCATAGAGTGTTCTGCCTATGTTTTGCTCTGAGAGTTTGATAGTATCTGGCCTTACATTTAGGTCTTTAATCCATTTTGAGTTTATTTTTGTGTATGGTGTTAGGGAGTGTTCTAATTTCATTGTTTTACATGTAGCTGTCCAGTTTTCCCAGCACCAATTATTGAAGAGGTTGTCTTTTCTCTACTGTATATTCTTGCCTCCTTTATCAAAGATAAGGTGACCATATGTGTGTGGGTTTATCTCTGGGCTTTCTATCCTGTTCCATTGATCTATATTTCTGTTTTTGTGCCAATACCATTGTACTGTATTAGTATACTCTCTTATACACTGTGTATTGATACACTGCCCTCTCATTCCATGTTTCCTATTCATTTGCCCTAATAAAGAAATCACATATTTTCAGAGCAGCTACGTTGAGTCTATTGCATTTAAACTTGAACATTTGTTTGTTTGTTTGTCTATAAATTTAAAACCATATTTCTGTTAATGTTGGGGATCATGACAGGATGAAAAGGATGGAAAGAAATGAGGATGAGGAAGAAATCTAAATTGCAAATATTTTCCTTACCTGTAGATGATGATATGTATTATTAATCTACTGTTACATGTGAATACTCAATGATTTAATGCATATTTTAAAATATATATAAGCTGGGTTGAAGATACTCCTTGGTCTGGATTCAGACTATCTGGTTTCAAATCCTGACTCTGTTACATACTAGCTTGAACTAGCTATTTGTTCAAGCCATCTGTTCTCTTCATCATTAAATGAGGATAATAATGAAAAACACCTCATACTGTTTTTATGAAACTGAATGCTTGTACCCCCAAAATTCATACGTTGAAATCTAATCCCTGTTATGATGGTATTGGAGGTGGGGCCTTAGCAAGACGATTAAGTCATGAAAGTAGAGCCCCCCTGAGTGAGATTAGTGCTATTATAAAAGAGGCCCCCAGAGAACTCCCTTTCCTCATCTGCATGTGAAGACAGAGATGAAAGAAGTCTTCTATTAACAAGGAAACAGGCTTTCACCAAGACTGCTGGTGACTTGATCGTGGAATTCCCAGGCTCCAGAACTATGAGAAATACATTTCTATTGTTTATAGGCCACTCAGTCTGTAGCATTTTGTTATAGCAGAACTAAGACATGAGAATTAAATGAATCATGTTTACAAACCTCTTAGAACAATGTATGGCATACAGTAAGACTATATGTTTGTTAAAGCAATAAATATTTTAAAGTTAATTATTAGATGCAAATTTGAAAAGAAAATATAAACTAAAATTTAAAGAATTATTTTCACATATAATATCAAGCAACTTACGTGTGTATGCAATTTTTCTACTATATATAAAATATACATGTATACACTGATGTGTATAAAATTGATGACTGATAAGAACCTGCAGTACAAACAAACAAACAAAAAAAAAACAACTAATACTAAACTTTCTTTGGGTTATTTGTATGGAAATATGTTAATATAAATGTTTCAGACGTTACATGAAATTTCTAAAAATCTTATATGTTCTGGTATAAAGTTATAAGTCATAATTCTAGTTATTACTTTAAAATGTATATCTCAGAAATAACTAAATTTCCTGGTCAATTGCATTATTTTGAACTTTCATGAAATCTTTAACTGTGGTCATTTTTAAGTCTTTTGTCATTTACAGACAGTTCTGGGTGTACTCTGACGCTTTGGCAAAAATGTTCCTATAAAGGGGTTTCATCTTCAAGGAATTCATGGAAAAGACTCTGACAAGTACAGGTTTCTGGTAACTGACTATACTGCTGAACTAAATGAATAAGCACTTTCAGAACTCTAATGGAAAACTAATGAATTCTTAAAAGTGCTAACAAAAGATCAAGATTAAAAAAATTAATTACATGGGACTGAGTGAACTGATGAGGATGATTATAATTTTTGTGACTTTCTGTTTGAATAAAAAGAAAAAAAATTCCCCCCCAAAAAAATATACAAACATTTCTGTCAATATTAACAGATAATAGCAGTTAAACAGCTCAAAGAATTTTGCCAATCTTTATACTTGTAATTGTTTGAAATCAATTATCCTGTACTAAGATGCATACTGTATAAAGAGAAATTTATTTTTATATTTTCTTAATATTTGTTGTGTTTTATAGGATATTTTGTGTACCTTGAAGTATGTGGTTAATCTGTAAATTATAGGTCTTAAAAGTCCCATTTTGTACTTTTATTTATAGAACACATAATATAATAAATACACACTAAAACTTGTATGCTTTAACTGTCATTTTTGATATTTATAACTGGCTGGAATTTAATGTGGATCATTACTTTTTCTAAAACTTGCACATTAGCTAAAAGTCATTATAATATTCCAATTACTTTTCTTATTTATCTTGTTTGGATTTAAGCAATTTTTAAATTACATATTTTTATGTAATTAGAGCCTCCACATAGATTTTAATCATTCTAATCATGCATAAAATTTTAAAAAATGTATAGACTTATAATAAGCTGTGAAATTCATATTCTAACATTCTATTTTAATGTTAATAATGTTAATAATTATTAATAATATCTTAATAATGTTTCTCATTATTATCTACGGTAAACAATCTTTAAGAATAAAAATGCCTTTTCTCTGCATCGATAAGTCAAACCCACTTATAAGAAAAAAATACTTAAAATATACATTAGTGAAATAATCACCTATCTGAACACTTTTAGATATCCATAAAAGGGCATTATTTTGTGCAATAATAATAATTAAATGCTGATATTAGTACAAAACTTCCAGAAATTTTTAAAAATAAAGGTCAAGAAAGGCTATTTCACATTGTTTTTTCTTTCATTTATATGGAAACCTCTTTTGAAATCTTAAGGATAATAAAATTTACAGTTAAATTGATACATTTAACTCATGAAAGTAACTGAAAATATTTTTCTAGATATTTAGAGTACATCCATTCACTTCAATCAAATAATAGGAAAGAATATTTGTATTTGAATAAAATAAAGTTTAGAATATGTTCACACAATTTTTAAAATCATCACCACCATATTTTCCTTCTTCTCTTTTCCTTCTCCTCCTCTTCTTTCTTATCCAGTTATCCATGCTAACAAGCAATTACAGGATCTAATATGTATCTCAAACCTAACTATACCATTTAGTATTAGAGTCACACGAAGCTTCAGTTGTCGCCAAAATCACCTTAGTCTTTCAAATCACATTATCTGTGACTATGCCATCATTGCCTGGAATACCAATGCAATAACCGCTCTTTTTTCAAGCCCAGGTTTATATCACTCACTTTGTGGTTTGCCTTACATCTTGGTGCTCCCAGAACACTTGATTCAAATCTCTGTTAAATGGTATTGTATATTTCTGCCAACAAGTAGATCATGAGCTCCTAATAGGGATAGAGACATAAATTATTTATCTTTATATTCCCAGCAGTTATCATAACTCCTGTCACATAACAACCACTTGATAATTTTAGATAAATAAATACAGTGAAGATGACAATTTAATATAAGTGCTGTTTTTTACATTGATATAATTAATTGGCTATGAGAAAACCCAAGTATTTGAACAATAGTATCTAAATTAATTTTTAACAAAGATATATTAACTACGTTATAATAGTAAATTAAAATCCTATATGGTCGCAAAACGTGATAAAGGAATTCTACATAGAATTGGCTTAAAGATAAAGATAATTCTTTTCTAGAGAGAAGCTAAAATATACTTTGACATATTCTGTTTTAGAAGATACTACACAAAAACTATAAAGCCCCAACAAATTACAATAATCATAAAATATTTACTTACTTTCTTATCAATGAGTAAAAATCAACAACAAAAGGTAGGTCACTATAGAATACTTTTGCCAATAACATTCACCAATAAAATTACCATAAAAATGCAAATTATCAAAGATAACATTTTTAATTTCCTGCATAAAATGTCCACACATGGCTTCTTCCATATATTATTTTTCACCTCTAAGGCTAAAATAATAATGGAATGTTGTAAGATGAAATACAAAATTATTGAGATACCTGAAACATATTTGTTTCAGGAAGTTTTTTTTTATGTAATTTATAAATCTTAAATAAAAAGATAACTTCACTAGATTCGTCAACCTCATTCTGGGTCACCATGATCTAAGCAGAAAGTAAGCTGTACTATTAAGGAAGACGATTCCACCATTTACTAGATGTGTAATCTTAGGCAATATGTTAATTCTCTTTGTCTCATTTAAACATTTCCTACCTATAAAATAAAAATACTAATACTTATAGTATCTTTATAAAGAGAAAATGAAATAGAATGAAACTAGCACAAAACTCTCCCTGGCACATGGTTGAGCTAAAATAGATTTCAATAATAAACTTTAAATTAAAAAGTTTGTGTTCAAATATTTTTTAAAATTTCTAATCTCCACTATTTCATCATTGTTCATCTTAAAAGAACACATTTATATGTGGTTATACTTGCTTGGTAAGAAATCCTTAATGATTTGGGCAATGTCTTCATTGAGGGAGTCCCAAATTATTATTATCTCCTTTACCATCATCATGTATACCTTCCAAGTTCCCCTAACATTTTTTAATCTGTATTTATTTTTAAAAATATGTATATCTAAAATTCTCTAGCAACACATTTGAAGTATACTAGCTTGCTGAAGTTAGGACATAGTTGTCAAAGACGGTATCAAGCATACACTACAACAGTTTGGGGCTACAACATTTCACATTCGTAAAATAGCTGTCTGTCATCTCCCTCTCTGGTCTCTGTCAAAGTTTTGAAAGTTTGAAATTGTAGCCTTTATCTCAAGCCTTAAATGTTTTTCTCAGGGTTTTTCTTGATTTCAGGCAGGCCTTATAAAAGTTTGTTTTATACTACCTTAAGCAAGGAACAAATAAAGTTTACCTTTTATAATCTAAGAAAATTTGTTGTGCAAGTTGATTGTATGAGCATTATTGAAAATAAATAATAGAATACATTAAGAGGCATTTATTTTTGTATCCCAAGAGAGCAAAATGTAAATTATAATTACTTACTCATTAGTGAAGATCTGATGGAATTATCTATTTGTCATCTATTTTTTTAAACTTTCAGCTATTTCTCCTCATCTATTTTTTTTGCCAATAGTTCAGTCTTTCTTTCCAAACGCTGCCTTCCTAAATTGGGTGATTCCGAAGTCTATGTTAATGCCCCACCCAACACTTGACTTCTTGATTTCTAATCTTTCTTGCCCTCTTCATTGCTAATAAACATCCCCAGTTCATGTCTAGCACTAGTCATTAGGTTTACACGCTGAGGTTTTATAACTGCTTCATCTCCAAAATGTCTAACTCAAGTATCCCTTTCTCCTACAACTATCATCTCTAAAAAATATGTCTATTGGCTCTGGGAGAAGATGAGCCAATATCACTTCAGTTTTCCTTCAAGAGCCTGGTAATCTGACCTGTAATATGGAAGCTATGTTTTGTTTCTTATGAGATTTTAATTTTTCATTTATTAAGAAATCCAAACCTGACAGTACACATGCAAACCTATACTTAAATAAATAAATAAGTTAAGATACTCTTAATTCAATCCCAAGTTTTTCATCAAAAATAAAAGCAAAATATGAGACTACAACCGAAGTTATAAAAATGGTATCATGTCAGTAATAGATGAATCTTATAATTATGTCTCTTGGAATTTAAGAAATGTTTTATGCTGTAAGCCACAACACTAACTTTTTAAATTATCCATCACAAAACTTTAAATAATAAAATATTGTATAACCATATGGCAAAATCTAACCTAATTTTGTCATTTGAATATATAGTATTTTCTCTGTTACATTTTCATGTATAATAAATATGCATTCTTTTATGCTATGGTGTATCTCATTCATGAGAATTTGCTTGACAAAAGTGAATCAGTCTGCATTAGGAGGAATCAAAGCTTCTTTTATACTGATTGAATGTATTCATATATGTTTCTCACAGTCCTGCAATCACTTACCAAAGGCATCATCTATGTGGACAGCTCTTGGATAAGAATTGTTCAAGCGATAATCCATGTGACCCAATTTTTAAATGTGAGTGATATATTCTCTTATAAACTGACAGGTCCATATCTGTGTAAACAATTCCATTTGAAAAAACTTATATATTAGTTTTACTTTTTCGATTTTATGTAAAATTTGATCTTATATTTGGAACTTGAAAATTGTCTTTAGTTTCTTCCTCTTTTTTTTTCCCCAAATAAAGCAATTGACGTGAGCATTTGCACAACTATCACACTAGAAACTCTTAACTTATTGGTCGCATCTTTCTTTTTCTTATTTACCACAGCTATTCGGATATTAAGTCCATAATTGCTACCTCCTTACCTTATATGCATCCTTCCTTCCTGATCCATCTCCACTGCCACTGTCTACAAGTCCACATCTCACCTCATCTATTTCAATTGCTTGTTAATTGGCTTGATTGCATTCAGTCCATTGACATAAGCATTGACAGTGATCTTTCTATAATTCAAATTTGATCACATACTCCTCCATCTTAAATACATTTGATGATTATACATTACCAGAAAAAATGGTTTAATTTCTTATTCTGACATAATATAGTCTTAATAATCAGGCCTCATCTTAAGTTTGCTTCCCAACTTTCTCTTCCCTCATTTATTAACTAAATTCTTACTCCAATCAAATTAATACCCAAAGTTCTTTCATAAGTTATAATATCTCATAACTTATAATAGCTTTTAAATGTGCTCTTCTCTACACCTATATTCTGTTTTCTCTGGTAAACTTCATCTTCACATCACAGATGTACTATATTCAAAATATATAATTTACTCATATATTCTTTTAGTATATTTTTAATTAAATAATTTCAAGGTTTCTACCTAAAATCTCACTAGATTTTAGTTCACAGCAACATAAGGTATGCTTATTTCTATATCTCCCAGAACTGTATTGCAATACCTTCTATGTTTTAGTTAATTTGCCGGTTTGCTTGTTTATGTTATAAAGTTATATTTTTCAACAAAGAAATGTGTGCAATTGCTAAAACTAAATATTAAAATGCCTTTAGTGAAATGTGGCAGACCTCACTTCCACTTTTCCTCAACTTCAGATTCACTCTGTAGAAAAGTATTTTCATCTATTCCTGCTGAGCCAAACTTCTGAATTATGTTTATATCACCCACTATTTTTAATGTATTAGCTATAGACATTATCTACTGACTCTTTCTACAGAAGGTGGGAATCTGTTAACACTATGTACTTCGTTCTCCTGTGCTCCTTCTGAAACAGGAGGGAAGGGAGCAAGGCACAATCTCTAAAAGAATGACATAGCACTTAAGGATATGACATAAACTGGTTAGAACCAAGATAGCAGAAGAATCAACTTCCAGCAGACCTTGAGCCTCATTATATGCTCATTGTAATGCATTAGCATGCTAAATGACATACCCACTAGTGCCATGACTGTTCCAAAGCTGACCATAAAAGGCCAAAAAGTGGGCAGTGGCCCAATTCCTAGAAATCTCTGCCCCTTCTCCAAAATAGTTGGAATAATCCTCCCACTCATTAGCCTATGAAATTACCCAGCCCATAAAAACTAACCACCCCATATTTTGGGGTCTCTCACCTTCTGAGATGGCCCACACTCTGTATGTGGAGTGTGTTTCTCCCAGGGCCATTCTCACCTTTTGAGACGAATGGCATTCTGTCTATGGAATGTGTATCTGTCTAAATAAATCCACTTCTTACCTATCACTTTGTCTCTCACTGAATTCTTTCTGCGATGAGACATAAAGAACCTAAGCTTCATTAAGTACTGACACCAGGTATGTGATCTCAATTAAAGGACAGTGGGTTCAAGTCCCATTATGGGGTTTGGCTGGGTTCGAGTGCTGGCTGGTGGGCTCAAGTCCCAATCTGAGTTGTGCAGTTTCACTTCCATTTTAAAATTCAACTTATTAATTCTTTTTTGTAAAGAAATATACATCCTCAAAAGTTAATTTTGATTCATAACAGTTTATCTGTAATGTAATAATTTATTATAATGTTAAGGCATTGATAGATATAATTATTTGTAATACTATGTTAGGTAACAGTACATGAAAAATTTTAAAGGTTTTAATGCTGGCCTCTGAGATCTACCAATCTATACCATAAACTTTCATGGTGTTAGCAATAAAAACAAACAGCTTATATTGCATATGTAGAGGAGGAAAACTTGCCACCCCAAAATGTCTCTTCGGCATGCAGATTATTTTGAACTGAAAACAATCAAGCTCCAAAAGACTCACAAGAAACTTTGACCTTCCTCCTCATTGCTTAAAGAATGCAGTTAGAGGACTTGTTCCAGGAAGGGAGCTACCACCATAGATAACTATAGTATGGGCAGAGAGGGAACAAAGTCTGTTGTTAAAATTCCTCTCTTTTGGGCTTCCCTGGTGGTGCAGTGGTTGAGAGTCCGTCTGCCTATACAGGGGACACGGGTTCGTGCCCTGGTCAGGGAAGATCCCACATGCCGTGGAGCGGCTGGGCCCATGAGCCATGGCCGCTGAGCCTGCGTGTCCGGAGCCTGTGCTCCGCAACGGGAGAGGCCACACAGTGAGAGGCCCGCGTACCGCAAAAAAAAAAAAAAAAAAAAAAAAAAAAAAAAATTCCTCTCTTTGTCCTATTATCTCTGCATGGTCCAACAAACATTTGTTTACCAAACTTTTGCATTTCTATCTCCATGGCAGTTGCCTTCCTCTCCATTGAAGTCTCAAACCACTATCCTCTTTTGTCTTTAGCTGAAGATGGTATTTAAAGTGAGGATTTCAGCCATTTTAGACAGTTACTCAGTTCTCCGTGGTCCCTCTCATGTATACATGTTATTAAGCTTTAGTTTTATTTTCTCCTGTTAATCTGTCTCATATCAATTATATTCTTTGACCAGCCAGAAGAACCTAGAAGGGTAGAGGAAAATGTCTTCCTCCCCAACAGGTACATATTGAATGACTATAAGGTATAGATTTGTGAATGACTCTGAAGCTAAGGAATTTATAACTGTAAGTATAATTTTAGGTTAAAAGTCACTTTTCTACAGCACATTTACATTTGATGAGCAGTTGATTTTTTAATAATCTTGCATCATTGAAAATTATTTTTTTATTTTTTTTATTTTTTTCTTTTTGCGGTACGCGGGCCTCTCACTGCTGAGGCCTCTCCCGTGGCGGAGCACAGGCTCCGGACGCGCAGGTCCAGCGGCCACGGCTCACGGGCCCAACCGCTCTGCGGCCTGTGGGATCCTCCCGGACCGGGGCACGAACCCGTGTCCCCTGCACCGGCAGGCGGACTCTCAACCACTGCGCCACCAGGGAAGCCCTGAAAATGATTTTTAAATCCCAAAATAAGTCTATTTTTTATCAATTTTGTTTCTGCAGTTTATTGGTTTTTGTTTGGTTATTTTCCATCTTACATTTCAATGTGAGTGTCTTAATTCTAAACTAGTTAAATATTAAACTATTTATAAACTTGTATTTATAAAATTGCCCAATGTTCAGAAATAGTATTCATCAAATACTCTCCCTTTCTCTGTCTTTCTCTCCCTCTCTCCCACTCCCTCCCTCTCTTTCTACTCTCACTTTCTATCTACCTATCTCTATGTACTTTTCTCCCTCTTCAGCCCCTACTCTGTCTAATCTTGTCTCTTTTTTTTATAAATATTCAGACTAAGTCCTATATATAGGACCTTATTTAGTCCTATATATGGGTAATATTTTTAAAGGTTTGTTAACTTTTGAGCCCTTGAATTTATATTTTATCCCAAACCACTATTAGGAGCATATTATAAATTACTTATTTATTTATTTTTGCAATAGAAATTCAGTTAAAAATAATAGAGTTGAAGCCCTAGCGGAAGATAAGGTTATGCTAACAGCTTCATGTTTAAAATTGGCTTTCTTTTCTTTTACACAGCATAACCATAGCTTTCAAATGCATTTTGCTTCTGGCAATGTCAACTTTTACCTATCACTTCTGATTAAAAATCATGTGTCCCTTGTGTATATGTGCCTGCATACTTTATCGGAATAGTTGAGAAATATTTATATATATGTTTATATATATAAACATTTATATATATTTATATATTTATATATTTCAATGAACACATTTTGGATCTGGATTATCCTTTTCTGCTTTTGATAAATAAATGTATACATGCATTATAATAAATGCCTTCACTTACTAACAGAAGTATCTGAATTTGTGTTTTAGAATAAATTTTGTTTTACAAAAACTGTTCTCAATGTCCCCAATAACATACAGATAACTTCTGGTATCATTGTACAAATGCACAAATGACAAATAGTGGACAGGAGAGAAGTTATTCTATGGCATATTTTATTATTCTAAATAATTTCTGAGTATGTTACTGATATGAAATATTTCCCTCAACTTTTTAAGGGGAAGAATAGAAAAAATTTAAGCATTAAATGAATATTGTTATTTAATCAAATTTAAATATTTTTTCCTAAACAAAATATTTAAAGCCTTGGTAATAAAATAATAAATGAATATAAATTTCCATTGAAAATGGCCCATTTGGAACTAAGTTTTAAGAAGTAGAAGATAAACCTGTAATACTACTATTGCAATTTTAAAAACTTTTATTCTACTTATAATAAAGCTGCATTTTACTGTGAGCACTTTTCTTAGCTCAATGTTTCAGGTTGTCAAAGGGATTAGAATCTCTCTCTGCTTACTCTGAGGCTCAAGAAAAATTATCAGCATTTATCATTATTCATGACGGAAATGTATATAGAGTTCCAGTTCAAAATGGTGATGTAGAAAGCTCCTGAACTCAGCTCCTCCCATAGACTCACTGAATTTACAGCTATTTATGGAATGATTTCCCCTGGAAAAAACAAAAAACCTAAGAACTAAAAAAAAAAAAACAACAACCCAAGAACTGGCAGAGCAATTCCTTCATACTGGGCAAATGAGAAGGAAACCACATAAAAGCAGACATGCAAGGCTGAGACAGAATTCTGCCTTAAAACCCACACCTCGCATGGTGGGCAACCCACAATCAGCAGGGAACTCAAAACCTGGAGCTTCCCTCTGAGGAAAAAATTGTACCCACGTCAGGCACCTCAACTCTTAAGATTGGCACCTGAGAGACAAGCTCCCCAAACATCTGTCTTTGGAGCTCTGTCTTGTGCCCAGGAGACCCATGTGGCTGTGATGAACTGAAGAACCATTTTTAAAGGGCTCCTGTGCAGACTCATCTGCCCCAATGCCAGTACAGAAGCAGCCTTTTGGAAAGCACCCAGACTTTATGTGAAAGGGGCTCATTTCTTACTTTTAAAGTGTGGTCTGAGGGGCAGGGACCTCCTGGGGTACTCTCTGGGAATGGACGTTGGTGAGTGCCATCTTTCTGCTCTCCCTCTACCTTGCTAAAACTAGTGTGCACCAGCTTTTGTTCTTTTCAGTGGAGGCCATCTTTCTGCTTCAGCCAGCAGGCACCATCTTCTATGTTCTCCCACTGCCTTGCTAAAGCTGGTGAATGTCATCTTTTTTTCTCCCTTTTCTTTTTTTCTTCTTCTTTCTTCTTTATATTTTTTAATAAATTTATTTATTTTATTTTATTTATTTTTGGCTGTGTTGGGTCTTCATTGCTGCATGTGGGGTTTCTCTAGTTGCAGTGAGTGGGGGCTACTCTTCATTGTGGTGCATAGGCTTCTCATTGTGGTGGCTTCTCTTGTTTCAGAGCATGGGCTCTAGGCATGCAGTCTTCAGTAGTTGTGGCATGTGGGTTCAGTAGTTGTGGCTTGCAGGCTCTAGAGTGCGGACTTTGTAGTTGTGGTGCACAGGTTTAGTTGCTCCACGGCATGTGGGATCTTCCTGGACCAGGGCTCGAACCTGTGTCCCCTGCATTGGCAGGTGGATTCTTAACCACTGCACCACCAGGGAAGTACCACTCTTTTCTTCTTTTACTTTTTCTTTTCTATTTTTTTCTTTTTTCAGGAGGTGCCATCTTTGGACTCCATCTCTGCTTTGCTTCAGCTGGTAGGTGCCATCTTTATGTTTACTCCCTGCCACACTCCAGAGCTCAAGTTTATTCCAGAGAGAGGCTTCTATACATGTTTGCTGCCCCAGTCTTTACACTTGGTGACTCAGTTTTTGCTGCCACCCAGGAGACACCCTTTGATCAATTGGAACTGGACACCAGTGGGGCTTGCATTCCTGGGTCTCATGGGATGGTAACAATAAGAGAGTCAGTTGTTGGGAGACTACCGCTCCCAAGACACTGCACATAAAGCAGACTGAAAACACCCCCATTCTTCTGAGAAAGAAGTACATTTGCTTGTCCAGAAGCTTTGGCTTGAGGAGCAGACTTTTGGTTTGGCACTTTTATAGGGACCTGCAGAGGTGCTCTCAGAGAATGGAGGCTGGTGGATACAGTCTTTGTGCTCTCCCTTGCCTCATTCCACCTTGCTGATATCTTCCAGAAAGGATCTTATACCTTTGTCTGGTGCCCTGATTTTTGCATCTGCTGCTAGGGGAAATATCTACATTGACTGGCTCTGGTATTCAGTGGAGCTTATGCTTGTGGGTCCCACAGAATTGTAACCAAAGGATAAAAATTTCTTAAACAGCTACTACCCCAAGGCAAAGCAAGAGACAATGGAACCAAAAGTTCATCTTTCTATTAAAGAGTTCTTTTAGATTCTAATCATAGGTGCAGCCTAAGGGGCTGGCTTCTAATTAAACAGAATCTAAGGGCTGACTATAAACCTTTCCTGAGACCTGGGAGGATAGGCACTATTTTCACACTCTTCTTTTATTATGTTCCAGAGAGCCAACATCTCTCAGAAGGGCGACCTTATACATATTTGGTGCCCCACTTTTTATGTCTGGGACCCTGGTTTTTGTGGTTGCCACACAGGGGATAACACTTAATCGTCTGGTCTGGTGGCCAGAGGGGCTTGCATTGCAGGGTGCCACATGACAAACTAGAGAGAAAGTTCTTGGCAGCCTACTACTCACAGGCCACAGCACAGACAGCAAACTGAAACACATCCCCAGCCTTTTGTGAAAGAGGGCTTCTGGAGTTTCAGCTTTAACGGTAGGCTTCTTGTATGGTAAATATCTAGAGCCTACAAACGTGCTCTCAGAGAATGTAGGCTGGGGGATGCTATCTTTGTACTCACTCTCTACCATACTACAGCTCACCTGTGTCTCCCAGAAAGGACCAACCTTAAACATTCATCTGGAGCCCTAAATTTTTGTGACTACTGCCTAGGGAACACCACCCGATCACCTGGTTCTGGAGTCCAGAAAGGTTTACACTTGTGGTCCCACAGGACTGTACTTATTTATATTCTTTAAAAGCTGCTGCCTGAGGGTATGGCTCCTAATCAGCCTGAATCTAGATTCTGACCAAGAGCCTCCCCTTTGGACACTGAATGGTCTTGACACACCCTAAGGTCCTGGGAGCTATTAAAAATAAAATAGCCTATATGGAAAATTGTAAATGTTTGAGAGACAATTAATACCCAGGGCAGTGTTGAAATACATGTTTCATCTCTTAAACAAGACCAAGCCTTTAAGATTGGGAGAGGTGGCTGTTTCGTCTAATGCATTGAAACCAACACGGAGAGTCAAGGAAAGTGAAGAAACAGAGGAATATGTATCAAATGAAAGAACAAGTTAAGACCTAAAAAACAAAACAAAACAAAAAAAACCTTAACAAAACATGGATAAGTGATTCAACTAATAAATAGTTTAAAGTAGTAGTCATAAAGATGCTCACTGAACTCAGGATAAGAGTGAATAAACACAAAGAAAACTTGAAAAAAGAATTTAAAAATACAAGAAAGTTCCAAACAAAAGCCATGGAGCTGAAGAATACAGTAACAAAACTAACAAATACACTAGAGAGATTCAACAAGAGACTAGCTGAAGCCAAGAAAGGATCAGTGAACTCAAAAACAGGACAGAGGAACTTACACAATAAGAGGAGTAAAGAGAAAAAAAGAATTTTAAAAAGTGAAGATACTTAAGGGACTTATGGGACAATATCAAGCAGACTAACGTGCGTTATGAGTCCCAGATTGAGAAGAGAGTGGGAAAGAGGTAGAAAATTTATTTGAAGAAATAATGACTGGAAATTTCCCTTACCTGGGGAAGGAAACAGATATCCAGACCCAAGAAGTTCAGAGAGTTAAAACAAAGAGGAATCCAAAAAGATCCACACCAAGACACATTATAATTAAAATGAAAAATGTTGAAGACAAGGAGAGAATCTAAAGAGCGACAAGAGAAACACAACTTATTATGTAAAAGGGAACACCCATAAAACTATTAGCAGATTATTCAGCAAAAAAATCTTCCAGGCCTGAAGGGAGTGGCACAATATATTCAAAGTGTTGACTGAAAAAACTTCCAACCAAGAATACAGTACTTAACAATGGTATCATTCAGAATTGAAGAAGAGACAGAGTTTTTCATACAATCAAAAACTAAAGGAGTTCATCACCATTAAATTGGCCTTACAAGAATGTTAAAAGAGCTTTTTAAGCTGAAAAGAAAGGGCACTAATTAGTATAAGAAAACATATGAAAATATAAATATCACTGGTAAAAGGAAATATATATATAAAGACAGAAGAATAATTACTTATAAAGCTAGTATAAAGATAAAAAAGGCAAAATAGTAAAAAATAACTGTAGCAACAATAATAAGTTAGAAATACAAAAAATAAAAAGATGTAAAATGTGACATCAAAAACATAAAGTGTATGTGGGGAGATAGTAAAAATGTAAAATTTTAGAATGTGTTCAAACTTAAGTTGCTACCAACTTAAAATAAACTGTTATAAATATAAGTTGTTACATGGTAATCACAAAGCAAAATTTTATAGTAGATACATAAAAGATAATCAGAAAGGAATCTAAGCATACCATTAAGGAAAGTCATCAAACCACAAAGGAAGAAAGTAAGAGAAGAAAAAGGGAACAGAGGGACTATAAAACAGCCAGAAAACAAGTAACAGAATAGCAATAGGTACATATCTTTCGATACTTACTTTAAATATAAATGGAATAAATTCTCAAATCAAAATACATAGAATGGCTGAATGAATTTAAAAAAAAAGAGACACACCTGTATATTGTGTACTAAGAGGCTCACTTCAGATGTAAGCACACACAGACTGAAAGTAAAGAGATGGAAAAATATATTCCATGCAAATGGAAACCAAAAGAAGGCTGAGGTATAGCTACCTAGGCTCACTTAGACAAAATAGACTTTAAAATAGACTATAACAAAAGATAAAGAAGCGTTTTACATATGAAAATGATCAATCCAACAAGATGATATAACATCTGTAAATACTTATGCACCCAGCATAGGGGCAGCCAAATACATAGCACAAATATTAATAGACCTAAATAGAGAAATTGATGGCAGCACAATAATAGTAGGGGACTTTAATACCCCACTTACATCAATGTCTAGATCATCCAGAGAGAAAATCATTAAGAAAACATTAAATGACACATTAGACTAGACTATACAATCTTTTCAAGTGCACGTGAAACATTCTCCAGGATACATCATATGTTAGGTCACAAAACAAGTCTTTACGAATTTAAGAATATTGAAATCATATAAAGTATTTTTAAACACAATGGCATAAAACTAGAAATCATTTACAAGAAGAAACTGGAAAATTCACAAGTATGTGGAAACTAAAGAGCATGCTACTGAACAACCAATGGGTCAACAAAGAGCTCAAAAGTGAAATAAAAAATACACTGAGACAAATGAAAATGGAAATACAACATACCAAAATGTGTACCGCAAAAGCAGTTCTAAGAGAAGTACATAACAATAAATGTCTACCTCAAGAAACAAAAACAAGCTCAAATAAAAAACCTATCTTTACAACTCAAGAAAATATAAAAGAACCAACAAAGACCAAAATTAGTAGAAGAAAAGAATTAACAAAGATCAGAGCAGAAATAAGTGAAATAGAGACAATAGGAAACACCAATGAAACCAAGAGCTGGTTCTTCGAAAAGACAAACAAAATTGATAAACATTTAGCTATACTCACAAGGAAAATAGAGGGTTCAAATAAATAATATCAGATATGAAAGAGGAGATATTACAACTGATACCATAGAAATACAAAGTATCATACATGAATCCTATAATCAAGTATATGCCAACAAATTGGACAATATATAACAAAAGGATAATTGGACATTTCTTATGGACATTTATCCATAAGAAATGGATAAATTCCTAGAAACATACAGCCTTCTAAGAGTGAATCATGAAGAAATAGAAAATCTGAACAGACTAATTACTAGTAAGGAGATTGAATCAGTAAGTAAAAACTGCCCCCAAGACAAATGTTCAGGACCGGACAACTTCACTGGTAACTTCTACCAAACATTCAAAGAATTAATATGGCAACTTCCCTGGTAGTCCAGTGGTTAAGAATCCACCTTCCAATGCAGGGGATGTGGGTTCGATACCTAGTCAGGGAACTAAGATCCCACATGCTGCAGGGCAACTAAACTGGACACCGCCAAATACTGCACCCACACACCACAGCTAGAGAGCCCATGTGCCACAACTACTGAGCCCGTGTGCTCTGGAACCCATGTACTACAACTAGAGAGAAACCTGTGTGCCACAATGAAGAGCCTGTGAGCAGCAACAAAAGATTCTGTGTGCTGCAACTAAGACCTGACACAGCCAAAAATAAATTAATTAATTTAAAAAAATTTAAAAAGGAATTAATACAAATTCTTCCAAAAGAGTGGAAAAAGAAGGAAACCTCCAAACTCATTTTACAAGGCCAGAATTACCCTGATACCAAAACCAGACACCACAAAATAAAAAAAGAAAGAAAGAAAGAAAGAAAGAAAGAAAGAAAGAAAGAAAGAAAGAAAGAAAGAAAGAAAGAAAGAAAGA
>NW_020837945.1:37044703-37047047 GCF_003676395.1 Aethalodelphis obliquidens
AGAAAGAAAGAAAGAAAGAAAGAAAGAAAGAAAGAAAGAAAGAAAGAGAGAAGAAGAAGAAAGAAAAGAAAACCATAGGCCAATATCCCTGATGAACATAGATGCAAAAATCCTCAACAAAATATTAGCAAACTGAACTCATGATGCATTAAAAGATCATATACCATGATCACTTAGGATTTATTCTGGGATGCAGGAATGGTTCGACATCCACAATTCATTAACTAAATGAAGGATAAAAGTCATATGATCATCTCAATAGATGCAAAAGAAAAAAAGCATTTGACAGAATTCAACATCCATTTATGATAAAATTACTCAACAAAGTAGGTAAGAAGGAAATGTACCTCAGCATAATAAAGACCATGTATGACAAGACCACAGCTAACATAATACTTAGTGGTGAAAATCTTAAAGCTTTTCCTCTAAGATCAGTATCAAGGCCAGGATGCCCACTCTCACCACTTTTATTCAGCATAGTATTGGAAGTCCTAGCCAGAGTAGTTAGGTAAGACAAAGAAATAAAAGGCATTCAAATTGGAAAGAAAGAAGTAAAACTCTATTTGCAGAAGAGATCATACTATATATAGAAAACCCTAAAGAGTCCACCCAAAAAGTGTTAGAACTAATAAGTTCAGTAAAGTTGCAGGATATAAATCAATATATAGAAATCTGTTGCATTTCTATACACTAATAAAAAAATATCTGAAAGAGAGATCTTGAAAAATCTATTTATAACTGCATAAAGAGAATAAAATACTTATGAATAAATTTAATCAAGGAGGTAAAAGACCTGTGCCCTGAAAACTATAAGATGATCATGAAAGAAATTGAAAAAGACACAAATAAATGAAAAGATAATTTGTACTCATGGACTGAAAGAATGAATATTTTTAAAATGTCCATACTACCAAAAGCAATCTACAGATTCAATGCCATCACTATGAAAATTCCAATGGCATTTTTCATGGAACTGGAAAAAATTCCTAAAATGTGTATGGAACCACAAAATACCCCAAATAGACAAACAATCTTGGGAAAGAACAAAGCTGGAGGCATCATACTCTCTGATTCCATACTACATTACAAAGGTATAGTAATCAAAATAGTATAATAATGGCATAATAACAGACACATAGATAAATGGAACAGAATAAAGAGCCCAGAGATAAACCCATGCATATATGGTTAATCAATTTACTACATAGGAGCCAAGAATATACATGGGAAAAGGACACTCTCTTCAATAAATGGCTCTGGGAAAACTACACAGCCATATACAAAAGAATAAAACTGGACCACTATCATGCAACATACACAAACATTGACTCAAAATAGATTAAGGACTTGATTGTAAGGCCTGAAACCATAAAACTGCTAAAAGAAAACATAGGTGGTGATGGTGATGATTTTTTGCATTTGACACCAAAAGTAAAGGGAACAAAAGCAAAATTCAAAAACTGGGACTACCGTAAACTAAACGTTTTTGCACAGCAAAGGACACCATCAACAAAATGAAAAGACAATCTTCTGAATGAGAGAAAATATTTGCAAATCATACATCTGATAAGGGGTTAGTATCCAAAATATATAAATCATTCTTATGACTCAGTGCCAGAAAACCAAAAAATGTGATTTCAAAATAGGCAGAGGATATGATTAGACATTTTTCCAAAGAAGACAGATGGACAACAGGTACATGAAAAGATGCTTAACATCCTAAACATCAGGGAAATGCAAATCAAAGCCACAATGAGATATCACTTCACACCTGTTAGAATGGCTATTATCAAAAAGACAAGAAAAAACAAGTGTTGCCTAGGACAGTGGTCCCCAACCTTTTTGGCACCAGGGACTGGTTTTGTGGAAGACAATTTTTCCATGGACAGGGTGCAGGGGAGATGGTTCAGGCAGTAATGCAAGCAATGGGGATTGATGGGGAGTGGCAGATGAAGCTTCCCTTGCTCACCTGCCACTCACCTCCTGCTGTATGCCCTGGCTCCTAACAGGCTGTGCACTGGTACTGGGGACCCCTGGCCTAGGATGTGGAGAAAAGGGAGTTCTTGAGCTCTGCTAATTGGAATATAAATTGGTATAGTCACTATGGAAAACATTATGGAGTTTTTTTAAAAAATTAAAAATAGAACTATGATATGATCCATTAATTCCTCTTCTGGGTATTTATCCAAAGGAAATGAAAACACTAATTTGAAAAGATGTATACACCCCAGTGTTCATTACAGAACTACTTACAATAACCAAGATATGGAAACAACCTAAGTATCAATCAATAGATGAATGGACAAAGAAGATATGACATACATATATATAAGGATGAGGAAGA
>NW_020837945.1:37047147-37092370 GCF_003676395.1 Aethalodelphis obliquidens
TTGCCATTTGTGAACAACATGGAAGGAACTGGGGGGGTTATGCTGAGTGAAATAAATAAGACAAAGACAAAATACCATATGACTTGCTTATATATGGAGTCTAAAAAACCCAAAAAATATAAGCTCATAGATACAGACAACTGATTGGTGATTGCCAGATGCAGGGGGTTGAAGGCTGTGAGTAAGAGGAATGGGAGAAGAAAGACAAAAAGTGAAAACTTCCAGTTATTTTAAGTAAGTCAGGGGAATGTAAGACACAGCATGGTGACTATAGTTAATAAAACTGTATTGCATATTTGAAAGTTGCCAGAAGAGTAGATCTTAAAACTTCTCATCACAAGGAGAAAAAAATCTGTAACTATGTCTGTTAATGGATATTAACTAGACTTATTGCAGTGATCATTTTGCAATATCTACAAATAACAAATTGTTATATCACATACCTGAAACTAATATAATATTGTATGTCAACTGTACCTCAATAAAAAAATAGGAAAAATGTATGTAGTATGCTCTTGAGATAGCCTGTATTATCCACTTACAATCCCCTAAAAATGTGATAATCTAGAAAATAATACTTTTTTTATTTTAAATTTTTACATCATTCTCTCTAGGTGCCATCTTTGTGTCTCAGAGAAATAGAATGAAGAATACTTTTTTTTTTTGAATGACAGTATTTAATATTTTAACCCATTTAGGAGGCAGACATTGGAGACCTTTCTAAATGAGAACTAACTCCAGAGAAACAAAAATAAAATTTTAAAAATGAAAAAATTATGACCTCTATTCCATGGGAAAACTTAGTTTACATCAAAGTTAACATATTTTTCCTTGTTGGTAAATGAGCCAAGAAAGTTCATCTCCAAAAAACCAACAGTAAGCCTATGAATTTTAGTGTTGCAAATTGGGGAAGAATCCTTGCTTTAATAGATCTTTATTTCCTCTATCACTGATTTACTATTTCACTTTCAGAGTTTATCATTAGTAACATAAAAGAACATGCAATAAAAACATGAGCTTTCAAAATTTTCAAAACTTTAGTGATTTCTTTAAAATTTTTTCTGGAACACAGTTGAAGTTAGAAGATGTGAGTTAAGTAAGGACACATTTGATGAAGAAGCTTCTCTTAAAGCAGACAGCACTCTTCCACTTTCTATTACAAGGATTTGATAGATATGTCAAACCCACTCATTTTCACAATGATTTATGCCACTTACTTGATAGATCAAATAGTCAAATTGAGATGTATCAGTCAAAATGACTTTTGACAAATTAATCCCAATTCAAAATGGTTTTATTATGTATAATGTAGAATTTTATAAAAATAAAATTTTAAAATAATAATTTTATTTTTATAATCATACAGGAATAGTGTTACTAAAAATGACAAAGTTTACATTTTTACTTTTTGTTAAAAGAAAAAAATAGGATACAATTCATTTTGTCTTTTTGGAAATATATACTCCATCAAGTGTTTAAATCTTCAAATATTTTTTCAGGTAAAGGAGGTAAAGGATTCAAAGAACTTTTAGGATAGATTGTTATCTTTAGAAACTTAGCCCTTATCCACCCCACTAGGAAAATATGGTGAAATCTAAAGTAAAATAACATTTATATGATACCTTTAGACACATTGCTAAATTTGAGAAAGCATCTCTGTGATTAATTCTTCACCAAGATCCTAAAAATTATAATCCACATGTGATGAGAAAAGTATCTTGATCTAAGCAAACCTCTTTAGTGTTTTTCTTCACAAGGATACTATTCTATTTTATCACATCTAAGATATCATTCAATAAAAATACTTTCTGATTTCACATATATTAAAATGTGAATAAATGTGCATTTTAGAAGTGATTAAATACAATAGAAAGGGCATTAATACAAGCGTGCATATTTCAGAAAAACAAATAAAAATATCAACAACAAAAGAATTTAATTTACTTAATGTAGTCAAATATCCCCTTCCCCTTAAAAAAAATTATAGAAAGCCATTTGGTAGCATGTATGCAAGGGATGTAGGTACACTTTTCATCATGGAATGAAAACTGTCCCCTCAGAAATCAAGATTGTCCAAACAACTGTTTATGTTCTTAAAATACTGTAAGAGTTTTAGACACACAGTAAAACTGTATCTCCTGAATATTTTAGACAATAAAATGTTGAAAAACAGACTTTAATCATCATGCCAACAGCTTTCTCATTTCTTCAGGAAACGTGTTAACCCTCAGCAAATACTATTACATTAAATATACCTTACCCTTTTATTTATAGAGATATTTATTATGTTTGATTTAAATGCTCAACTTATTCCTACTTTTACAATTTCTCATATGTTAAGAATAGTATCATCTGATGTGAAAGATGCATTGTTAAGCCTGTTTCCTTCCATTAATATGAATAAAGGACACATGTTATTCCTGGCTGTTGAAGGCTAGCTTTAAAGAAGAATTTTCTATAGTGTCCTGCTTTTTTGTGGTCAGGAGCACTGGTCTTATTTAAATATTTTGGATAATATTAGGGAAGTAATGTAACCAGAATTTCTTTTTCAGCTTCCATAAAATATTAACTATAACCCTTGGTGTTTCTTTTCCACTGAAATTACAAAAAGACGTAGTAATGTAGCCCAATCCTGCCAGAGGCAGCTCTCCTCTGATAGGTAACTTTGGTTTAAGGACTCCTCAGCAACCTAGTCAAAATTTTCCATTAACTTCACTGTAGTCTGGCCTCTGCCTATGTAACCCTTTATTTCCTCTCTCCTTCACAAGGTTCAGAACTGTGTCTCAGTCCAGTGGCTCTCCTTGTCTCCTGTCCCACCTCCCCATCCTCAGAGGAATTTCCTTTGACATATCTATTGCAATCTAATCTCATTTTTTTTCTGCCTTTCAGAGGACTTGAGCTAATGCAATATTAAATATCCAGAATAGGCAAATCCATAGACAGAGCACAGATTAGCCGTTTCCTAGGCTTGGTGGAGGAGGGAATGGGGAATGACTGACTGCTTAATGAAAGTGGTCTGGAACTAGATATGGTGATGGTTGAGCAATATTATGAATGTACTAAATGTTACTAATGGAAAATTTTATATGTATTTTACCACAATAAAAAAATACATTACATTGGAAGGGGACACTTGTTCCTTTAAACTATTGTTGCTCATGGTATAACATGTGAGATTCCATTTCCATATTATATCTTAGTGGTTTCTTTCTATAAGGGTTTCCATAACCAAATAACTTTGAAAAATCTCTTTTCAATAAAGTTAAATGCATGTTTAGTTTTAAAACAACTACAAAAACAAACAAAAAGCTTTAAGTGTGACATTATCTTACTATACCTCTAGATTTTCTTATTAAAAAAAACAGTTCTAATGTACTGTATGATAGTGAGCTATAGACTACAAATTATATCATAATTTTTATATTACTACCAAAAATTTAATTCTCCTCTCTACACACTTAGGAATTTTTTAATGTTATGATATTTATATTACAGACTGAGAGGCCAAATTAATTATTTCCATAATTAGTAATGTAATTTTATAAGATGTCAGCAAATTTATACAACAGTATGAATGCCTTATTTTATGTGAAACTACTGTGCAATCATTTCAAAATAAATGATAGGCTATTTTTTGTGTTTATTTTTTATTTCACTATGGTACTAAGGATTTTTCAAAAGATCCTATATACACTGGCAAAAAAGTCCCATATGACCTGGATGCTTATATTGGACAGACTGTTTCTGAACGTTTTTCAGGAGAAAATTTGGTCAATTTGCTGATTCAGTTATTCAGTGAAAATCTTTGGTATTTAATATTTATTGAGCACAATTATGATGACAGCAAACACGTAACAGGCACCCGGTTCTCTTTTAGTCCACAATTGATATTGCCTTTAATTGTTGTTTTAAAGGTTCTTGTTTTCTGTAGGAATTCCATAGGGAAAGAAATGTTTGAAAAAAGGGTTGGCTCATCTCCATTGAAATGCTTTCTTAAAGGCAGTTTTAATTATAAAAATGTTAACCTGAGTGTAATAATTTTGTTGTTCAGATATCACTTTTAAAGTACCGATTAAGGCCAAGTGATGGCAAATTTTTCTCAATAAATGTTTCTAAATTTCTATGTCAGTCATATTGTTTGATTACTATCTACAGAGCAACATTTATATATACAATTCTCTACCCTAACTTAATTTCTTTCTTGTGACATGTATAACTCTGAGCTTTACATTAAGACAATTCCTAATTTGGGCCAGAATAACATAAAAATTCTCAGTCTCATAAAGTAAGCATTTTAAAATAAATTTTATTAGACCATAATAACAATTCACCTCTTTAAAATGAAAAAAAAATCAAGGAACCTGTGAATTAACATTATGAAGAGGACACACATACTGTGTCCATGATTTTCTGAAATCCCAAATTCCTTTTTGAAAATCCAGTAATGTTTAAATTCACAGAAACAAAAGATACAATGAGAGATATCAATGGAGGAAAGATTGAAAGACATTTTTGAAGACTTAAAGATGATGCAAAAATGCTGTTAGATGAAACAGATCATATGCTTTTCAGAGCATGTGTGGGTGGGATTTAAGAAAGGAGGAATAAAATCTACCCTGCATAGCTTTAGAGAGAGACTGTTCTCAGAGCAGATTGGGCCAACTGTGGTTGGAATATTAAATGAAACTTAAACTGAGGTATATTTGAAAATTAGCATATGTAGCAGTCTTCTGCTATCCTTATCCCATGGCTGTACTCAAAGTACGATGAAATTTTCCACCAGTGACTCCACCAAAAGAAAAAAAAAAAAAGTCATCTGAAGAAATTGAGCAATACTCTCTTTGCAGAGACTGGAGGAGATAATGTGGGAATTGGATTCCAGAATAAAATCTTATTCCCTTTAGCACAAATGTCCCAGCATAAAAGAGAGATACACACATAATTATCCTAAAAATAACCCACCAATGATAAGACTGTCAAGGGAAAAGACTTCCTCTTGCTTGCCTGATATTTGAAGAAAATTGTAGCATGGAAGACAAAGCCCAGGATATCCCAACTAAAACACACACACACACACACACACACACAAAACAAACATACAAACAATAAACAAGGAAAAAAATAACTTGAAGAACAAAGAAAATGAGGGATTTGATTTTTAAAATCCCAGAGAGCATTAAGGAGATACAATTTCAATAAAACAAGAGGATAATTTTAATTTTAAAAAATGAATATAAAAATGTAAAATCAATAGATTAAGGAAAGGTAAATTTGAGGAAGAAAACTGCTAAACAACAAAGATAGATATCAAAGATGTACATTACAGTTCCAGAAATTAGCTCTCAGGCTGCACAAGGTATCCAGAGAGAAACATATAAATAGAGATAGAGATGAGAGACAGAATAAATGTAACTGACACCTGGAGTACAACATTATAAATTCTTAAAATTTTATACAGCTTCTTTATTGAGATGTTTTTCAAACTTGTGTGACCACTGCCACAAATACTTTTTGAACATTTTCATCACCCAAAACAAACCTGCATGCCCATTGACTTATTCTAAATTTCCCCTCAATCCTCCAGCCTTAGGTAAGCACTAATCTACTTTCTGTATCTGTAGATTTGATGTTCTGAACATTTCTAAAAAGCAGAGTCATAGAATATGTGGTCTTTTGTGACTGGCTTCTTTCTCTTAGCACCTTTTCGAGGTTTATCCATGTTGTAACATGTATCAGTACTTCATTCCTTTTTATTGCTGAATAATAGTCTATTGCATGTGTATATACTTGTGTGTGTGTGGCTGTACATTTTCATCTCTTTTAAGTGTATATTTAGAAGTGCAATTCCTAATTACTCTATGTTTAATGTAATGAGAAACTACCAGAGTATTTTCCAAAATAACTGCACCATTTTGCATTTTACATTCTAACCAGCAATTTATGGTGTTGCCATTTCACTACATCCTCAGCAAAACATGATACTCTTGTCTTTTTGATTACAGCCATTAAGGGTAAGTGAAGTGGTTATCTCATTGTGAGTTTGATTTTCAATTCCCTGATGGTTAATAATCTCGAGTGTTTATTTATATTCTTGTTGGCCACTTTTATATCTTTTCTGGAAAAATGTCTTCAGATGTATTGCCAAATTTTAAATTCAGTTATTTTATCTTTCTATTAGTGCATTGTAAGAGTTCTTTATATATTATAGATATAAGCACCTTAACAGATGTATGATTTCCAAACATTTTCTCCCTTTCTGTAGGTTGTCTTTTTACATTCTTGATGGTAGTCTTTGAAACCCAAAAGTATTGAATTCTGATGATGTCTAATTTCTTTATGCTCTTTTGTCACTTGTGCTTTTGGTGTGATAGCTAATGCTTTGCCTATTCAAACTCATGAAAATTTGCTCCAACATTTTCCTCTAAACATTGTGTATTTTTAGCTTTAAATTTGGATTATGATCCATTTTGAGATAATTTTTGTGTATTTTGTGAGGTGGGGGTCCAATATCAGTCTTATGCATATGGATATCCATTTGTCCCAGAACCATTTGTTGAAGAGACTATTCTTTCCCCATTGCATTATCTTGGCATGCTTGTCAAAAAACAATTGTCCATAAATGTACAGGTTTATATCTAGAATCTCAATCTCATTCCTTTTAACTATATTTCTATTCTTAATTTATTTTCATCCTTATATGAGTACCACAGTTCTTTATTCCTGCAACATTGTAGTAAATCTTGAAATTGGGATGTGTGAGACTTCTAAATTTGTTCTTATTTTTTCAAGATTATTTTGCTGTTTTGGGTCCCCCATATTGTCATGCAAATTTTAGGATCAGTTTGCCAATTTCTGAAAAGAATCTAGTTGGAATTTTAATAGGGAATGCATTGACTCTGTAGATCAATTAGGAGAATATTGTCATTTTAGCAACATTAAATGTTCTGATCCATAAATGTGTGATGCTTTTCTTTTAGTATGTCTCCTCTAAATTCTTTGAACAATGTTCTGTAGTTTTCAACATATAGGCTTTACACTTATTTTATTATATTTATTCCTAAGCATTTTATTCTTTTGATGCTACGTAAATGGAATTTATTTTAGTTTCATTGCTAGTATAAAGAAATACAACTAATTTTTTATATTGATCTTTTATCCTGCAAACTTGTTGAACTCACTTATTCTAAAAAAATGTTAGTGGGTTCATTGGGATTTTCTATATACAAGAGTATAATATCTGCAAAGAGAGATTATTTGATTTATTCTTTTCCCACTTAGATAATTTTATTACTTTTTCTTGAGCAATTTCCCAGGCTAAATAGTCTAGTACAATGC
The DNA here is from genome assembly GCF_003676395.1 of Aethalodelphis obliquidens. NCBI lineage: Eukaryota > Metazoa > Chordata > Mammalia > Artiodactyla > Delphinidae > Aethalodelphis > Aethalodelphis obliquidens. The sequence continues at coordinate 37,054,483 of NW_020837945.1, forward strand.
TATGAGAAGTGTTAAGAATGCACATCTTCTTTTGGTTCCTCATGATAAGGAGAAAACATTCAATTATTCACCATTACATATGATATTAACTGTAGGTTTTCCATAGCTTCCCTATATAAGATATAGGAAATTCCCTTTTATTTTTATTATGATGAGTATTTTTATTATGAAGCATTGTTGAAGTTTGTCAAGTACTGGTATTATAGACTGAGTTGGGAACAGTTCCTTCCGCTTCTAATTTTTGGAAGACTTTTTTTTTTTTTAGATTTTATTGAAGTATATAGTTGATTTACAATGTTGTGTTTAATTTCTGCTGTACAGCAAAGTGACTCAGCTATACATATGTGCATATTTATATATTATATATGCAGTATTATTTTTCATATTCTTTTCCATTGTGGTTTTTATCACAGGATATTGAATATAGGTCCCTGTGCTATACAGTAGGACCTTGTTGTTTGTCCATCCTATATACAACAGTTTGTATCTGCTAATCCCAAACCCCAATCCTTCCCTCCCCCAACCCCTCTCCCCCTCAGTAACCACAAGCCTGTTCTCTATATTTGTGAGTCTGTTTTTTTTTGTAGATATGTTCATTTGTGTCATATTTTAGATTCCACATATAAGTGATATCATATGGCAACTGTCTTTCTCTGTCTGACTTACTTCACTTAATATGATAATCTCCAGGTCCATCCATGTTGCTGCAAATGGCATTATTTCATTCTTTTTAATAGTTGAGTAATATTCCATCTTCTTTATCCATTCATCTGTTGATGGACATTTAGGTTGTTTCCATGTCTTGGCTATTGTAAATAGTGCCGCTATTTCTTTTCAAATTGAAGTTTTTTCTGGGTATATGCCCAGGAGTGGGATTGTTGGATCATATGGTAACTCTATTTTTAGTTTTTTGAGGAACCTTCACACTCTTTTCCATAGTGGCTGTACCAGTTTACATTCCCACCAACAGTGTAAGTCTCCCAAGGCAACAGAAATAAAGACAAAAATAAACAAATGAGACCTAATCAAACTTAAAAGTTTTTGCACAGCAAAGGAAACCATAAACAAAATGAAAGACAGCATATGGACTAGAAGAAAATATTTGCAAGTGATGTGACAGACAAGAGCTTAATTTCTAAAATACAAACATCTCCTACAGTTAAATAACAAAAAAAAACAAACAACCTGATCAAAAAATGGGCAGAAGACCTAAATAGACATTTCTCCAAAGAAGACATACAGATGGCCAATAGGCTCATGAAAAGATACTCATCATTGCTAATTATTAGAGAAATACAAATCAAAACAACAATGAGGTACCACCTCACACTAGTCAGAATGGTAATCATTAAAAAGTCTACAAATAATAAATTCTGGGGAGGGTGTGGAGAAAAGGGAACTCTCTTACGTTGTTGGAAGACTTTGTGTTTGTGGAGAATTATCATTAATTCTTCTTAAATATTTGGTGGAATTCACCAGTGATGCCATCTGGGCTGGGTTGTTCTTTTGGGGGAGTATTTAAATAAATAATTCAGTCTTTTTATTTGTTATATAAGGTCTATTCAGATTTTCTATTTCTTCTTGAGCCAGTTCTAGTATTTTGTAGCTTTAAAGGAGTATATTTGTTTCATCTAAGTTATCTAATGTTTTCTCATATAGTTGTTCATATTATACACTCATAATCCACTTTTACTTTCATAATATCTGTAGCATTTCCCCTCTTTCATTCATGATATTAGTAATCTAGTCTTCTATTTTATTTTTCTTGGCAATCAAGCTAGATTTTTGTCAAATTGTTGATCTTTCTAAAACAGCAAAATTTGGTTTGGTTGATTTTTCTATTGTTTTTCAATTTTACCTCCCATCTTTATTATTCCCTCCCTTCTGTTTGCATTATTTTTAATTTGCACTTCATTTTCCAGTGCCTTAAGGTGGAAGATTGATGATAATTTACAATATTTCTTCTTTTTTAATAAGTGTTTGTGGTATAAATTTCCCTCTAAGCACTGCTTTAGCAATATCCCATAAAAGTTTGTATGTATTATTTTAATTTTCATTCATCCCAAAGTATTTCTAGTTTTCTTTATGATTTCTTGTGCTTTTTATTCTAATTTCCACATATTTGTAAATTTCTCAATTTAGAAATTTACATTTCAATTTATATATATCAATATCTATCCAGCTAACTATCTATCCACTATGTTATATTCTATAAATCTACCTTGGATATTTATGTACTGACATCTCTTTTAAAGAGCAAAAAGGAATGTGCCTTTCTTAAAGATATCATGAGAAGAATATGAACTTTTATAGAAATCTTCCAGTCACAATGGTACTCAGAAGATGTAATGACCCCCTGCTGCTCATGAAGATTTCAAGCCCAGGGCCTATCAGTGCACTATGCTCACCTGTAAGGCAACTGGTGAAAGAGAGATTGTGGAGTTATATTTGTTTCACTAAAACAATTCTAATGACTTTAGAACAAATTCCTTAAAGACGCTTTCTCTTTAAACAAAATGTTGTTTTGAGGGGTTAGTGAGATAATTGATAGAAAGAATTTTGCAGGTGCCAAAACAAAACAAGCATTTTATGCATACTAATTATTATTTTCATATTTATAATAAATGGAATATATATATATCTTCAAGATATATATATATGTACATATATATATATACATATATATATGTACATATATATATATATATATATACATATATATATACATATATATATTCAAGAATCATGAGTGGTGCCAGAATATAACTTTCAAAAATCCAGAGTTTGATCTGAAAGACATATGAAGACACCTTAAAGTACCAACTAAATGGCAGCTGTTGGTCACTACTAGTAGAGATTCTAACACTTGGTTAAATTTGCTGACTAGAAAATGGTTTATCCTTGATAGAAAAAGATGTCAGAATAATAATAAAAAAAAGCCAGAAGGAAACATTTTAAGAATATGTCATTTCATAGCAATGCCAAGTCTGACTACTGTGGTTGTTATGACTGGAAGGGTGCACAAGGAGCAGCAGATAAACTACAGCTATAGGACACTAGTTTGCTTAGAGACTTCATTTGTCACAGACCATTAAGGGGGGCGGGAAGAAGGAAGGGTAGGAGGAAGAAGAGGAAGAGAAGGAGGTGTAGGGGGAGAAGCCATTATCAGGAAATGGCACAGACACATGAAGAAGAAACTAAAAATGCATTGAGAGATTTTGGATGGGTTGCATCTAATGTGATTTTTTTTCCTTTTAAAGGTCAAGTTTAGTATTTTCCCATATTTAGTGAGCTCCAAATTATAAGAATTATCTTGAAGCTAAAACTATGCTTCTTGTCATTATCCCATGGTGATTTATTTGGCAGGACAGGGCACTCAACCACTTGCCATCATTTGAGATCTTGGCATGATATAAGCAAAGATTAGGTACTATTTTCAGTTACATCCTACTGTAAGAGTTAAAGGTAATGGCATATGAATTATCTGACCTTGGGGAAATATTTTCTTCTGGAAAAATAAAAGTCTTGTTTGCTAAAGATATTTTAAAATTTTGAGTTACTATGGTAATTTTGTATCTTCCTATAGTTCTCAACTTAATTTTAGTTTGAAATTGACATGAAGTAATTTAAAGAAGGATTTTAAAGCTGATTACATGAAAAGGATTTTTTGAATTTCACATCCTTCTAAGGTTCATATAATGTGTAAGGGGCACCTGAATATTTTTAGTGTTCAAATAAATGACATTATTATTTTCATATATATTCATCATTTATTTCTAACTTTTATTTTTTGATATCTATTTAATAAAGTTGAAGGAGACAAGTATCAGTTGAATATAAAGATACATAAAATACAAAAATGTATGGAATATTCTATACATATATATCAATTAAATTCATTTGTTATATATTAATGTGTTATTTAAGGCCTGTGTTTCCTTACTGATTTTCTGTCTGGATGATCTGTCCATTGATGTAAGTGGGGTGTTAACATCCCCTACTATTATTGTGCTACTATTAATATCTCTTTTTATATATGTAATATTTGTCTTATATATTGAGATGTTCCTATGTTGGGTGCATATATATTTACAATTGTTATATCTTCTTGGATTGATCCCTTTATCATTATGTAATGTCCTTCTTTGTCTCTTGTAACAGTCTTTATTTTAAAGTCTATTTTTTCTGATATAAGTGTTGCTACTCAGGCTTTCTTTTGATTTCCACTTGCATGGAATACTTTTTCCATCCCCTCACTTTCAGTCTGTATGTGTCTCGAGATCTGAAGTGAGTCTCTTGTAGGCAACATACATACAGCTCTTGTTTTTGTATCCATTCAGCCACAGTATGTCTCTTAGTTGGAGCATTTAGTTCATTTAATTTTAAGGTAATTATTTACATGCATGCTCTTATTGTTATTTTGTTAATTGTTTTGAAATTTTTATGTAGATTTTTTTTCCTGTCTTCTTTTGTTCTCTTCTCTTGTGATTTGATGATGGTCTTTAGTGTTATGTTTGGATTCTTTTTTATCTTTTTGTTTTTATGTATTATAGATTTTTGGTTTGCAGTTACCATAAGATTTTTTTGTATAGTATTCTATATATACACAAGATGGTTTTAGGTTGCTGATCTCTTAACTTCAAATGCATTTTAAAAACCCTGCATTCCCTGTAAAAGGAATCCAAATTGTAAAGGAAGAAGTAAAACTGTCACTGTTTGCAGATGACTTGATAGTATACGTAGGAAATCCTAAAGATACTACCAGAAAACTACCACTGGAGCTCATCAATGAATTTGGTAATGTTGCAGGATACAAAATTAATATACCAAAATCTGTTGCATTTCTATACACTAACAATGAAGTATCAGAAAGAGAAATTAAAGGAAAAAGTCTCATTTACCATAGCATCAAAAAGAATAAAATACCTAGGAATAAACCTACCTATGGAGGCAAAAGAACTGTACTCCAAAAACTACAAGATGCTGATGAAATAAACTGAAGATGATACAAACATATGGGAAGATATACCATGTTCTTGGATTGGAAGAATAATATTGTTAAAATGGTTATGCTACTCAAGGCAATCTATGAATTCAATGCAATCTCTATCAAAATACCAATGACATTTTTCAAAGAACTAGAACAAATAATTTTAAAATTTGTATGAAAACACAAAAGACCCTGAATAACCAAGACAAATCTTAAGAAGAACAGAGCTGGAGGAAGCAAGCTCCCTGACTTCATGCTACACTACAAAGCTACAGTAATCAAAACAGTATGGTACTGGCACAAAAGCAGAACATAAATCAATGGAACAGGATAGAGAGCCCAGAAATCAACCCATGCACTATGGCCAATTAATCTATGACAAAGGAGGCAAGAATGTACAATGGAGAAGAGACAGTCTCTTCAATAAGTGGGGCTGGGAAAACTGGACAGCTGCATCTGAAAGAATAAAATTAGAACATTCTTTAATACCATATAGAATAATAAACTCAAAATGGATTAAAGATCTAAATGCAAGACAGGATACTATAAAACTCTTAGAGGAAAACAGGAAGAACACTCTTTGACATAAGTTACAGCAAGATCTTCTTTGGCCCACCTCCTAGAGTAATGGAAATAAAAACAAAAATAAACAAATGAGACCTAATGAAACTTAAAGCTTTTGCACAACAAAGGAAACCATTGACAAAACAAAAAGACAACTTACTCAATGGGAGAAAATATTTGCATATGATATGACTGATAAGGGATTAATATCTAACATATACAAACAGCTCATACAACTCAAAATCAAAAAAAAACAAATGACCTGATTAAAAAATGGGCAGAAGAACTACACAGACATTTTTCCAAATAGAAATGCAGATGGCCAACAGGCACATGAAAAGATGCTCACCATCTCTAATCATCAGGGAAATGCAAATCAAAACCACAATGAGATATCACTTCACACCTGTTTAGAATGGCTATCCTCAAAATGAACACAAATGGGCTTCCCTGGTGGTGCAGTGGTTGAGAGTCCGCCTGCCGATGCAGGGGACGCGGGTTCGTGCCCCGGTCTGGGAAGATCCCACACGCCGCGGAGCGGCTGGGCCCGTGAGCCATGGCCGCTAAGCCTGCGCGTCCGGAACCTATGCTCTGCAACGAGAGAGGCCACAACAGTGAGAGGCCCGCGTACCGCAAAAAAAAAAAAAAAATGAACACAAATAACAAATGTTGGCAAGGATGTGGGGAAAAGGGACCCTTGTACACTGTTGGTGGGAATATAAATCAGTGCAGCCACTGTGGAAAACAGTATGGAGGTTTCTCAAAAAAGGAAAACTAGAACTACCATATGACCCAGTAATTCCACTCCTGGGCATATATCCCCCCAAAATGAAAACAGTAATTCAAAAAGATACATGTACCCCAATAATAATAATAGCATTATATACAATTGCCAAGATATGGAAGCAACATAAGTGTCCATCAACAAATGAATATATATACTAGAAGAATATATACACCAGAAGAAAAATATGAATTATTTCCAAGTGCAAAAGTCTGTATTATCTAACAAATTCTACTTCGGTTTTGAACACCACTGTGTTAAAAACAAACAAAGAAACAAACAAAAAAACTATTGAGTAGTTATCCAAAAACTCACCTGTATTTCAGTTTTCTCAACACTTTCTCACCTCTACTAAGGACTGGAAAAGCTAAGTAGGAATGTTGTCAATCACCATTTTCAGACAGTTGCCATATAACAGTTAGGAGTTACATGGTATAAGTTGAAGATTTGTGTGTACACACACACACACAATGGAATATTACTCAGCCATAAAAAAGAACAAAATTTTGCCATTTGCAGCAACATGGATGACTTGGAGGGCATTATACTAACTGAAATAAGTCAGACAGAGAAAGAAAAATACTGTATGATATCACTTATATATGTACTCTAAAAAATACAACAAACTGGTGAATATAACAAAAAAGAAGCAAACTCACAGATATAGAGAACAAACTAGTGGTTACCAGTGGGAGGGGGGAGTAATATAAGGGTGGGGGACTGGGAGGTACAAACTGTTGGGTGTACAAAAGGCTCAAGGGTGCATTGTACAACACAGGGAGTATAGCCAATATATTGTAATAACTGTAAATGGAAAGTATCCTTTAATATTGTATAAAAATATTAAAAATAATAAGAACAAAAAAATAAAAAGAGGATTGTTACTTTATTTATATAATAAAAGAAGTGAAAGTAGGTAGCTACTGATGTGAGATCAGTAGCTCAAGATTTCAGATGATTTTCTTAGTTGTCTCTCATTGTCACAAAATGGTCCTTAAGACTTCAAGCTTCATAACCATCTTTCAAGGCAGGAAGGAACTTGCTGTATCAGGAAGACCTCTTTCCCAAAAGCCCCTAAAACACTTCAACTTATACCACATAACTCCTAACTGTGTTATATGGCAACTATCTGAAAATGGTGATTGACAGCATGCATACTTAGCTTTTCCAGTCCTTATAGTGGAGGTGAGAAAGTGTTGAGAAAACTGAAATACAGGTGGGTTTTTGGATAACTACTCAATAGTTTTTGTTTGTTTGTTTGTTTCTTAACACAGTGGTATTCAAAACCGAAGTAGAATTTATTAGATAATACAGACTTTTGCACTTGGAAGTAATTCATTCTTTTCTTCTGGTCTTATAATGGTGAGGATGTTATTGTTGATTCCATCTCTATATTAATTTTAAATTATTGAGGTTTCTGAAAATAAACTTTAAAATGATAAAACTTTAATTTTATAGGTTATTTCTTTTTATTTCTTATATTTTAGGAAATCTAGAATTTTATTCCTGAAAAATAAATATAACTCTCACTTTTATATTCAGTATATTTCTATAATCTATCTACTTTCAGGAAATACTCTTATACACTGTTTGCAAATTCTCTATAGACAGATTTGTCATACGCTGAAGGTTCCAAGTCTCTACAAATCTATTTTTCTTTACAGTTATTTTCCCCTTAGGTTTTTATGCAGCTTTCAAATCTGATAAGTGATAATGTCTCATAGGATATGTATTTCTGAGACACATATACAAATCTGAACTATTGTGCTGAGGTAAATGATTAATCCAACAGACAGCTCCAGATGTCAGCCTAGTTTAGTATTTTAAAATTACATTACCTCTTCAGCACAGGACGATCTATAGTCCCATCTCTTAGTCCTTATTTGTCTGATTAATATGGATTAAATGATGTAACTATGACATACACTTTCACATAGAACACACCAACCTTATCTGAAAGGCAGCAAACTCTAAATAATAGCTTGGAGAACATCCAATCATATTAATTTAATTTTTGGAAGACTAAAAATAAGTAATATTCTGAGAATTTCTGAGGTCTAGAGTAGGTTGAAAAGAGACATAAAGCCATATGTACATCATCAGTCATGATGAATGACATGGATGGCATACCAAGCTCTCAATGGTCAGTGCCATTGTGACATTAAATCATTGCAAGCCAGAGTGCTACTCTTGCTGCTCTTGGTGATTGCACTGAATGGACTAATTGATACTGATCTATTGCTGAAAAACCAACTGTTATGACAGTGTGTGTGTTGGGGGTGAGGGGAGGGTGAAACCAGCCTTCATAAAACTGTGAGTCCTTTAATGTTAATGAAAGGGTGAAACAGCGAGCACTAGACCAGGAGAAAAATGTCTGCTCTGAGAGATTTTTTCATTGGTAATTCAAATTTCTAGTTTGGATAATAAGAATTATTCCACACAATATAATTCTCATTCAGATTTTATTCCTTTTTTGGCATAATTGCATGGTGGTAAGATTTGTGTTCAACTGAACAAATGCTTGCTTAGATTTAAAATACCTAAATTACACAGATAGATTAATTAGAAATTAATTACCAACTTTATGAATGATTCATCACTGAGTATATGGCCTACAGCGTTTATGTCTTTTTAATTTGACATAGATAAATATTTAACAAAAGTTTAGTGGCCTGCAACTTGGTGGACTGTAGTGACTAACAGGATTTGCCAAAAATCTGGAACTGGGAAAAACAGGTACCTTTCTCCATTTCTGTCTTAATATTTGTGGAGTACCTACTGGGGTATACATAATTTCATGTATAATATCAGTATAATCCTCACAGCAACCCTGGGTATTTTGGAATCACTATAATCACTTAATAAAGGAGTAAATTAGGGGCCAGAGATTTTAAGGGACTTGCCAAATGGCACACAGCTTGTAAGTAGCAGAACTGGGACTGCAGCCTGTGTTCATCAGCTGCCAGAACCTGCAACTATTTTCACTTGATGCCAGGGAAGTGAGAAGCAGAAACCAAATAACCACTGACCTTTTGCAAAATAAAATAACTAGAGAACCAAATAAGATAAAATGAGCATGGTGTATGTCATCTCTGCTCCCCCAAATATATACTGGAGATTTAGAATACTAGAGGAGGGCTTCCCTGGTGGCGCAGTGATTGAGAGTCTGTCTGCTAATGCAGGGGACACGGGTTCGAGCCCTGGTCTGGGAGGATCCCACATGCCATGGAGCAACTAGGCCCGTGAGCCACAACTATTGAGCCTGCGCGTCCGGAGCCTGTGCTCCACAACGAGAGAGGCCGCGATAGTGAGAAGCCCACACACCGCGATGAAGAGTGGCCCCCACTTGCCACAACTAGAGAAAGCCCTTGCACAGAAACAAAGACGCAACACAGCAAAAATAAATAAATTAATTAATAAATTCCTACCCCCAACATCTTCTTTAAAAAAAAAAAAATAGAATACTAGAGGAGATTTCATTTGGTAAAGGCACCAGAAATTTCACCTGAAACAAAAGGATAAAATAGAGCAGGCAAAAGTATGTAACTCATTTTCAAAAGTAGAGTCTTCATCTAAAAGCATCATAATACTATAGGTACTTTTTGTTCCTCTCACACTTTTTTTTTTTTTTTTGCCATATACGGGCCTCTCACTGCTGTGGCCTCTCCCGTTGCAGAGCACAGGCTCCAGATGCGCAGGCTCAGAGGCCATGGCTCACGGGCCCAGCCGCTCCGCGGCATGTGGGATCTTCCCCGACCGGGGCACGAACCCCTATCCCCTGCATCGGCAGGCAGACTCTCAACCACTGCACCACCAGAGAAGCCCCCTCTCACACTTTTAAGAACAGTACTGGTTGATCTTGACATAATGGCTCATTGCTGATGATTCTCACAAATAACTGCATGTGAGTTTGGGCATGAGGACCAGACAGAAATATTCTCATAATGCTAAGAAAAAAGATACAATAATATCTTAAACATCACTGCATATTTAAAAAATCAAATAAATAAAATCTTTTATAAAAAGTAACAGAAAATGTAATTAAGTTTAAAAAATAAAAGTAATGAAAGATATATTTCTCTTTTTGATGTTTGTTGTGATTTTGTATGAAAGAATATCATTATGTGTAAGGCTCAGAAATTAACAATTATTTCATTATTCATTTTTTTTACATAAGAAAAGAGGGGTCTTGAGAAATTTTGCTATATGCCTAATGTTTGTCAGCTTGTTAACAGTAGCTTTATGATTAAATGTTTTAAAATATTTCAACTTCAGCAACCATTTAAAATTATTTTAGTGTTATTAATTCAACATGAGTAATCCAATATGATAAATAATTTATCAAACATCAATGTGTCCTGAATGAGACCTTAGAACTCCTAAGACCCCAGAAAACATGGCTAAAACTTAAGCTGCATATCTCTGTTGTCCAAAACATACACCTCATGCATATTTGCTATGAAAATAACAAAAGGTTGACTTATCAATCACTGTCTATGTTTATATATAAGCTAGAATTTAAGATAAAGTCAGAAGCACTTCATAGTAGAATTAAAACAAGGATGCAGTAGACCTAAGAAAATTTCAAGTTTTATCTCCATATTGTTTGGAGAGCTTTCTGAGAGACCAAGGGATCAAGAACAAATTACATTGCATTTCTCCTTTGCTCCTGAAGACTTTCATGAGGAGAGATCAGTCAACTGAATGCCAAAGGCAATCAAGAAAAGAAGTAAAAATGTACTGCCTACGAAACGTATAACCTATTCTACCTATATTCTTGTTTGATAATGATAATAATACAATAAAACCATATATTACACAGTAGCTTACAATGCTTTCTTATATTGTCTAGTCTGATTCTCTAAATCACTCAATAAGTAAGTATAGACTACCATGTTTCAAAGATTCACCTTGTGAATATGCATTTAGACAACTGACATTTTTAAAATGCTTAAGAAAAAAATGTGCACTTTCTTTTGTAATATAATGGTAATAATAATAGCAACGAGTAGCTTATATTTACTGAGTTGTTAGTTTGTGACAAGTACCGCTCTAAATTCCTAACAGTTTCTTACAACAACACTTTAACATACATAGTTATGAACCTTTTCCTGATAGGGAAATTGAGGCATAACATTTATAACTTAGCCAGGGTTGTAAAACCAGTAAATAAGTAATCAGCTTTTGAACTCAGTCAGGAAGTTCAACTCCAGAGTTTCTACTCAATAATAAGAAAATTTATCCTCTTTCTCATTCCAAAGATGTGTTAAGAAAATATCTCAAAAAATTAAGAACAGAAAAATATAGACCCTTCTGCTTTTTGAATGACACTTTAATTCTTAAGTTTGTTTCATCACCCAAGTCACCTAATGATGCTCACCAATGCTGCAATCCATTTAAGAGGTTCAGACAAAATTCTCATTAATAGCTGACTTCCTTGTTAGAATGGGAGGTGTTGCATCTTATGTATCTGTCTTATATAGAAATGTGACAGGTAATTGGTATTGTTCTTTTTGATATCAAAACATTTATAAGAAGGAAACTTAAAGCATTTGATCTGAGGAGTAGAGAATAAACAATTCATTAACTTAAAGTAAAGCCAGGAATTGGGAGAAGCATTTTGAGCATTTGAGATGCCTAAATGTGCCAGAATCAAATAAATACACCAGAACAGGTATATCTTTTAAAGATGAGGAATGATGTTTGGGGTAAGGGAGTGTGATGGTTAGTTTTTCTATGGGTGCAGTTGTGTGAGGCATGCTGAGATATCCCTTCTAAAGTGAAGGATGAAGTTGCTGCATCTGATCCCTTCCACAACTGGGAAAAAAGCAAAACACCTAGGAGGCCTCTCTGAACTTGGGAAACAACATATTCCTCAGCTGGGTGTGTAACTCTGGCTCATTTACTGAGTGACCTGAAAAGCTGATACTTTGAGTGAGGCCCTGTCTTAGTCATCTCAGTTTGCTATAACAAAATACCATAAACCATGTGGCTTATAAACAGCAGAAACTAATCATCAGCTGCTGTGCAAGCTGCTCTGCTACTTGGGCCCATGATCCCGGAGATCCAGTGATTCTTGAAGGATCAGTGGCAGATACAGATGCTGTTTTGGACCTTTGGCAGAACTCCTATAGGTAAATTGCAGCATAGGCCTTTAGGATTTTAGAGCAAGGCCCTGCTGTCATCTACAAATAAGCAGTTTCCTTTAGAGAAACAGCTCTGGGTCTGCTGTGGGGTGTTAGTAGAGACTGAACCCTTGACCATGGGGCACCAAGTTACCATACAACCTGAGTTACCTGTAATGAACTGGGTGTTATCTAATCTATCAAGCCATAAAGTTGGGCATGCACAGCAATGTTCCATCATCAAGTGGAAGTGATATGCAGGTGATTGGGCCTGGGCAGACCCTGAAGGCATAAATAAGTTACATGAATAAGTGATCAAAAAGCTCATGGTCCCCATTCCTTCTACACTGCCTTTACTCTCTCAGTTTGCACCTACGGCTCCATTGAGTGTTCCCTATTATAAGTTGACAGAAGAAGAAAAGCCATGGGTCTTGTTTACAGATGGTTCTGCATGACATGCAGACACCAACCGAAAGTAGACAGCTGCAGCATTATAGTCCTGCTCTGGGACATCCTGAAGGACAGTGGTAAAAGGAAATCCTCCCAGCAGGCAGAAATCTGAGCAATTAACCTACTTGTTTACTTTGCTGGGAAGGAGAAATGGCCAGATGTGTGATTATGTAGTGATTCATGGACTGTGGCCAGTGGTTTGGCTGGATGGTCAGGGACTTGGAAGGAACATAATTGAAAAATTAGTGATAAAGAAATCTGGGGAAGAGGTATGTGGATAGATCTTTCAGAATGGGCAAAACACATGAAAATATTTGTGCTCAAGTGAATGTTCACCTTAGCAGAGGAGGATTTCAATAATCTAGTGGGTAGGATGACCTATTCTATGGATGTCAGTCAATTTCTTTTCCCAGCCTCCTCTGGGAGTAGGCTCATGAAGAAAGTGGCCACGGCATCAGGAATGAAGATTATGAATGGGCTCAGCAATGTAGACTTTCACTCAACAAGGCCAGCCTGGCTATGGCCACCACTGAGTGCCTAGTCTGCCCACAATAGCAACTAACACTAAGTCCCCAGTATGGCAAAATTCCCTGGGATGATCAGCCAGCTGATAGCAGGTTGATTACATTGAACCATTTCCACTGTGGAAGGGGTGGTGTTTTGTTTTCACTGGATTAAATACTTTGGATTCAGATTTTTTTTTCCCTGCATACAGTGCTTCTATCAAAACTACCATCTGTGAAATGCAGACTGTCTTAGCCACTATCATGGTATTCCATACAGCATGGCTTCTGATCAAGAAACTCATTTCACAGCAAAAGAAATGTGGCAGTGGGCCCATTCTCATGGAATTCACTGGTCTTACCATGTTCTTCCCATTCTGAAGCAGCTGGCTTGAAAGAAGGATGCAATGGTCTTTTAAAGACTCAGTTGTAGTGCCAGCTAGGTGGCAAACCTTGTAGGGCTGGCTTAAGGTTCTCTAGAAAACTGTATATGCTCTGAATTAGCTTCCAATATATGGTGCTGTTTCATTGATAGCCAGGATTCACAAGTCCAGAATTCAAAGGGTAGAAATGGGAATGGCATCACTCACTATTATTCCTAGTGACCCACTAACAAATATTTGTTTTCTGAGGGAGGAATGCTTCCACCATGAGACACACATTGACCCATTTAACTGGAGTTTAAGACTGCCACTCAGCCACTTTTGCCTCCTCACGTCTCTGAATCAACAGGCAAAGAAGAGAGTTAATGGCATTGTCTGGAGTAATTGAACCTGACCACCAAGGGGAAATTGGACTGCTGCTCCACAGTGGAGGTAAGGAAGAGTACGTCTAGAATACAGGAGGTCCTTTAGAGTGTTTCTTAGTATTACCATGCCCCATTATTAAGGTCAATGGAAACATACAACAATCCAATGCAGGCAGGATAGCAATGCTCCAGACCTTTCAGTAAGTTGGGGTCACCCCCAGCCAAGTAAAGAACCATGGCCAGTTGAAGTGCTGCATTCTGGAATACAGAATGAATAGTGGAAGAAGGTGGTTATAAATACCTGCTATGACCAAATGACATGTGACTCATTACAGAAATGAGGATTGTAAATGTCATGAGTATTTTCTCCTTATTTTGCTATGAGTATGTTTGTATGTTTATGTGTGTGCCTATATACATATATATATATACATGTAAATATATATATATTCAATATGTATATCTTTGTTTTCTTTCCTATTTTATTCCATTATCATATAACATAAAATGTATTGAATTTATATCATAATATTTAAATATTGTTAATTTTATATCATAGTATTTAAGTTATGGGATATCAAGAAGAAGAGTAAACATCACTCAAGGAATTTCTCTCTTCCTCTGAGCAAAAGGATAATGTGTTTTTTGTTGTAAGGAAAAGAGTTATATCATGTTAGGCAGAGTTATGGCTTTGCTATTGTATTTATCTGAAGAGTAAGTATGGTTTAAGGGGATGCATATGATTGCCAAGTTGACAAGAAGTAGACTTGTGATGATTGATTTTATGTGTCAACTTGACTGGTCACAGGGTGCTCAGAAAACATTATTTCTGGGTGTGTCTGTGAGCATGTTTCCAGATGAGATTGAATTGGTAGACTCAGTAAAGTAGATTGCCTTCTCCAGAGTGAATGGGCATCATCCAATCCACTGAGGGTATGACTAGAACATAGGCAGAAAAAGGAAGGATTTGCCTCTTTTTGCTTTCTGCCTGCCAGCTTGAAATGTGACAACTCATCTCATCTTCTCTAGCCCTCAGATTAGGATTTAAACCATCAACTTCCCTGGTTCTCAGGCCTTTGGACTCAGACTGAATTATACCACCAGCTTTTCCAGGTCTTCACTTTATAGACAGCAGATCGTAGGACTTAGCCACTATAATGACATACTCTTATTCCTCATAATAAATGACATTTTATATATATCCTACTGGTTCTGTTTCTCTCCAGAACCCTACCTAACACAGGTTGCTACTAGGGACAACTTATATGAATAGATCTCAGAGTGTTTTAAACATATAACTGCTACCTGACTCAGTGCTTACTAATAGCGTTATTGATCGCTATCTACCCACTGCAAATGCAGGGTTGTACTCACTCATATCTGAGATTAGAACTAATTCTAGAAACTTTACTTTCTAAAACTGGAATCATTTACTGATTCTTGGTTTTAGTGGAATTGGAGTACAATATAGAACCTGGATTCCTGTAGTGTACTGAAATCTAAACTATCAATGTGAAGTTGATAGTTAAGGAAGATAGGAAGTATGTTATAATAAAATTGTATAAATTAGTAGAGGGAGGCTGGAAGGAATTTAATTAAGACAGTCTACTAGAGGGACTTCCCTGGTGACGCAGTGGTTGAGAGTCTGCCTGCTAATGCAGGGGACACGGGTTCGTGCCCCGGTCCGGGAAGATCCCACATGCTGCAGAGCGGCTGGGCCCATGAGCCATGGCCGTTGAGCCTGCGCGTCCAGAGCCTGTGCTCCGCAACGGGAGAGGCCACAACAGTGAGAGGCCCGTGTACCGCAAAAAAAAAAAAAAAAAAGACAGTCTACTATAATCCTTGAATAGACTCAAAAAATGTAAAATTAACTTTAAAAAATTTGGATCAAAAATGAAATTTAAAAAATTGGATCTAAAAAGAGTAGAAAATGTTTAACAAAAGAATATTTTTAATATCATCAAAAGTCCCACAATCACTACAGTCTTGTTGGAACACCACATAGACTGGGTGTAAAACCTGGCAGAAATTCAGTTTGTTTCTTTTGAAAATGGCTAGAACAAATTTAATTAATTATCCAAAATCAGGTTGACATTGAAGATCACAATATGAAAACTATTATTTAACACTTCATGTCACTTATCGGTCAAAAATTCAAGTGTACCTAATGAGACTGAAATTTGGTTTAATTGCACAAAAATCTCAAAAAATAGCAAATTCATCCTTCTAAAAGAACTGACACTTATCCATCTCTGATAGTTGCATCCAATAAGATTTGATGCCTAACATACTAGACTGGTGAGAAATTTGTGGCTAATATAAGTCAATGAACCCACTTTTATTAGCTTAAATGTACATGTGTTATAAGATTAAAAATGGAATTTCTAAAACATCAACAAATAAATGATCTATGTGGTAAATATAGGACTAAAGACAAACAAAAAATCACATGAATAAATAATACTTTATAAAAATATGTGTTAATCATGCCAAACATTCAATCATATTAAATATATTGTATGAAATATAACTTGACTTTTAATGTAAATCAGCCTATCATTATTTGCTTCACTGCATAAATATTATATGGGAAGACTTGCTTTTTATTTCACCAATTCATTCCTTAATTCAAGTACTGTTAAGTTATATAGACTTGGAGTGAAAGTGCAGATAATATTACCAATGGTACTATGGAGGAAAACAAGTTTGAAAATCCCTATAATTATCTGCCATTTTTTCAAGATGAGTCATGCTATATGTTAACAGCTAATCATTAATTAAACAATTCAGAAATAGTCCATAAACCTACACATTAAATAATTTAAAACAGACTATAAAGATATGTAAAACATTTTATATCACAAGACTATGCATGCTAGTCCATGATATAATATACTATGTTTGTAGTTTCCCAGGGCTTCATAAAAAAAGTACCACAGGGGCTTCCCTGGTGGTGCAGTGGCAGAGAGTCCGCCTGCCAATTCAGGGGACACGGGTTCGTGCCCCGGTCCGGGAAGATCCCACATGCCGAGGAGCAGCTGGGCCCGTGGGCCATGGCCGCTGAGCCTGCGTGTCCGGAGCCTGTGCTCCGCAATGGGAGAGGCCACAACAGTGAAAGGCCTGCATACTGAAAAAAAAAAAAAGAAAAAATGTACCACAAACTTTGTGGCTTAAAACAATAGAAATGTGTTGCCTCATAGTTCAGGACACTACAAGTCAATCTAGGTATCAGCAGGGCTGTGTTCTCTCTAATGGCTCTAGGGAAGACTCTTTCCTTGCCTCTTCTAATTTTTAGTGCTTGCCAGCAATTCTTAGCATTCCTTAGCTTGTAGATGCATCACTCATGTCACGTGACTGTCTTCTCCCTGTGTGTCTTCACATTGTCTTCTATCTTTGTGTGTCTATGTTCAAATTCCCCCTTTTTTATAAGGACACTGATTATATTGGATTGTGGTCCATCTTAATGACCTCATTTTAATTTGACTATCTTTATAAAATACCTTATTTCCAGATACAGTCACATTCTGAAGTATTAGGGGTTAGAATTTCAACATCTCTTTTTGGGGAGACACAGATCAACCAATAACAATGGTCTACAACTGAAGCACTAGATTATAGTTCAAGGGTCTTCAATATTAAAATTACTTTTTTAAAGCTTTTATAGTATTTTAAAATAGCACTATTGAAGAAACTACCTGAGTGCAGCTACAGCTTATAACTTGTATGAATAAAATGAAATATTTTCTATATTATATATCATCTAAAATATAGGAGTGCCTTTTAAGGAGTACAATTCTTAAAATTTGTCTCTTGAAACTCTAAACTGAGTCTGCCAGAGAGACAGGAAAACAAATTATCAATCATTAAATATCGGTTTAGTAACTTGTGGTGAATTGAAATCCCCCAAAATTCATGTCTACCCATAATCTCAGAGTGTGATTTTACTCAGGAATAGCATCTTTGGAGACATAATTAAAGTAAGGATCTAGATGAGATCATACTGGAATAAGATGGGTCTAAATCCAATGAACATCCCCTTGTAAGAGATAGAAAAGAACACAGACACATAGAGAAAAAGGCAATGTGAACACTGAGACAGAGTGTTTGGAGTTATGCTGCTACAAACCAAGGGACACCAGGAGTCACCAGAAGCTGGGAGAGGCAAGAAAGGATCCTCCCCCAAAGTCTTTAGAGAGAGAGTGACCCTGTCAACAACTTGATTTTAGACTTCCATCATCCAGAATTGTGAAAGAATAAATTTCTGCTGTTTTAAGCCACTAAGTTTGTGTTAAATTGTTATGTCAGCCCTAAAACTCTACTATATCTCTTATTACCTAATGTAGAAATGCATAGAAAAATGAAAAAAAAGATATTTTTTAGCAAGCAGATTTATAATCTAATAAAGCAAAACTAATAAGCACATAAATAATGACTAACAAAACTATTAAAAACTTCCCAGATATTCATGAACACCCATTCTTCAGGCCATTTCTTCCTCCATACAGGAGGGGGACAAAATGAACTTTTCACAACTTTGGTAACTAGAATAGTTTTCCTTCGATGCTTATGTTCAGGGCCTTGCTTGTTTGAGCTGTATTATAGCAGCTGTTTGGATATTTTCTGTAATGTCAAGGTCAACATCCCTGCAGTCTGTATTGTGACTGAGAATAAATGTAATATAGCCTTGGGAAAGTGGGTCACTTTGTTACACGGATCTTCCCTCAAAAGAGTAAACGATTTTGATGCTCTCTACTAATACAGATTGAAAAGAATGTATTCACCAAATCAGTAGTACCATGGCAAATGCCAGAGGTTATGTTGTTCTGTTCTTGTAAATATGCATCATCTGACATAACAGTTGTTGCACTGAGAAGTACTGCTTATTATATTTATGGTAGTTCATCATCATCCACCATGCTCCATGGTTTTGGCAGGGGTCAGAGAGTAACTGAATGGGGTTAAGATAGAGACCACCACTCCTAAATCTTTATAGTTTAATGTGGTGCTTTCTTCCCAAGATGATATATTACTTCTGATTTGCTCTCTTGGCTGGAGAAGTAGGCAGTTTCAAGAGTTTCTCTTAGTTCTTCTTAACTTAATGATTCTTATTGATGAGTTATCTCAATTACTTTAAATATCCATACCAATTATGAACTAGGAGCTGCAAAAATGGTTATACAGTGGGTCAGTGAATACTGTGGGATGGCTGCATGATAAATTGGGTTAGAACTCTATTCAATATATAGGTTATTTTTTCTTCCTGTCTAAAAGGAGAAATAGGGGCTTCCCTGGTGGCGCAGTGGTTGAGAGTCCGCCTGCCAATTCAGGGGATATGGGTTCGTGCCCCCGTCCAGGAAGATCCCACATGCCGCGGAGCAGCTGGGCCCGTGAGCCATGGCCGCTGAGCCTGCGCATCCAGAGCCTGTGCTCTGCAATGGGAGAGGCCACAACAGTGAGAGGCCTGCGTACCACAAAAAAACAAACAAACAAAACAAAAACAACAAAAAAATAAATAAATAAAAGGAGAACTAAAGTAGCTTAAAGGTCCTTTGGTAAAGTGTATGCCCTAGAAATGGCTGAATATGTCTCTTTCTTCAAAGTAAAATTTGTCTGTAACTGGCTACAGGTTGCTTTACAAAATACTGAGAATATATTGTTATATATACTTATGGTGGCATTGTACAATCTTTCTTCAGGGGACTCATATTCTCATAATCAATGGACTACAACTCTAAGAACTGACTCACATCTGAAAATTGGAGGAAACATTTTAATTTTCTACTATATTAAAGTACATTAACCTTCCACTCTTCTAGACATTTTCTAGAAGTTCTAAACATTTTCTGGTAATACAATTCAAATAATACACCTCTTTTAGCCTTCTGACCCCTTATGCAACTCACTGCTAAGGCAATTCTGGCATTCCTATTTTATTTACCATAAGCCAGCGTCCAACATACAGGCTTTAACTGGATATCTCAACAACATATCAAAACAAGCATTTGGTCCATGTCAGGACATAAATTCCTGAGTTACGAAGGATTCAATAATCTTGCTCCCATCCAGCTTTATATTCTATGTTCCCTTGTCTAATACCTCCAAGATCAACTTCCAGGTATGTTTACTCCGATCCTGCCAGGGACATATTGAACAGGTCTTACAGTTCTTTGGGTATATATACTATTTTCTCCCCAAAATGGAATTGCATTGTCCCTTAGGCTGTACTGTTAATTGACCCTAGTTATTGGTCTAGTGGCAATGAACAGAAGTAGAGGAGAATTTTGAAGAGGGCAATCATCAACTTGTGAGCTCTTACCAAATTTTAGACAAGGGAGGGAAGAGGCTTCTCCTCTTTCAATGAGGTAGGTGCTGCTTCTATCAGCATAGAGATACAAAGCAAATTCTGGGTTCATGAATCTTAAGTTCATTATTCAAACATCCTCATCCCAGACAAGTCTCAGAGTATTAATCTTATCCTACCAGGGAGCTGAATTAAACTTAGACCTGTAAATGCTAAGCATTCAGTATCATCTGTAACTCCACTGCACTTGCAATTAATTCTTGGTCCCAATTTTTGGCTTAGTCAACCCTGTAGGATATAATGTCTCTAAATAATTGCTGTGAAAGCCTTTTGACTTTTACAGTATGTCTTGGATTTTAAGTGCTGTAACCTAAATGTGTCCTTTTCTTTTTAAAAGGCTTACAAGCCATTAACAAAAAAATCATCTAAATTCACAACTTTGTAATTACCCTGCTCCCATTCCTTTCAATACCCCACTACCACATAAGCCTATACTTCAAGTAACATCTGCTTCTAAACCAAGTATTGCTAATTATGACACTACTACATTCCAAGGGTTTATCTCCCTACTTACCACTGGTAATATAGTCCTTAATATCACCATGTGATAGATGAGTGATAAAATTCTATCATATTAAACTCAGTATGGGGTTTTCAGTGTCACATCTGATTCTAAATACCCTATCTTTTGTTATCCTTAGAAAGCAGAACCTGAAACAATAGCTTTTATGAAGGCAGTTTATTTGGGGATGTAATTTCAGAGAAGAGATATGGAGATCTGGAAAGAGTATAAAGAAAAAAGAGAAAACTAACCCAAAGGTGCATTATTGAACTGGTCTTCACTTTTGCCAACAGGGGCTCATCCTATTGTGAACCTCTGAAGAATCCTGCAAAATACACACGCAAATTGTATGTGTAAGTACTAGTGAGGAGAATACTTATCTGCTGATTACTGCCCTCATTGTGCAGGGGCTGTCCCATGAGTTGTTAACTTCCAGGTATTTCCAGGTTTATGTTTGGGAGAGTAAGCATACTACATGGAGACATTTAAACCCTAGCAGAAAATTAAAGGTATGAGGTGCAGCTGATGAAAGGTGTTGTCAAATTACACTTATGCAAAGATGGTAACCATGGCAACTTCTAGAATAAAATATATTCTAGAGCATTTGCTCCCAACTTTGTTGCACATCAGAATCACCAGGAAATTTTATTAAAACACATATTTCTGAGCTCCATGTCCATAGTTTCTTATTTAGAAGATTTGTGATAGAGCCAGAAAATTTGACTTTCTTGTAAGTTCCCTGGTGTTGTTGATACTGATGCTCCTGGGACCACTGTCCTAAAGTATGTGAGGTGGAAAACAAGAACTGTCTTATATGAAAATACACAGTTTATTCAAGCAAGATAATAGATGAACACAAAAATAATTGGGTGATGAGTATTGGGATATAGAATATGCACATAATCTCAAAATACCACCTTCCAAATTGCTTATTAATTGAAAAGAGACAGTATATAGTTGAAAGATATGGAGGATAAAATTTAGCCAAATGATCCAGTTTTGCACCATTGATAATGGAGCATACTGATATTATGTGTTTTCTAGTATGACGCGAAAACACATTATCAACCATATATTATCAATTGTTTAACTTGGAAGCCAACTGACATAGATTCTTAAATATATACATATCAGATAAGGCAAATTGGAGGGTACTACTCTAGAAAAAGAACACCAAAGAAACATAACAATAAATTCTTAAGTCTTGATTAAAAGTTGGGGGGAGGAAGGGCAGATGGAAAAGACACTATTGGTACAATTAGATAAATTTAAGACCATATTTTAGTTTATATTATTATACCAATGCTAAATTTTGTATATATGATAATTGTATTGTGATTTTATAGGAGAATACTCTTATTCTAGGCATGCATACAGAAGATTTACAGTAGAAATTCCATGACACTATCAAATTACTTTTAGACATTCAGCACAAAAATAATAAAAAATATGTATAGGAATAGATAAGGCAAACTACTAACACTTATCAAATCTAGGTAAAAGATATATAGGTGGTCATTATACCGTTTCTTTAATTTTCTGTACATTTTAAATCTTTGAAAATAAAATAAATTGAAAAAGTACAAGATATAACATGATGAATGCCATCAAATAAACCCTAGAAACATTTTGAAATTATTCAAAATAGTATGAGATAACTCCTAGAATGAGAAATTGGAGGAAGTTTCATCCAGACTGACAAATCTGCATTAGGTCTTGAAAATCATAGAATTTTGACAGGCAGACATGGAAAAGAGAAACACTCCAGAGAGGATAATGATATGAGCCAAGCATAAAAAGATAATGCTCAGTAGTATTATTATTGCTATCAACAATAACAGCTAAATTTCATTTCTAACATGTTCAAGACATTAAAGGATTCTAAAAAAATTGAGATAAATTAGCCAGTACTTTGAAAGAATTAATAACAGCTTTGCTAAGTTACATTCAGGTGCCAAATAGAATCCAATAAGTTTCCAAATACTAAGTGCCTTAGTTTTAAGGCATAAACCAGCATATCATACATCTAAGTGAGGTATTTGTAATTCCTGTTATAATATATAACACACCTATAAGATTTTTTAAAATAATGAATTATATTTAGCCATAGTTCTTTTCCCAGAAATTAATAGATTATTTATGGTGTGAATTTTCAAAAATGGATACATTGATAATCTTATAGATTCTATAAGATTCAGGAATCTTATAGATACCTGCCCTCAGAAATTGATAGTCTGGCAGATGGCTTAGGTTATTCTGAATTTTTATTTGCTTTTTGTGTATAAGTCCTTTGTCTCTTCCTAGATAAATAGCATAAGGTCAGATACATATTATAAATTCTTAAAGTCCCAGTGCCAGCACTGTAAATTGCATGTGATAAATGTTTATTGCTCATATATTTGAATGTGCCATTTTCTTTGCTATAATATTTGCCAACTTGCTACAAACTTGAGAACTTGTTTCTACCTCCCAAACTGGCCTGTCTCAAGCACCCCGCCCCAAAAAGCATATATCTTAGGGGAGAAATTCCTTTATAGATTTGATTGTTTTTTTTTTATTTCTTAAAATTCTCCATATCCAGGGAACTCTCAGAATACTCCTTCTGAAAGAGGGTTGATTCTCTTGGAAGAGATGCAGAAAACCCTTCCTTTATCTGCTCTTCCCAAAGGTTCTCACAATAAAAAGGCTCTTAAGTCCTGAAGAGTATAATAGCAGTGTCCTGTTCCAAGAAGCTCACTTTGAGTGAAGTGGAACTTAAATTTCTCTAGACCTCTAAAAAAGGTAAACCACCCAAAGACCAGGCTTCTATCTCCCTTTCTCTCTTCATCTCTCTCTCTCCCTCGCTCCTTCCCACCCTTCCTCCTTTTCTCTCCATTTGTTTACCAATGCCTCTTTTATTGGTGTTAACTTTCTATTCTAAAGAAAGACATCCCTATGCACACAGAGCAAATCAGCCTGAAATAGCACAGCTACCTGACTTTGCAGCCCAAAGCTCAGTATTTTTAGCTATAACAAGATATCATGATCTTTATCATGTAAAAAATTAATAAACAGAAACCTTAATTAAATAGAGCTGGGAGATCAGAAGAGGGAGCTCTCACACCCTGTGAAAGTAGCAGCAGAGCCCAACAGGAAGGAAGACTCTTCTTTCAACAATTCAGCAAATGAAAAACCATGGACTTCTTTTCCTCCTGCTCTCCCAGCTTCCTTTTCCTCTCTATAAAAATGTTCTCCTTCCCTTGCTGTGCAAGGACTTGTACGTGGTTCTCCATAGACCCCGAAGTGCAATTTTCTGCTGATCCCTAATAAACTTATCTTTGCTAGAGAAACAACTGGCAGTCTATTTGTTTTAGGTCAACAATCACTTTATTAATTTGCTTACCTCTGAAGTCAGTGGTTTTATATATGTCTGTCACTACTATCATTGTTATTGTCATCATGGAATGTAATCCTTTCCAAAACAATTACTATCACATTTTGATGGCCAGATTCTGCTTCCTACAGTGGAAAAATATGAAGGCTGCCGCTGATTTAATGATTGACCATTGCTCAGCAAACTGACCTTTCAAGTGGTCACAATATTTTACAACACTATCAAATCTATTAAAGTAGGTTTAGTGGAGACTCAGGGGGAAGATGGCGGAAGAGTAAGACGCGGAGATCACCTTCCTCCCCACAGATACACCAGAAATACATCTACACGTGGAACAACTCCAACAGAACACCTACTGAAGGCTGACAGAAGACCTCAGACCTCCCAAAAGGCAAGAAACTCCCCACGTACCTGGGTAGGGCAAAAGAAAAAACAGACAAAAGAATAGGGACGGCACCTGCACCAGTGGGAGGGAGCTGTGAAGGAGGAAAAGTTTCCACACACTAGGAAGCCCCTTCGCGGGCGGAGACTTTGGGAGGCGGAGGGGGGAGCTTCGAAGCCGCGGAGGAGTGCACAGCAACAGGGGTGCGGAGGGCAAAGCGGGGAGATTCCCGCACAGAGGATCGGTGCCGACCGGCACTCACCAGCCCGAGAGGCTTGTCTGCTCACCCGCCGGAGCGGGCGGGGCTGCGAGCTGAGGCTCGGGTTTCGGTCGGAGCGCAGGGAGAGGACTGGGGCTGGCGGCTTGAACATAGCCTGAAGGGGTTAATTCACCACGGCTAGCCGGGAGGCAGTCCGGGAAAAAGTCTGCACCTGCCGAAGAGGCAAGAGACTTTTTCTTGCCTCTTTGTTTCCTGGTGCGCGAGGAGAGGGGTTTAAGAGTGCTGCTTAAAGGAACTCCAGAGACGGGCGCGAGCCGCGGCTAAAAGCGCGAACCCCAGAGACGGGTGCGAGCCGCGGCTAAAAGCACGGACCGAAGAGACGCTAAGGCTGCTACTGCCGCCACCAAGGGGCCTGTGTGCGAACACAGGTCACTATCCACACCCCTCTTCCGCGGAGCCTGTGCAGCCCACCACTGCCAGGTTCCCGGGATCCACGGACAACTTCCCCGGGAGAACGCACGGCGGGCCTCAGGCTGGTGCAACGTCATGCTGGCCTCTGCCGCCGCAGGCCCGCTCCGCACACAGTGCCCCTCCCTACCCCCCACCCCCGGCCTGAGTGCGCCAGAGCCCCCGAATCAGCGGCTCCTTTAACCCCGTCCTGTTTGAGCAAAAAACAGATGCCCTCCAGCGACCTACACGCAGAGGCAGGGCCAAATCCAAAGCTGAGCCCCTGTGAGCTGTGAGAACAAAGAAGAGAAAGGGAAATCTCTCCCAGCAGCCTCAGAAACAGCGGATTAAAGCTCCACAATCAACTTGATGTACCCTGCATCTGTGGAATGCATGAATAGACAACGAGTCATCCCAAATTGAGGAGGTGGGCTTCGAGAGCAAGATCTATGATTTTTTTCCCCTTTTCCTCTTTTTGTGAATGTGTATGTGTATGCTTCTGTGTGAGATCTTGTCTGTACAGTTTTGCTTCCACCATTTCTCCTAGGGTTCTATCCGTCCATGTATTTTTTAAATTTTTTTCTTAATAATTAATTTTAATAACTTTATTATACTTTTCTTTCTTTCTTTCTTTCTTTCTTTCTTTCTTTCTTTCTTTCTTTCTTTCTTTCTTTCTTTCTTTCTTTCTTTCTTTCCTTCCTTCCTTCCTTCCTTCCCTCCTTTAGACAACGAATCATCCCAAATTGAGGAGGTGGTCTCAGAGAGCAAGATTTATGATTTTTTTCCCCTTTACCTCTTTTTGTGAGGGTGTATGTGTATGCTTCTGTGTAAGATTTTGTCTGTATAGCTTTGCATCCAACATTTGTCCTAAGGTTCTATCCGTCCCTTTTTTTTATAAATAATTATTTTTTAATTCAATAACTTTGTTATATTTTATTTTACTTATCTTCTTTCTTTCTGTCTTTTTTCCTTCCTTCCCTCCTTCCTTCCTTCCTCCCTCCCTCCCTCCTTTCTTTCCTTCTTGCCTTCTTTCCTTCTTTGCTTCTTTCTTCCTTCCTTCCTTCCCTCCTTTCTTTCTTTCTTTCTTTCTTTCTTCATACTTCTACTAATTCTCTCTACTTTTTCTCCCTTTTATTCTGAGCCGTGTGGATGAAAGGCTCTTGGTGCTCCAGCCACAAGTCAGGCTCTGCCTCTGAGGTGGAGAGCCAACTTCAGGACACTGGTCAACAAGAGACCTCCCAGCTCCACATAATATCAAACGGCGAAAATCTCCTAGAGACCTCCATCTTAACACCAACACCCAGCTTCACTCAACGACCAGCAAGCTACAGTGCTGGACAACCTATGCCAAAGAACTAGCAAAACAGGAACACAACCCCACCGATTAGCAGAGAGGCTGCCTAAAATCATAATAAGGCCACAGACACCCCAAAACACACCACCAGACATGAACCTTCCCACTAGAGAGACAAGATCCAGCCTCATCCACCAGAACACAGGCACTAGTCCCCTCCACCAGGAAGCCTACACAACCCACTGAACCAACCTTAGCCACTGGAGACAGACATCAAAAACAATGGGAACTACGAACCTGCAGCCTGCAAAAAGGAGACCCCAAACACGGTAAGATAAGCAAAATGAGAAGACAGAAAAACACACAGCAGATAAAGGAGCAAGATAAAAATGCACCAGACCTAACAAATGAAGAGGAAATAGGCAGTCTACCTGAAAAAGAATTCAGAATAATGATAGTAAGGATGATCCAAAATCTTGGAAATAGAATGGACAAAATGCAAGAAACAGTTAACAAGGACCTAGAAGAAATAGAGATGAAACAAGCAACGATGACCAACACAGTAAATGAAATTAAAAGTACTCTAGATGGGATCAATAGCAGAATAACTGAGGCAGAAGAATGGATAAGTGACCTGGAAGATAAAATAGTGGAAATAACTACTGCAGAGCAGAATAAAGAAAAAAAGAATGAAAAGAACTGAGGACAGTCTCAGAGACCTCTGGGACAACATTAAACGCACCAACATTTGAATTATAGGGGTTCCAGAAGAAGAAGAGAAAAAGAAAGAGAATGAGAAAATATTTGAAGAGATTATAGTTGAAAACTTCCCTCATATGGGAAAGGAAATAGTTAATCAAGTCCAGGATGCACAGAGAGTCCCATACAGGATAAATCCAAGGAGAAATACGCCAAGACACATATTAATCAAACTGTCAAAAATTAAATACAAAGAAAGCATATTAAAAGCAGCAAGGGAAAAACAACAAATAACACACAAGGGAATCCCCATAAGGTTAACAGCTGATCTCTCAGCAGAAACACTACAAGCCAGAAGGGAGTGGCAGGACATACTGAAAGTGATGAAGGAGAAAAACCTGCAACCAAGACTACTCTACCCACAAAGATCTCATTCAGATTTGATGGAGAAATTAAAACCTTTACAGACAAGCAAAAGCTGAGAGAGTTCAGCACCACCAAACCAGCTTTACAACAAATGCTAAAGGAATTTCTCTAGACAAGAAACACAAGAGAAGGAAAAGACCTATAATAACGAACCCAAAACAATTTAGAAAATAGGAACATACATATCGATAATTACCTTAAATGTAAATGGACTAAATGCTCCCACCAAAAGACACAGATTGGCTGAATGGATACAAAAACAAGACCCTTATATATGCTGTCTACAAAAGACCCACTTCAGACCTAGAGACACATACAGACTGAAAGTAAGGGGATGGAAAAAGATATTCCATGCAAATGTAAACCAAAAGAAACCTGGAGTAGCAATTCTCATATCAGATAAAATAGATATTAAAATAAAAACTATTAGAAGAGACAAAGAGGGACAACTACATAACGATCAAGGGATTGATCCAAGAAGAATATATAACAATTGTAAATATTTATGCACCCAACATAGGAGCACCTCAATACATAAGGCAAGTACTAACAGCTATAAAAGGGGAAATCGACAGTAACACATTCATAGTAGGGGACTTTAACACCCCACTTTCACCAATGGACAGATCATGCAAAGTGAAAATAAATAAGGAAACACAAGCTTTAAATGATACATTAAACAAGATGGACTTAATTGATATTTATAGGACATTCCATCCAAAAACAACAGAATACACATTTTTCTCAAGTGCTCATGGAACATTCTCCAGGATCAATCATATCTTGGGTCACAAATCAAGCCTTGGTAAATTTAAGAAAATCGAAATTTTATCAAGTATCTTTTCCGACAACAATGCCATGAGACTAGATATCAACTACAGGAAAAGATCTGTAAAAAATACAAACACATGGAGGCTAAACAATACACTACTTAATAATGAAGTGATCACTGAAGAAATCAAAGAGGAAATAAAATAATACCTAGAAACAAATGACAATGGAGACACAACGACCCAAAACCTATGGGATGCAGCAAAAGCTGTTCTAAGGGGGAAGTTTATAGCAATACAAGCCCACCTTAAGAAGCAGGAAACATCTCGAATAAACAACATAACCTTGCACCTCAAGCAATTAGAGAAAGAAGAACAAAAAAACCCCAAAGCTAGCAGAAGGAAAGAAATCATAAAAATCAGATCAGAAATAAATGATAAAGAAATGAAGGAAACAATAGCAAAGATCAATAAAACTAAAAGATGGTTCTTTGAGAAGATAAACAAAATAGATAAGCCACTAGCCAGACTCATCAAGAAAAAAAGGGAGAAGACTCAAATCAATAGAATTAGAAATGAAAAAGGAGAAGTAACGACTGACACTGCAGAAATAAAAAAGATCATGAGAGATTACTACAAGCAACTCTATGCCAATAAAAAGGACAATCTGGAAGAAATGGACAAATTCTTAGAAATGCACAACCTGCCAAGACTGAATCAGGAAGAAATAGAAAATATGAACAGACCAATCACAAGCACTGAAATTGAAACTGTGATTTAAAATCTTCCAACAAACAAAAGCCCAGGACCAGATGGCTTCACAGGCGAATTCTATCAAATATTTAGAGAAGAGCTAACACCTACCCTTCTCAAACTCTTCCAAAATATAGCAGAGGGAGGAACACTCCCAAATTCCTTCTACAAGGTCACCATCACCTTGATACCAAAACCAGACAAGGATGTCACAAAGAAAGAAAACTACAGGCCAATATCACTGATGAACATAGATGCAAAAATCCTCAACAAAATACTAGCAAACAGAATCCAACAGCACATTAAAAGGATCATACACCATGATCAAGTGAGATTTATTCCAGGAATGCAAGGATTCTTCAATATATGCAAATCTATCAATGTGATACACCATATTAAAAAATTGAAGGAGAAAAACCATATGATCATCTCAATAGATGCAGAGAAAGCTTTTGACAAAATTCAACACCCATTTATGATAAAACCCTGCAGAAAGTAGGCATAGAGGGAACTTTCCTCAACATAATAAAGGCCATATATGACAAACCCACAACCAACATCATCCTCAATGGTGAAAAACTGAAAGCATTTCCACTAAGATCAGGAACAAGACAAGGTTGCCCACTCTCACCACTCTTATTCAACATAGTTTTGGAAGTTTTAGCCACAGCAATCAGAGAAGAAAAGGAAATAAAAGGAATCCAAGTTGGAAAAGAAGAAGTAAACCTGTCACTGTTTGCAGATGACATGATACTATACATAGAGAATCCTAAAGATGCTACCAGAAAACTACTAGAGCTAATCAATGAATTTGGTAAAGTAGCAGGATACAAATGAATGCACAGAAATCTCTGGCATTCCTATATACTAATGATGAAAAATCTGAAAGTGAAATCAAGAAAACACTCCCATTTACCATTGCAACAAAAAGAACTAAATATTTAGGAATAGACCTACCTAAGGAGACAAAAGATGTGTATGCAGAAAATTATAAGACACAGGTGAAAGAAATTAAAGATGAGACAAACAGATGGACAGATATACCATGTTCTTGGATTGGAAAAATCAACATTGTGAAAATGACTCTACTACCCAAAGCAATCTATAGACTCAATGCAATCCCCATCAAACTACCACTGGCATTTTTCACAGAACTAGAACAAAAAATTTCACAATTTGTATGGAAACACAAAAGACCACGAATAGCCAAAGCAATCTTGAGAACGAAAAACGGAGCTGGAGGAATCAGGCTCCCTGACTTCAGACTATACTACAAAACTACAGTAATCAAGACAGTATGGTACTGGCACAAAAACAGAAAGATAGATCAATGGAACAGGATAGAAAGCCCAGAGATAAACCCACGCAATATGGACACCTTATCTTTGATAATGGTGGCAGGAATGTACAGTGGAGAAAGGACAGCCTCTTCAATAAGTGGTGCTTGGAAAACTGGACAGATACATGTAAAAGTATGAGATTAGATCACTCCCTAACTCCATACACAAAAATAAACTCAAAGTGGATTAAAGACCTAAATGTAATGCCAGAAACTATCAAACTCTTAGAGGAAAACATAGGCAGAACACTATGACATAAATCACAGCAAGATCCTTTCTGACCCACCTCCTAGAGTAATGGAAATAAAAACAAAAATAAACAAATGGGACCTAATGAAACTTCAAAGCTTTTGTACAGCAAAGGAAACCATAAACAAGACCAAAAGACAACCCTCTGAATGGGAGAAAATATTTGCAAATGAAGCACTGACAAAGGATTAATCTCCAAAATTTACAAGCAGCTCATGCAGCTCAATAACAAAAAAACAAACAACCCAATCCAAAAATGAGCAGAAGACCTAAATAGACATTTCTCCAAAGAAGATATACAGACTGCCAACAAACACATGAAAGAATGCTCAACATCATTAATCATTAGAGAAATGCAAATCAAAACTACAATGAGATATCATCTCACACCAGTCAGAATGGCCATCATCAAAAAATCTAGAAACAGTAAATGCTGGAGAGGGTGTGGAGAAAAGGGAACACTCTTGCACTGCTGGTGGGAATGTGAATTGGTTCAGCCACTATGGAGAACGGTATGGAGGTTCCTAAAAAAACTACAAATAGAACCACCATATGACCCAGCAATCCCACTACTGGGCATATACCCTGAGAAAACCAAACTTCAAAAAGAATTATGTACCAAAATGTTCATTGCAGCTCTATTTACAATAGCCAGGACATGGAAACAACCTAAGTGCCCATCATCAGATGAATGGATAAAGAAGATGTGGCACATATATACAATGGAATATTACTCAGCCATAAAAAGAAACGAAATTGAGCTATTTGTAATGAGGTGGATAGACCTAGAGTCTGTCATACAGAGTGAAGTACGTCAGAAAGAAAAGGACAAATACCATATGCTAACACATATATATGGAATTTAAGAAGAAAAAAAAAATGTTATGAAGAACCTAGGGGTAAGACAGGAATAAAGACACAGACCTACTGGAGAATGGACTTGAGGATATGGAAGGGGGGAAGGTGAGCTGTGACAGGGCGAGGGAGAGTCATGGACATATACACACTACCAAACATAAGGTAGATAGCTAGTGGGAAGCAGCCTCATGGCACAGGGATATAGGTTCAGTGCTTTATGACCACCTGGAGGGGTGGGATAGGGAGGATGGGAGGGAGGGAGATGCAAGAGGGAAGAGATATGGGAACATATGTATATGTATAACTGATTCACTTTGTTATAAAGCAGAAACTAACACACCATTGTAAAGCAATTATACCCCAATAAAGATGTTAAAAAAAAAAGTAGATGAGATTGATAATGTCATAATTTGTGCAAATTTTTAATGATACTGTTTTGTCATTGAGAATTAATTCACATTAAATAATTCTATGAAACGAGTTTTAATGAAATAAATAGCTGGTTAATTTCTATTTAAAAAAGTAGGCTTAGTGATTATGATTCATACATTTATTTTTTCTACAAACTTTCTGGTGTACACTTACAACAAAGACCAATCCAAATCTAGTTCTCAGCAGATTTCCTAGCTTGCATTCAGTTCTTTAATTTAGTTGCAACTTCTAAAATCAAGGGAAAAAAAGAGATTTTTGACTTCAAAAGCAAAGCTCAGAATTTGGTTCAGGACAGTGGAGTAGAAGGATGTGTACTCACTCCCTCTTGCGAGAGTACTGGAATCACAACTAACTGTTGAACAATCATCTACAGGAAGACACTGGAATTCACCAAAAAAGATATTCCACATCCAAAGAAAAAGGAGAAGCCACAATGAGACCATTAGGAGGGGCACAAATAAAAAAAAAATTAAATTAAGGAATAAATTCTACTCCAGATCAGCATGAGGTGAAACTAAAAACCCATATGACAATTTTGCAGGAATCATGTATTATTACTACCGAATGAATATTTGGGTCATATAAAGAGCAACATATACAACAGTGTAGAAGACAGTATGTGGCCACATGAGTCAAATTGAGTTCTCCATTGTTTATATTTGAGCTTTGCTTTATATATATATTTTTTCCACCTAATTTTATTTTTATTTTATTAATTTACAATTTTTATACAGCAGTTTCCTATTAGTTATCTATTTTATACATATAAGTGTATATATGTCAACCCCAATCTCCCAATTCATCCCACCACCACCACTACAACCCCCCACCCCCCACCTTCCCCCCTTGCTGTCCATATATTTGTTCCCTACATGTGTCTCTATTTCTGCCTTGCAAACCGGTTCATCTGTACCATCTTTCTAGATTCCACATATATGTGTTAATATATGATATTTGTTTTTCTCTTTCTGACTTAGTTTACTCTGTATGACAGCCACTAGGTCCATCAACATCTCTACAAATGACCTAATTTCGTTCCTTTTTATGGCTGAGTAATATTCCATTGTATATATGTACCACATCTTCTTTATCCATTCATCTGTCAATGGGCATTTAGGTTGCTTCCATGACCTGGCTATTGTAAATAGTGCTGCAATGAGCATTGGGGTGCATGTGTATTTTTGAATTATGGGTTTCTCTGGGTATATGTCCAGTAGTGGGATTGCTGGGTGATATGGTAATTCTATTTTTAGTTTTTTTTTTTTTTTTTTTTTTTTTTGCGGTACACGGACCTCTCACTATTGTGGCCTCTCCTGCTGCGGAGTGCAGGCTCCGGTTGCGCAGGCTCAGCGGCCATGGCTAACGGGCCCAGACGCTCCGTGGCATGTGGGATCTTCCCGGACTGGGGCACAAACCTGTGTCCCTTGCATCGGCAGACGGACTCTCAACCACTGCGCCACCAGGGAAGTCCTATTTTTCGTTTTCTAAGGAAGCTTAATACTGTTCTCCAGAGTGGCTGTATCAATTTGCATTCCCACCAACAGTGTAAGAGAGTTGCCTTTTCTCCACACCCTCTCCAGCATTCGCTGTTTGTAGATTTTCTGAAGATGCCCCTTCCAACAAGTGTGAGGTGATACCTCATTGTAGTTTTGATTTGCATTTCTCTAATAATTTGTAATGTTGAACACCTTTTCATGTGCCTCTTGGCCATCTGTATGTCTTCTTTGGAGAGATGTCTACTTAGGTCTTCTGCCCACTTTTTGATTGGGTTGTTTGTTTTTTTTTAATATTGAGCTGCATGAGCTGTTCATATATTTTGGAGACTAATCCCTTGTCCATTGATTTGTTTGCAAATATTTTCTCCCATTCTGAGGGTTGCCTTTTCATCTTTTTTATAGTTTCCTTCGCTGTGCAAAAGCATTTAATTTTCATTAGGTTCCATTTGTTTATTTTTGTTTTTATTTTCATTACTCTGGGGGGGGTCAAAAAAGATCTTGCTGTAATTTATGTCAAAGAGTGTTCTTCCTATGTTTTCCTCTTAGAGTTTTATAGTGTCTGGTCTTATATTTAATCTTTAATCCATTTTGATTTTATTTTTGTGTATGGTGTCAGAGAGTTTTTTTAATTTCATTCTTTTACATGTAGCTGTCCAGTTTCCCCAGCACCACTTATTGAAGAGACTGTCTTTTCTCCATTGTATATCCTTGCTTCCTTTGTCATAGATTAGTTGACCATAAGTGCATGGGTTTATCTCTGAGCTTTCTGTCCTGATCCATTGATCTATATTTCTGTTTTTATGCCAGTGCCATATTGTCTTGATTACTGCAGCTTTGTAATATAGTCTGAAGCCAGGGAGTCTGATTCCTCTAGCTCCATTTTATTCCCTCAAGATTTCTTCGGCTGTTCAGGGCCTTTAGTGTCTCCATACAAATTTTAATATTTTTTTTTCTTCTAGATCTGTAAGAAATGTCATTGGTAATTTGATAGGGATTGCATTGAATCCGTAGATTGCTTTGGGTAATATAGTCATTTTCACAATATTGATTCTTGCAGTTCAAGAACATGGTATATCTCTCCATCTGTTTGTGTCATTTTTGATTTCTTTCAACAGTGTCTTATAGTTTTCTGGGTACAGGTCTTTTACCTCCTTAGGTAGGCTTATTCCTAGGTATTTTATTCTTTTTGTTGCAATGGTGAATGGGATTGTTTCCTTAATTTCTCTTTCTGATCTTCCATTGTTAGTGTATAGGAATGCCAGAGATTTCTGTGCATTAATTTTGTATCCTGAAACTTTACCAAATTCATTGATTAGCTCTAGTAGTTTTCTGGTGGAATCTTTAGGATTCTCTATGTATAGTATCATGTCATCTGCAAACAGTGACAGTTTTTACTTCTTCTTTTCCAAGTTGTATTCCTTTTATTTCTTTTTCTTCTCTGACTGCAGTGGCATGGACTTCCAAATCTATGTTGAATAATACTGATGAGAGTGGACATCTTTGTCTTGTTCCTGATCTTAGAGGAAATGCTTTCAGTTTATCACCATTGAGAACGATGTTTGCTGTGTGTTTGCCATATATGGCCTTTACTATGTTGAGGTAGGTCCCTCTATGCCTACTTTCTGGAGAGTTTTTATCATAAATGGGTGTTGAATTTTTTCAAAAGCTTTTTCTGCATCTGTTGTGATGATCATAAGGTTTTTATTGTTCAACTTGTTAATATGGTGTATCACATTGATTGATTTGTGTATATTGAAGAATCCTTGGATCGCTCGGATATGTCCCACTTGATCATGGTGTGTGATAATTTTAATGTGTTGTTGGATTCTGTTTGCTAGTATTTTGTTGAGGATTTTTGCCTCTATATTCATCAGTGATATTGGTGTGCAATTTCCTTTTTTTGTAGTATCTTTGTCTGGTTTTGGTATCAGGGTGATGGTGGCCTCATAGAATGAGTTTGGGAGTATTCCTTCCTCTGCAATTTTTTGGAAGAGTTTGAGAATGATGGTTGTTATCTCCTCTCTAAATGTTTGATAAAATTCACCCATGAAGACATTTGATCCCGGACTTTTGTTTGTTGGAAGAGATTTTTGTTTGTTTTTCTGCGGTATGCAGGCCTCTCACTGTTGTGGCCTCTCCTGTTGCGGAGCACAGGCTCTGGACATGCAGGCTCAGTGGCCGTGGCTCACGGACCTAGCCGCTCCGCAGCATGTGGGATCTTCCCACACCGGGGCATGAACCCGTGTCCCATGCATTGGCAGGCAGACTCTCAACCACTGCGCCACCAGGGAAGCCCTGTTGGAAGAGTTTTAATCACAGTTTCAGTTTCATTACTTGTGATTATTCTGTTGATATTTTTTATTTTATCCTGGTTCAGACTAAGAAGGTTATACTTTCTAAGAATTGGCCAATTTTTTTCCAGGTTGTCCATTTTATTGGCATAGAGTCACTTGTAGTAGTCTCATGATGCTTTCTATTTCTGCAGTGTCCATTGTAACTTCTCATTTTTCATTTCTAATTTTATTGATTTGAGTCCTCTCCCACTTTTTCTTGAGGAGTCTGCCTAAAGGTTCATCAATTTTCTTTATCTTCTCAAAAAAACAGCTTTTAGTTTTATTGATCATTGCTCTTGTTTTCTTTGATTCTATTTCATTTATTTCTGGTCTGATATTTAGGATTTCTTTCCTTCTACTAACTTTGGGCTTTGTTTGTTCTTCTTTCTCTAGTTCCTTTAGGTGTAAGGTTAGATTGTTTATTTGAGATTTTTCTTGTTTCTTGAGGTAGGATTGTATTGCTATAAACCTCCCTCTTAGAACTGCTTCTGCTGCATCCCATAGGTTTTGGATCATAGTGTTTTTGCTGTCATTTGACTCTACGTATTTTTTTATTGCTACTTTGATTTCTTCAGTTATCTCTTTTTATTTAGTAACGTACTGTTTAGCCTCCATGTGTTTGTGTTTTTTTACGTTTTTTTTCCCTGTAATTCATTTCTAATCTCATAGTGTTGTGGTCCAAAAAGATGCTTGATATGATTTCAATTTTGTTAAATTTACCGAGGCTTGATGTGTGACCCAAGATGTGATCTATCCTGGAGAATGTTCCATGTGCAATTGAGAAGAAAGTGTAATCTGCTGTTTTCGGATGGAAATTCCTATAAATATCAATTAAATCTATTTGCTCTATTGTGTCATTTAAATCTTGTGTTTCCTTATGAATTTTCTGTCTGGATGATCTGTCCATTGGTGTAAGTGAAGTGTTAAAGTGCCCACTATTATTGTGTTACTGTTAATTTCCTCTTTTATAACTGTTAGCATTTTCCTTATGTATTGAGGTGCTCCTATGTTGGGTGCATATATATTTATAATTGTTATATCTTCTTCTTGGATTGATCCCTTGATCATTATTTAGTGTCCTTCCTTGTCTCTTGTAACATTCTTTGTTTTAAAGTCTATTTTATCTGATATGAGTGTTGCTACTCTGGCTTTCTTTTGATTACCATTTGCATGGAATATCTTTTTCCTTCCCCTCATTTTCAGTCTGTGTGTGTCCCTAGGTCTGAAGTAGACCTCTTGTAGACAGCATATATATATAGGTCTTGTTTTGTATCCATTCAGTGATACTGTGTCTTTTGGTTAGAGCATTTAATCCATTCACATTTAAGGTAATTATTGATATATATGTTACTATTACAATTTTCTTAATTGTTTTGGGTTTTTGTAGGTGCTTTTTTTCTCTTGTGTTTCCCACTTAGAGAAGTTCCTTTAGCATTTGTTGTAGAGCTGGTTTGGTGCTGCTGTATTCTCTTAGCTTTTGCTTGTCTGTAAAGCTTTTGCTTTCTATTTTGAATCTGAATGAGATCCTTGCTGGGTAGAAGAATCTTAGTTGTAGGTTCTTCCCTTTCATCTCTTTAAATATATCATGCCAGGCTTCCCTGGTGGCCCAGTGGTTGAGAGTCTGCCTGCCGTTGCAGGGGACATGGGTTCATGCCCCCGTCCGGGAAGATCCCACATGTCATGGAGTGGCTGGGCCCGTGATCCATGGCTGCTGCACCTGCATGTCTGGAGCCTGTGCTCCACAACGGGTGAGGCCACAACAGTGAGAGGCCCGCATACCGCAAAAAAA
>NW_020837945.1:37092470-37096021 GCF_003676395.1 Aethalodelphis obliquidens
AAATAAATATAAATATATATATATATATATCATGCCACTCCCTTTTGGCCTGTAGAGCTTCTGCTGAGAAATCAGCTGTTAACCTTATGGGAGTTCCCTTGTATATTATTTGTTGTTTTTCCCCTGTTGCTTTTAATAATTTTTCTTTGTCTTTAATTTTTTTCAATTTGATTACTATGTGTCTCAGCATGTTTCTCCTTGGATTTATTCTGCCTGGGACTCTCTGCACTTTCTGGACTTGTGTGTCTATTTCCTTTCCCATGTTAAGGAAGTTTTCAACTATAATCCCTTCAACTATTTTCTTGGGTCCTGTCTCTCTCTCTTCTACTTCTGGGACCCCAATAATATGAATGTTGGTGCATTTAATGTTGTCCCAGAGATCGCTTAGGCTGTCTTCATTTCTTTCATTCTTCTTTCTTTATTGTGTTCCACAGCAGTGAATTCCACCATTCAGTCTTTCAGGTCATTTATCCATTCTTCTGTGTCAATTATTCTGCTATTGATTCCTTCTCATGTATTTTTCATTTCAGTTATTGTAGTGTTCATCTCTGTTTGTTGTTTAATTCTTTTAGGTCTTTTTTCTTTAATTCTTCTAGGTCTTTGTTAAACATTTCTTGCATCTTCTTGATATTTGCCTCTATTCTTTTTCTGAGGTCCTGGATAATCTTCACTATCATTATTCTGAATTCTTTTTCTGAAAGGTTGCTTATCTCCACTTCATTTAGTTGTTTTTCTGGGGTTTTATCTTGTTCCTTCATTTGGTATATAGTCCTATGCCTTTTCATTTTGTCTATCTTTCTGTGAATGTGTTTTTTGTTCCACATGTTGCAGGATCGTAGTTCTTCTTGCCTCTGCTGTTTGCCCTCTGGTGGATGAGGCTATCCAAGAGGCTTGTGCAAGCTTCCTGATGGGAGGGACTTTTGGTGGGTAGAGCTGGCTGTTGCTCTGGTTGACAGAGCCCAGTAAAACTTTAATCTGCTTGTCTGCTGATGGGTGGGGTTGAGTTCCCTCCCGCTTGCTTGTTTGGACTGAGCCGACCCAGCACTGGAGGCTACAGGCTCTGTGTGGGGCTAATGGTGGACTTCCGGAGGGCTCACACCAAGGAGTACTTCTTAGAACTTCTGCTGCCAGTGTCCTTGTCCCTGTGGTGAGCCACACTCATCCCCCACCTCTGCAGGAGACCCTCCAACACTAGCAGCTAAGTCTGGTTCAGTCTCCTATGGGGTCACTGCTCCTTCCCCCTGGGTCCTGTTGTGCACACTGCTTTGTGTGTGGCCTCCAAGAGTGGAGTCTTTGTTTCCCCCAGTCCTGTCGAAGTTCAGCAATCAAATCCTGCTAGCCTTCAAAGTCTGATTCTCTGGTAATTTCTCTTCCTGTTGCCAGACCCCCAGGTTAGGAAGCCTGACATGGGGCTGAGAACCATCACACCAGTTGGTGGAATTCTGTGGTAACATTGTTCTCCAGTTTGTGAGTCACCCGTGCAGTGGTTATGAGATTTGAGTTTATTGTGATTGTGCCCCTCCTAATGTATCATTGCAGCTTCTCCTTTGTCTTTGGATGTGGAGTATGTTGTTTGGTGAGTTCCACTGTCATCCTGTCGATGTTCAGGAATTAGTTGTGATTCTGGTGCTCTCACAAGAGAGAGTGACAACAGTGACACTTCTGAAAGATCTGCCCTCCTCAACATCTGAATCTGTTGACACACTTTAAGTGTCAAAACTCAGGGCAGTATGTGTTAAGTTAGTACTGATCTTCAGCTACTACAGAAAGCATCTATTCCTTAATTTAAATCATACGTTTTCCTTCAGAATTTTACAAACATGATGCATTAAAACAGAGTAACATGTATTGCCTCTGGTGTAATCATTCATTTGTGGTTTTTAATTTTAAAACCAGGGGTCAGGGCTTCCCTGGTCGTGCAGTGGTTGAGAGTCCACCTGCCAATGCAGGGGACACGGGTTCGTGCCCCGGTCTGGGAAGATCCCACATGCCGTGGAGCGGCTGGACCTGTGAGCCATGGCCGCTGAGCCTGCGCATCTGGAGCCTGTGCTCCGCAACGGGAGAGGTCACAGTAGTGAGAGGACCGCATACCCCCAAAAAAAGGAAAAAAAACAGTGGTCAACTCTTTTTTAAAATAATTTTTATTACCAATTTCTGATAAAATTAAACAATCTAATACATTTTCCTGCTATAAAGAGTGTTCTTTTCAACCTTTCAGTTCATACAAGAGAAAAAAAGGCTATATATATCGTTACTTTTTAAACTGTTTATATATGTTTCAATTATTTCAAAAATTTCTTGAAGTAATATGATTGCTTAGTTCAGCACCTTTC
Source organism: Aethalodelphis obliquidens (assembly GCF_003676395.1). NCBI lineage: Eukaryota > Metazoa > Chordata > Mammalia > Artiodactyla > Delphinidae > Aethalodelphis > Aethalodelphis obliquidens. Next base: position 37,094,804 of record NW_020837945.1, read on the forward strand.
TCCTTGTTCTCCTAGAAAATACAAAAAAGTGACAAAGAGAACAAGAAAAACAACAACCCCCCAAAAAATAAAACCCTCTGAGAAATGAATTTCAAATAAAAACAACAAGAAGACATAAAAAAAAAAAAAGACCCTCAGATTCCAATATAAGCATAAGGGTTACCCAAAACAATGAGATCTGACACAATTCTTGAGGAAAGAAGTAAAATTAAGAACCAGGGAGAGGAGTGTGAGAGCCCAGCTGAATCATATCTTACAAAGTACCAGGAAATAAATACTTTCTGAAGGTGAAGACTTCACCCCCACAGTGCAAAACAGGTCTGGCATTGCAATAATGAATGCAAAAACTGACATGGGCAGGGCTGGTGCCAGAAGCACTTTTGCATCATATTTCTTACAAAAAAATGAAAATCAGGGGCTTTCCCAAAGAATCATACAGCGAATGTAACTCTACTTGTGGTTGCAAAGAAGTAGCAAGCAAGGCCACCATGCTCTCCACTCATAGGTACAAACATAGATACATCTTGAATATTACAAGTTTCTGAAAATTCTCTTCATTTAATTATGTAGAAGAAAAAAAGGGTAATGTGGATAGAATCAATAAAAGTATTGTGAGAAAAACTATGTGAATGTGAGCTAGCATCATATCTTACCATCAGATGAAGAGCATTTACTAGGAAGCTGTTGCCAAGAAGAAAGTAAAAATAATCAAATATTTACAATTAAGTAAACAACCAACAAAACAAAACTCAATGAAACCCTCATTCATGTAACAAAAGACCATAATTCAGAAACATCAAGTTCACAGAAGAGAGGGTTATAATAAGAATAGAGAAGAAGATGAAATATATGAAGCACTCAATAAAGGAGGAAAGGGAAAATCATTAACATAAAGATTGAACTGGATGGAGCACAGGACAGAAAAAATAATACAGGAAACATAGGAAAAGCTGTAACTGTAAGCATTCACATAAATCAAAAGTAAAGACCAAAAACAAAACAAGAAACTATCCAACTCAAAGAGGTTAAAAATATATACATAATAATTTAAGCAAATAAATGAAAAAAAACTGTAAAAAGAATAACTACAAATATACATTATAGAAAATATTAAAAAACTTGTGTACAAACAAAAGCTGATCCATTGAAGAGATGTATTACAAATTATATACAAATTATATAATTTGTATACAAATTATATAATATACAATATATAAT
>NW_020837945.1:37101021-37119704 GCF_003676395.1 Aethalodelphis obliquidens
GTATATAATATATACATATACATATAATATATAATATATAATACAAATTATATAATATACAATATATAACAATAATGGGATCATCCACTAGTCACCCTAATGAAGAAAAATGTGGAGCAAGCTCAAAACCACAAATGATTTGGGGGAAAAAATCACAAATGAGAAAACTTTAAAAATCTTTTTTTCTCAACTATTCAAATATACTTCTTCCTGAATATCTAGGGCAATCGTTTATCAAAATACACCACATAAGAGAAGAAGAGATAAACACACCAATTTTTGTAGCAGAATTGAAGAATGTTGTCAAAGAACATACATTCCCCCCAAATCATCAGGCCCAGGCAGATTCCCAGAACAATACTGTATATCTTTTTCAATTACAGAATTGTAATGCTATTTAAACTACTAAGAACATATAAAAAGGAAAAAAAAATTGCCAAATGATTTGTAAGAAGAAAAATTCATAAATCATTGCTTTTATACCACACAAGATTACACACACAAAAATACTATACATCAAATCACTAAGGAATAGATTTTTAAATATTCTTGGACTTTCCTGGCAGTCCAGTGGTTAAGAATCTGTGCTTCCACCGCATGGGGCTCGGGTTCTATCCCTGGTCAGGGAACTAAGTTCCAGCATGCCGTGTGCGATGTGGCCAAAAATTAAAATAAAATAAAAATCTTAAATATAGCAAAGAAATTTAATAGCATACTAAAAATATAATTCATTATGACAATAGTGGATTAGTCCTGGAATGAAAACATGGTTCAATACTAGAAAATCTATTAATATAATGTATTATTATGGGAGATGAATGGAGAGAAATTGTATAATCATTCCTGTAGAAGATATTATAACAAAAAGTATTGAACTGACAAACATGAACTACACAAATTATACCAAATTTTGTGACATTTCAAAGGTTACAAGCAATTGCTATGCCCAGGTGTTAAAACCATGTCCATTTTGGAGAAACCTGTGACCATCAGACAGTTCCATAAAATATCCCTTTTTTTCCCATGAGTTTGCCTTTTTGTTTCAGATTTAACAGGCAAGACTTTATTGAGTATTGTATGTGGAAATATCAACAGCACAAAATGAGCCACTTTGGTTTACAGAATTCTTTATTTTATATTCCATTAATTGCACAGCTTACATGATTTTCAAACCAACCATGATCTATAAATCCGTATATCCCAGGCTTATTTACAAGAAACAACCTGGATAAATATGTCCTACTAAAAACATTTTATTAAAAAAGTTTACCAGGAGGTCTGAGCAGTGGTCATTAGCTGGTTTTTAAATGTATTTGACGGAGATAATTTATACCTCTCTGGTGTCCTAGTAGAGAGGGAGTGTATAGGCCTGCTAATAGCAATTTCCTACCCACATGCTAGAAAGGCATTTAACAACATTCACAAATATTTATAAATTGGAAGTATAGATATTATAAAAAATAAAGGTAAATAATCACTTTTCAAAAAATATAATTGTATCTTTGGGAAATAAAAGAGAAGCAACTGCAATATTTTAAATGAAATGTAAATAATTATTATATGAAAATATTGCTTTCATATATTTCAAAATATAGTGGATGAAAGTACATCTTTCATAGCAGCAACAAAAGATAATTTATTTAGAAATAAATTTAACAGTAAGTTTAAGATCTATATGAAGAAAACTTTAAAACACACATGTAGAAAACAAACACCCATCCCCAAACATACATATGCAAATCTTGAACAACAACAAATCCAGATCCATTCCATTCAATCAATTCAGGACAGAATATATCTTATTTTTTTCTCTAAAGCTCATTTAAAATTTTAAACAACAACAAAACACCAACAGATTTCTCTAGAATTGGACAATTTGACATGAATGTTCATATGCAAAAATAAACTAAACTTAAACTGTAGGAAATCTCTGAATAAGAAACTCAATGACAGAAGACAGTCTGTACTAAATGTGAAAACATTTTATCAAGCTCTAAATATTAAATCAGTGTGCAAACAGTACATGAATAATCTGATACATTAAAAATAAAACATAAAGCCAGAAATAGACCAAGTACAAATTATTTATTAAAAGTGGCATGTGAAATCAGTGGAGAAAAAAAATGGAAAAATAAATATATCCTATTTGTAAACATGGGTAGCTCTTTGTAAAACAAACAAACAATTAAAAATGGATATATGTCACCTCATACTCATGGATAAATTACTAATGGATTAATGATATAAATTAAATTTTAACCATTAAAGTACTAGTAGAAAATATGTGAGACAGATCTTTTTTAAGCTTGGAGCATGGAAATGCCTTTCTTACTATGACTCAAAACACAGAAATCAAGACAAAAAATTTATATGTGACTAAAATTTATGAATAAAAAGATAAATAAACATGACCAAATGACAAATTGGAAAAATTATTGACTATATTATCCACAAACTTAGACAAAGTTATGTACTACATGTTCTGATATTAATTTTAGAAAAATGGATTAAAGTTACAAGGGCAGTTCAAAGATGTATTCAAAAAAAGTAAGTTCATATTGCTTTCAAAATTTTGAAAAGATGCCTATCCTCCTTCTTAATAAGAGGAATATAAATTAAAATAGTAACACAAAGATACCATTTTTACCCTTCAACTGAACAAAAATTCAAAAGTTTGGAATCAGTTGGTGAGGTGTGGGAAAATGGACAATCTCATATATAGCAGATCAGGTGTAAAGAGTTATGCTCCCTATTAAGACAATTTAGAAATACCCATCAAAATTTAAAACTACAAATATGTTTAACTCTGAAATTGTACTTACGGGAATTTTTCCTAGAGATACATAGGAACATGAAGGAGATATGGTACAAACAAATTTTATTCTTTGGAACCATTGTAATGGCAAAATATTAAATCAAGTTGAATATCAACTTTAAAAATATTATAGTACTTCCATTCAACAATTATTTTTGTTGTTTGAGGAAGTTCTCAGTGCATTAATGAGATATCTCAAATATACAAAAATATATTTTGTGCAAAAAGGTAGGAGGATACTTTATTCATATTTATTTACATAAACATAAATAAACTCCTGAGGAACATTAAAAAATAACAGCTGAGAAAGGCTGCCTATGAAGGGGTTATTGAGTTGGTACTGAGAGAATGTGTGACTAAGAAGACAGGAAAAGTTTCTCATTCTATATTTTATATAAAATGTATGCTGGTGTTTCCTAATTCATAATTCCATTATTTCTGTATCTATTAGCCAGCATTCTTCTGCAAGGAAGTTATTTTGCCATTATTATTATTACTTTTATATGTATCTTTATGGACTCTTGTTTTTCAAAATATATTATTATGTGTTACTTTATATAATATGTGAAATATATGAATGTGTTTCTTAGATTTATAAAGAAATCAAAATTAAGAGAGACTGAAATAAAGAAGAAAATTAATTAATTAAATTAAATTAATATAATTAAACTTAAATTTCCTATTTTCTAAATCTAACAAATAAACATAAGAAGGATATATTTTATTTAACAGAAATTAAGATACATTTCAAAGTAATTATCAAGCACCTTCCATGTGATCTTGAAAAATGCATTCTCTAATGACATTTGGAATGATTTTGTTTTGCACCTTAGTGTTTTTCTGACAACTTAATAAATGAAAAGTTTTATTAGTATATAAAGCTACACATGCTCAAATATCATATTTGAAATATATATGTTAAAAATGAGGAAGTGATTATGGTGAGGCAAGTAACTTTTTTGTTTTAATGGGTATATACCTAGAAAATGTAACTTGCATTTTTACCAACTATGAAAATGGATTTGATATTAATTAATATTTTAGTTACCACACAAGTATTTTCAAGAAATAACATTCAGAAATTTAAATGTCATAGCTTCCATTTATTTGGTTTATATTAAATGCATCAGTATGAAATTTTACAGTAAAAACACAGGTAGTAAAAACCTAAGAGAGACCACAGTGTTCCCCAGCTAGCACTGTGTTCTTCTCGGTGGTCTTCACAATTTTCTTATCTCAGTGTATGTCATTGGTTTTACTTTTCTTTCTATTTTCCTTTTCCTTATTTTGATTTTCTTTTGCATTTAAAAAATGTTTCCACATTTTTATCTGAAAAAATTCAAACCTTTAAGGCAGTTGAAAAAAAAAATCCTTCAACTAGATTCACAAATATCTGAGTGTAATTTTACACTCAGAGCATGTCACAATTTGAGCTCACTATGTTTCAAGTGCTCAACAGACACATGTAGCTAGTGGCTACCAAATCAAACAGCATAGTTCTAGAGTTATGCTATGATGGTCCAGACAAAGAATAGCAAAATGAATGTGTTGATAATTTTCTGCAAACAGTTTCACTTGGGCTACAATGCAGCCTTGTCTTTGACCCTAGTGGTCTAAAATATCTCATGAAATGATGGCCCTCACCATTCCTACCAAAATTATTAAAAATTACATAAATAAATGTATTAATCTATGAGTCATCTGAAACCAGAGAAGGTCAATTGAGTCCAGAGAGGCAGACAGAAATTATATGCCCTGATTTGTCCACTGTCCACATCTTCACATATGTAACATTTTTCTCCTAAAGTAACCCAGAGCATCCAAATTTATCATTTACTTTCTTGGTGCCTATCTTTTTTTTAAGCAGCAAATATTCTCTTTACTTATGCATAACTAAAAATTCCATTAATGAGGTTGTTTGCTTAGTCTGAGTTCATAGAAAGTAGGAAAAACACTTATCTGCAGTAGTTTATTTGGGAATGTTAATCCAGGCAGCAGAGATATAAGGCAGAGGAAGAAAACAGAGATGGAGAGAAAATCAGTACAAAGAGGTGATACTGAGTTTGCATTCTTGTGGGCGAATGGTTTCCCACTTTCCAAAGTCTCATAATCAGTTTTATAAAAAGTATTTCACAACTGTCCGCCCCTCCCCCCCCCCCCCCCTTCCCCCCCCCGGCCCGGGAGAAAAAAAGGAAGCATTTATCCGTTGGCCCTCATCGCCCATTCATCAAGGGTGTTAACACATCTGCAGGAGTTAACTGCTCTTCCCTTTCTGGCTGTGAGTGAATACAAGTGTGTAAGGCAGAGTCCCTTGGCATCCCATTTTTATATCAGAGCAGTCCAAAAGGGAAAGTGGCCTGCTTGAAGTAAGGTACTGTCTAATTTTACTTGCACTAAACTGGGCAAAGCTTGTATGAAACTGGTCAGCACTCAATTGGCTCGAGTAAATAGTAGGGCAAGAGGATTCTGAAATGGTATACAATTGTTTTTATTTTGTGTCGTTTTGTTTTTCCTGGAATAAGAAGTGTTTCCAAAGTGAATTCAAGTTGCAAGCTCTTACGAAAAAGGGACCTACTAGATTATCTGGAATACATTTTCTGAATTTTGAAATTCCTATAAATATATAAAGATTTTATTTCTATTTATTTATTTATTAACATCTTTATTGTAGTATAATTGCTTTAAAATTGTGTGTTAGTTTCTGCTTTTAGAGCATAATTTATTCGAATTTCACTCCACCCTCTACCAACCATTCTTCACATCTTTTGGAATCACATCTATAGGAATAAATAAGTATTTGAAAGCTCCTTCATGCCAAGGACATGAAGCTGTGAAACCAGGGCAGCTAATGGTACCTGTCTCTTGGTACTTAGTGAAAAATAAAAGCACTTGGTTTTAGTTATAATACACAATTATGAACAATTTGTACCTTAGCTACGTCAGAGGGCTTCAGGTATTCTCCAATATTCATTCCCATTTTTATTCTATTTTTAGCATTTTTGAGTAACTCATTAGTATTATTGTGTGGAATTCAAAGAACTTCAGGATCCTGAAATTCCAGAAATATGATGTAAAATTGTTTTGAAGTCTACCACAGTGCTAACATCCTATTTTACTTATTGTTTTTTTTCTTTTCGAGCATGTTCGACTCTGGGCCTAGGACCCTGCTACTTTGTACTCTTGGTTAATAAGTTTAAATAATTATCAGAGATGGAAAAATGCTAAAATTATGCTTACGCTATAATATTTCTCATTTAAAAACTATATTCTTGCTTCAATGCATCTTTTGATTCAAATGCAAAACTTGAATAATTGAAACTAAAGGTATTTCAATAGTACCGCCCCCACCCTTCTGCCAACAGATCAACATTAAAACTTTTATTCTACTTCTGTTAAGTTCTATCCTGATTGAGGAGGCAGGTATTGCTCATCCAAGCACCGAGCTTTTGACATTTAAAGTAATTGGTGCAAATGAATGTGATTTTTTTTCAAATACTTCATATATATTATCTTTAAAACCCAAACTACTTACACAATGAAGAGGCTAAATCTTTTATGAATATCAGTGCAAAAATACAGTGGGAGTATTAGCAGGTAGAGAATGAAAATAAAATTGACTGAAAATTACCCACCTTGTAATTACTCAAAAAATACTAAGTGGCAGTTAAATTTTAGGTTAAGGTAACACTTTTGTGAATTTTTTCCCCTGCTTCAGCTATCTTATTTTATCTCAGCAATTAACCAAAAACAAATTTAAAAAGTGACAAGTTTCTAGCAGTATAACTGAACATTTGACTCAATGTGTATCTGTATGTGTGTGTGGTTTCAAGGTTAAACCTGGACAATCCACTGAAAAATGAGCTTTAGGAGAACAAAGTTAAAATCAATCAATCAGTAAGCAAACATTTTTAAAAAAGAGAGAACAAGGATGTTCATAAATACATAGAACTAATTGAGTTTTGAGGTTAGAGCTAGAAAAAACATGGACCTTAAAGTTCTATGTAAGCACATCCTTTTTTTTTGGTCTTATGTGCCACTATATTCATAGGCCTTAGAGCAATGCAATTGTGATAGCTACTATGCAAATATTTATTAAATAAATGAATTAATTATTTCCTCATCTTATCATTCTTTCATTATTTCACTGATTTACACACACACACAGAGAAGTGCTTTTATACAAAGATGATAAAATTCTCTAGAATCTTGTCAATAATCTCAAAATTTTGAGAACAGATGGGTATCTACATAACTATTACAAATGTGGTAACAGAATTCTGTCCAAGAACCCATTCTCCAAGCTTCTTAAATGTAGTCAGGTGAGGTATTAGCAAAGAGGAAATGCTTGAAATGTGTTACCATATTGCAGTTAAAAGAAATTTATTCCATCAGGGCATTGGTAAAAACAGTAAGACAGCAGAATGGGAGGAGTTGGGAGGTTGTGGGGATATATAAAGAAATTTCAAGCACCTGATGGTTTGATGGTAGAGGAGAAACTCCTTAGAAAAAAATGTAGACCCCTGTATCAGGTTAATCAGTTCATCCATCTTCTGGCACTGACACTAACAGAAGTATCCTGTCATTGTAATATTATGAAAATGCCATGAACTTGGAGCAAATGGGTAATTCATAGAAATATTAGGATTTTTTTTTTTACTAACTATACTTTTCAACATATTCCACTAACCAAATTCACTGAATCCTGATAAAAGTGGTACTGAAATCCTATTGCTTATTTTCCAAAATAATAATCGTAAAAGATCCATTATTTATGTGCTGTACATGTGAGATTAAAATAATGTATAAGGAAACTACTATTATTGAGATAAATTTTATAAAACATAAGAAATCTTCAGAGGTGCCCCAGAGCTTTAAAAAAGCAATAAGTTTTGAATATATGCAGGAATATTATTTGAAACTTTCATTGTAAATTGCATTACCCAGTTAAATTCATAATGAACAGAGAGACAAGAATATAAACTTGGTTTATTTCTACACTTTTTTTTTTGCAGCTCACATTCCACACCATGTCATTTGCTTTATTATACCAATTTGGAAATTACCTCTTTTTAATAGAATTAATTCTGTTTGTCATAAGCAGCTTTGAAAAATCATATCTCTACTACTGCATTTTCTCTCATTTCTTTTTTTTGCTAAATCTCTCATTATTTTAATTTAACGCTTTAATTGACTATTACCTTTTAGTCAAAGAGAAGCATAAAAGAGTCTTTTTTTTTTAAAAGCTGGATTTAGAATATAGAGTCTTAGAAATACTCCATGTTGGCCATCTATGTCTTGCTAAAGGGAAAACTGTTTTGTAACTAATATATGCATTAATATATAAATTAACAATTAAGACTTTAAAATTATATCCCAATTATATAAACGGTTAAGTATTTTCATTAGCCCGACAATCTTTTACATAATTTATAGCACATAGTTGTTAAATATATTGAAGAAAGCATGAGCTACCCATTTTACAGCTGATATCTGAGGTACATTCAGATTAAGTAACTTGCTCAAAGAAGTAACAATCCAAGGACATAGAAGTAGGATTGGAAGTCAGGCATTTGTGGTTCCAGAACCTAAATACTAACCACTATGCTCTGAAAATGCAAAATAGATTTTAAAAATAAAGGGAAATGAAAACATAATTTTATGAAAACTCATGTTTCCAGGAGTCTATTCTTTTTTATTCTGTACTACATACATATAAACTATTTTCATTTTTTGGTCATCTAATGCTTTATTAGAACCTTGGTACTATAATTCATATTTGCTTCAGATTCATAAACAAGCAAATACTGACACACAAGTGGCCTGCTGCCTGATGAAGGGCAGAATGCCTTTTATGGATGTCAATGTTGAGTCTTCTGAGTCAAAGAATCAGTAGTCAGGGAAATCCACTGGGACCAGAAGATGGATTTGTGCTAAAGGCCAACATTTATAGCATAGAATGAACAGTCAACAAGACAAACACAAATGCCAGGGGCTGGGAAAGACTAGGAGTCAGAATTTGAGTTATATGGGCAGTTATAAGAGTATGTGTTCCTTACTAAAGTGAAGGGAAGGAATATGTTTAACTAGAATAAAATACTACAAATTATTAGTATAAACTTAATGTCCTATTAAGACTTCCTGTTCATGTGTGAAAATAATTCCTCCATCAGTATTTTTCAATCAAAACCACCAATAGTCTTTATCACAATCCCTACCAGTAAATTTTTAGCCACTGTTGACCACCGATATATATATACTCTCTCATGGCTAGAAGTATTTAATCAGATACATGATACCAGTATTTCCCAGGATAACAAAGAAGTATTGATGAATCTCTACTGGAATTTTTCTATAAAACACACATTACTTTTTTCTATACCAAATATGTTTTTAAAACCATTATGGTAATACATGCATGTTCTGCTTATAGAAAGTTCAAATTTCAATTATATAATAACATGTGGAGAAGTCCAGTTTTAATTGATCTGCTATGTTTTAAGAAGCTGAATACTCATAGGAAGCACAATTAAGTCTATTATATATACACACACAAATATATATACACACAAAAAGCTATTTGTTTTGTTTTACTTTAAAAATATTCAATATGCATTCTAGTGTGTATACCTGAATATTCAAATTCACTTTGGAACAATTTTAAAATTGAATGTAAAATTAATATTTTAGGTTAAAGTTCTTCTTGATGAAATTAGTACAAAATAAAGCATCAATTGTAAAGCAGAACATTTAGTGGTTATAGCTAATAGATTATAGGTCAAGGTCATACCTCCAGGATTTTAATTTGTCAGTAGTCAGATATGAATGAGAGAAAACTACCATATTCTTTACTTTCAGGGAATTGATTTGCTGCTTTGCCTTGTTCATTTGTCACAGGTACTATGAGGTTGGTTGGTTGAAGTGAATTTCTGCAGATGTGTCTTACAAAGTGGGGCGTATATGAACACTTACTGGTACAGAAATTAGATTCACCTGACTTTCTGTATCTGTCAGTCAAAGAAAAAATGAAAACCATGCTACAAACAAATAAAATCTATTAATATATTGAATACCTTGAAAAAGATGATTATAAATGAAACAAAAATTTCTGGGAAACAGCGTTATAGATTCTGGGGATTTTTCTTTTCAAAAGGATGTGATACAAATTTATAGCTTATAGAAAAATGACATTATATTTTGAGTAATGACAGATCATTGAAATGTCATTGCTAGATATATTTGTTGAAAATTTAGTAGTTGATTATTTATTGTCTCTAAGTGATAAACTTTGATTTATGTTCCTAAAATGATCAAAATAACTAGTGAGAAAAGTACTAATATTACTTTGTCTCTATTATAATATTATGGAACTATTTATCATGCCCATAATATCAGATATTAAAAAGTAATCAGACAACATATGTTTAAGTATAAAGTTAAATTTATAAATATAATCATTCTAATTAAACTTATATTGAAATTTCAATGAGGATTTCATATTTTATAATAATGTATTTCCTACAATATATAAAGAGTTGAAATTAAAATGTTTATAGTAGAATAATTTATAGTTCATTGAATTACTTAAAAAAGTCATCTTAAAATTTTTCCCTATGGACTTCTTTGTTATCTATTATTTTTTGGGGGTGGGTGGGGAATAGTATTAAAACATTTTAGTTTTACCACAAAATTATGTAAATATCCTTACTGGAAGTAATGAAAGCTCAAATGACTGTCTCTTAATTGAAAGAATGAGTTTAAAAAGCTTAAATAACCTTTTTACAGTGATCTATTGCTTCCTTTTCTCAGTCCCTTAGTTCAGTAAGGTGCCTATTAAACATTTCCTTTAGGAAATTCTTACCATTTTTATCTTGCAATTATAATATTTCATATTTTTTTAATTCAATGGAAAACCATTTAATGAAGGGTGGACATCAAATACAGCATGATCCAAAAGCAAATCATACTGTAATTACTCAAATGCAAAAATGTTTCAGATATATCTTTAAGTGATGGATTAGTATATTTGGATCCTGTTCAGGTAAAGGCCCTTTATAAATTTGGGTTCATGATAAGATACAAAAAAATGAAAATCTCTTCAATATCTCACTTTTACTGATGAGAAATTTCCAATCAGAAGAATATTTCTATAAAATTAATCACTAAAAGAAATTTTTTGGATTTTAATGTAATTTTACAAAATTAAAGGGGCAAATAAAAAGAGTGACATTATGGGAGGTAAATAAAAAAGTTTTCATTTATTACGTGTATACAATATTCCTGGCACTGTTCTAAGGAGCTTTAGATATGTATTTTTTCTTTCAATTCTCACACTGATTGTATTAAATTGGTATGAGCATCAGCTCCTGGTTATAGGTAACATTACTGAGGCACAGAGAGTTTGAGAAAGTTTTCAGAGGTTGCTCAGCTAATAGATGGTAGAGCCAGATTTTGAATCCAGGCACCTTGGCTCAAGAATTCATGCATACTAACAATACATAGCAAAAATAAAAATCTTAAACAAGAAACAGCTTGTGGAAGAAGACAAGAAGTAATCTCAGAAGTGAATGTAACAGTTTTGTTAGATTTAAAAAAATAATATGAAGCATGAATAAAAGATAAAAGTGTATACAACAGGTATGCAAGTCAATTATTAATACTCTAAGAATTAGAATACACTTATCCACAAAACTATATTATTTCTGAGTGATATAAATATAATACATGGTAGTTTATATACGTTAGGGAACAGATTGGCTGCAATTTGATATAATGATCAATTATAGTTACAAAATAAAGAAAATGACCCTTAAAATATAAATGACTCATCTACTTCCTTTTCCCAGATACTGTATATTTTATTTAATCCTTGGAGCAGATGAGAATACATAGCTTACTAACAAGCAGAGGGAGAAAATTTATCTGATGTCACATATTATGCTCTTTTGACAAATAAAGGTTATAAGCTAACGGACTTTCTTTACTCTAGATATGTCTTTAATGTAAATTCAGTCCTCTATCTTTTTCTGCTTTACTTCATTATGCTTTGGGAAGCTGAAACTGCTTACACAATTTCAAAATATAACATAAGAATTCTAAATCTCTGCTGTCCTTCTTTGTATTAGCACTAAATCTTTTATTTCTGTGTGTCTATAAAATTTGCTCATTTCATTATTTCATTAAATTAAGAATTTACAGTAAATTTCAGTGAGTTACAATAAATTCCTGATTTCTCAGGTAGGAAGTAAAGGTTCTCCAAATAGTCAAAATCAAATCTGCATTCTCTGAATCACAGATAGTGATATCAAGTATTATAAAGTTGGATTGCTTCAAGTAGTCTTATAAAATATCGCTGCTGTTAAAACTTATTTACAGATCAATTGCTGATACATATATATATTTTATATACAAACATACACAAACATGCATATAACAGAAAATATCACAGTGTTATGTTTTAGCTATTTTGTGAGCTTTAGACATTTAAAAAATGAACTACCTGGTGTTTATATCAAAAGTTAGTATATTAATATATATAATTAATATAACCAAGTAACAATTCTAATCAATATTTATTAAATATTTATTATAAGTTCATCACTAGAATGGAATGTTAGCTTTTTCTGGTACATGGTAGGAATCTAGTAAATAGTTATTGGATAAACAAATAAGAATACCAATGAATGTGAAAGTTATGGATTTTTAAACTTGCATTTAAAATATATATATATATATATATATATATATATATATATATCAGTATCTCATTACTTAAAAAACCAATTGTGAAATCATAATAGATGACAGTTTTAGGATCACATATGGGGTTATCATATATTAAAATAGAAAAAACAAGGATGATTACAATAGTATTTCACTCAAAACCATGCTAAGCATTTCATTCTAGAGAACATTTACACTGAGATGACATTTTAGATGAAATAATTTCTTACATGGGGCTTATAGTCATTTACAAACTATTTCTCCATGAATCATATTCAGTTGAAATTTTATTTACTGCCACTGATAAAGTGTATTACATTTAGTAAATATTACAATACTACAGTGTATTTTACCTGTTCTAAAATTTTATTTTTGTACATTTGCTATTACTGAAGTTTCAAGTTCAGTTTCAAGACCCAAAAGCTAGGGCAAGGAATAGCCAATCTTTTAAAGGAATCTCTAGGGCATAACCTTTCTCACTTCCATGCTTTTATTCTTGTAATCAGGAACACAACTGAATCAGTACATGCTGACTATTATGCTTATGCGGGCTTCATAGACACTGTCCAGAACTAGACTGAGAGAATAATTCTGACATAAGACATGTGGGCATTTCCTTTAACTAGTTTTCTCCATGTTTGTCCATTTTGCCTCTCTTGTTTGATCATTAGTCTTTGTTCAAGGATGCTATATAATCAATGAAGACAGAAGACCCAGGAGCCCATAGTTAGTTAGTCAAGAAAAATACTGTATCACACAGTGCAAGCACAAATCGACATTTTAAATAGCTTCTCTGAAAATTGCTCACTGAAAAATAATCATCAGTGCTAGAACTAGACTTTACACACAGTAAATACCAGGTAATTGTGTGTACACTGTAAAGGTGAATGATCACCACAAGATGTCTCAAGAAATGAAATTTCTTTCTGTGACTTGAACTAAACACTAAAAAATAATTTGTCAATATATAATGGCTCTATGGTTAAGGAAAATTTATATCACCTTAAATCATTTCACATGTAGAGATCTATGAATAGAAAATAAGCATATGACAAAATGTTCAGTTTTTCCTCAAAACACCCATTATTCTGATTTTTAATACCATAGATTGTTTTTCTGTTCTTGAATTCTGTATAAATAGAAATATGCATTGTTAACCTTTAGTGTTTGGTTACTTTTGGCAACATTTCATATGTGAGATTCACTCTTACAAAGAGCAGTGATTCATTTAAAACTTCATCCTATTGTTGTCGTATATTTAGATTGCTTGCAGTTTGGAAGTATAACAAATAATAACATCTTTAAAAGTTGTATACATGTGTTTTAGTGTACATTTGTACATATTTCTGTTTGGTTCACACCTAGAAGTGAAATCCTGGTTCATGGGACTTCTACACTTTAACATTTAGTAAACACTGTAAAATATTTTCCCTGTGTAACTGTGACAATTTATGCTACCACAGGTCGTTAAGACAATTCTAGTATTTCATATCCTCACCAACAGTTGGGATTGCTTAATCTTTACAATTGTATCATTTTTGATGGGTATAAAGTCATACTGTACAGGGTATCATTTTAGATTTCTCTTACACTAATGAACATGCTTTCATATTTTATTGGTCATTATCTGATCTCAGTTTTGAAGTTGCTGCTCAAATATTTTGCTCATTTAAAATAATTAAATTTGTGTCTTTTCCTCCCTGCTTTTTATATAACTTACTGAGAAATGTGTGTACACATTCCACTATCATAATAGATTTGTTTCATTTTCCTTTTAATTCTGTTGTCTTTTAGCTTTATATATTTTGGGGTTAAGTTAGAAGGAGCTTAGAAATTTAGGATTTCTGTATCTTCCTGGTAGAACCACCTTTTTATCATAAAGATATGTTCTTTTTTTCTACAATATCCACTTTTATTCTTTAAATCTACTTTATCTTCTATCAACATATTGCATAATTTCTCTATTGGTTAATGATTTGTAGTACAAGTTTTTCCATCCTTTTATGTGTGTTTTATTGTTGCTGTTTTCTTTGTTTTGTTTTGTTTCTATCCAGTCTGAAATTTTGAAATTAAGATAGCTTTTATTTTGATATTATTATCTTATCAAATATGTTAAACATACTTATCATTGATCATCATTTAAAAAAATTTTTGAGAACACATTGTAATGTGAGGTATTTCCTTAATATTATGTATTTCATTTTATGCTTTTAAAAACATTGTTGTCAGAAGAAGCCAAACACTTCACCAGACTGCTACAAAACAAAAAAAGAAAAATATTTCCTTCCAGCAGCTCCAAATGCTCAGTTTATCTGAGCTGGATTTCCTTCCCCTGAACCTAGGCCCAGAATTCCTCACTACTTTGTTAAGTCTCTGCTGCTTTCAATCATATAGCTCCTATTATATTCAGGCTTTAATAATTGTTCTCAGTGGAGGGATTGATCTGACTTACTTTGTCCAATATTACCAGAAGTTAAATCACTCGTATTTTCATACTGGACACTGATCATACATGGGGAAGTCACTGATTTTTGAATCTAACACCTCTTCCTGAATTCTCTTACTGTTTTCGAACTTTTTTCAGGTATTTCTTTAGGATTTTCTAGGGACAGACTGTATGATATCTAAACAATATTTCCCTCCCTTTCCCTTTATATATTTCATACTTTTTCTTATATGTAATTGCTTTGGCTAGTTTTTTTTTTCTTACAACTTTATTAGAGTATAATTGCTTTACAATGGTGTGTTAGTTTCTGCTTTATAACAAAGTGAATCAGTTATACATATACATATGTTCCCATATCTCTTCCCTCTTGCGTCTCCCTCCCTCCCACCCTCCCCATCCCACACCTCCAGGCGGTCACAAAGCACCGAGCTGATCTCCCTGTGCTATGTGGCTGCTTCCCACTAGCTATCTACCTTATATTTGGTAGTGTATATATGTCCATGCCTCTCTCTCGCTTTCTCACAGCTTACCCTTCCCCCTCCCCATATCCTCAAGTCCATTCTCTAGTAGGTCTGTGTCTTTATTCCTGTCTTACCCCTAGGTTCTTCAAGACATTTTTTTTTTCTTAAATTCCATATATATGTGTTAGCATACGGTATTTGTCTTTCTCTTTCTGACTTACTTCACTCTGTATGACAGACTCTAGGTCTATCCACCTAATTACAAATAGCTCAATGGCTAGTATTTTTTGACAATACTTTAAAATATTAAAAAAAATTATTGTATTGTTCCTGACAATAATGTTAATACTTCTTATATCATCAATTACTATGATTCTGATTTTTGTTTTAATATTAATAAAGTAGAAATCTATTCTTATTCCTATTCCATTATTTATAATCAGAAGTGGATGCTTAAATTTATCACACATTTTTAACATCTATGAAGATTATTTTTTATTCATTTATTCATTTGGTTATTATATAACTAGTTTTCCTAATATTTCATTACCTTTGTATTCCTGCATTGAACTATTTTGGTCATGTTTTATCATTCTTGAAATACAGTGATAGATTCTTTTTAGTATTTTAATAAATTTTTCTGCCTCTATGAGTGAGGTCATTTGGTATATTTTTTCTGGTTTTTATCTTAGTTTGATTACCTAAATGATTATATTTTTATCAATAAAAATCATAAAACACATTTTCAATCATTCATATTTTTTCATATTGATGATATATTCAAATGTTTACTTAAATCAAAATAAATTGGCCCTGGAATGGAAAATTTTAAGAATTAAAAAATAGTATATTTTAAGAATACTTCCACTTATATAAGCTAAAATATATCAAAATTGTGAAAATAATTCGAACAGACTACTGAAAATTAAATATTAATTCTCTGTCTTTGAGGTCACTTAAAAAATGAACAGGAGATCAAGATTTTTTAATGTATTTTACGTATTTCTATGTATATGTATACATAAAAGGACTTCAAATATCTTGAAAGAAAATAGTAATAATAATTATTTTCCTTATACTAGAAGAGAATAGTACCCAAACATCATTATAGGTATGTATAAGCTTTTTATTATTATTTTAAGATTTTCTTCCAATTGCTGAGGTAAAATCACACTGATGGATAATGTGGTTTTATTGAAGTACACAGTTAGGATTAGGAATCCTAAATATGAGTTTTAGGTTTGCAAGTTAAGAAGCAGAGAAACTTGAGAAAACTTTCATCAGCAAACGTGTTAGCCAATGACACATTATATATATATGATTTTTATACCGATGCTATTTTATTATATTCACATTACAGTAAAACAATTACAATAGTTTGCACAAATCATTGTTTACCATGTTTTACACTTATACACAAGAAAGAAGGCTATGGGGCTTCCCTGGTGGCGCAGTGGTTAAGAACCCGCCTGCCAATGCAGGGGACATGGATTCGAGCCTTCATCCGGGAAGATCCCACATGCCACGGAGCAACTAAGCCCATGAGCCACAACTACTGAGCCTGCTCTCTAGAGCCCATGAGCCACAACTACTGAAGCCCACGTGCCTAGAGCCCGTGATCCACAACAAGAGAAGCCACCACAATGAGAAGCCCCTGCTCATTGCACCTAGAGAAAGCCAGTGCACAGCAACCGACCCAATGCAACCAAAAATAAATAAATAAATAAATAAATAAATAATTTAAAAAAAGAAAGAAGACTATGAATTATTTCAAACTCAATTAGACATTTAATTTTCCATTTCATGTGCTAGAGATTCAACCAGAGTTATGAGTCACAAAGTTAAAAACATGTCCCCTTTCTCCTCACATCTTAGAGCAAGTCTTATGGTGTGCAGACAAAATTAATGATAATCCAAAATTCAGTTAACGAAACAGAACAAGACAGTCACAAATCCAATTCACATATGTAAGAGAAGTCTTGAGACATCTACTTCACCACAGATAATGTATAATCACTCAAAGCTGTATTATTGCATTGTCTTAAACAAAGCAATGCTCTTTCAGAGAGTTTTGCTGTGATTTGCAAGATGTATTGATGGTTACCATTTGTCCAATGAAGCAGAATATAAAGTTTTCAGACATGGATTTCTTAATTTTCTTTATGTTTGATATTTCCTTAGCTCCATAACCTTTCTATCATGAAAAAGAGGCATTTGAGATTTTATCTCGAAAGTATACCATTAGCCTAGGTTAGAAAAGCAAAGTAAGAACAAATAATCAGAATAATTTAAGGTAAAATCTACTGCATACAAATCGAAGTTTCATTATGTATTTACATAATCTAAAACATCTAGAGGTGAAGCTATACAACTCTCCTTTTATTGACTCTTTCCTAGTACATTTGGCTATTTAGTCTTTGGTTTAAACTTTTACCATAGAATTCTTGCTTAATAGTACAATTTTCTGTAAGTTACACTGATGACCTTATGGAGCCAGAGTTAAAATTCCAATATTCTATTTTATAAAACAGAAAATATTTTAATTTATCTTAAATGATTCTGCTTATGTAACATGGTGATGTCTTGTAGACTTTAAGCATATTAGACAGTTTATGTGAGTGTGTTTCTTCGCTACCCTCTTCTCTTTGAGAGAAGGTAGAGGGTACCCAGAATTGCCTATCACCCTCCATATTTAATAAAGAATTCCATTAAATGTGCTATTCAGCCACCTAATATTGTCACAATTAAGCTTAATTAGCCAATTCCTTGACTTTTAAGTTCTTGCTTCTGGATAGATTCCACCTTTGGGTGTTTATACTGATTCTTCTACAGCCTAGCTGGAGAGAATACCTAACCCCATTGCATGCTATTAGGTATAATTTATGTTGCTAACAAATACATGTCACTAAATATCACTGTTTATTTCCTTACATTTTTCAGCTGAACAATAGATTACAAATTAATAAAGGCCAGTACAGTCAGCCAAGAACAATTCAAACTGAACATTTTGTTCCCATCACACTACCACACTATATATTTAAAAAAAAATTCAGCTTTCTTTATAACTTTATCTGTTCATTATTTAAATTTTTGTACTGGTCCTATGAAAGAATAAAAAGAGCATGAGTGAATAGAGGTTAGTGAGAGCAATTGGACTATGTGATATTATTTTCTCAAATTATTTACTAGGGTTTCCCTGGTGGCGCAGTGGTTGAGAGTCCGCCTGCTGATGCAGGGGACA
>NW_020837945.1:37119804-37330933 GCF_003676395.1 Aethalodelphis obliquidens
CAAAAAAAAAAAAAAAAAAAAAAAAAAAAAAAAAAGTTATTTACTAGATTTTTATATATCAAAGGAAAAGCATTATGCAGTATGTAGCTCTTAGCTAAGTGTCATTGAATAAGTGAATTATTAAGTAAATATATGAAGAATATGCATGGCTTTCTCTGACTTTCAACCTTTCCTTTATCTCGTTGAGCATATTCACATGAGCTCTAGACAGTCTATATAACACTGTCTTTTTTTTTCTTTCTTTCTTTTTGGCTGTGCTGTGTCTTCGTTGCTGCACACGGGCTTTCTCTAATTGTGGCGAAGAGGGCTACTCTTCGTTGTGGTGCCTGGGCTTCTCCTGGCAGTGGCTTCTCTTGTTGTGGAACATGGGCTCTAGACATGGGGTTCAGTAGTTGTGGTGTGCAGGCTCAGTAGTTGTGGCTCACAGGCTCTAGAGTGCAGGCTCAGTAGTTGTGGCACACAGGCTTAGTTGCTCCGCGGCATGTGGGATCTTCCCTGACCAGGGCTCGAACCTGTGTCCCCTGCATTGGCAGGTGGATTCTTAACCACTGCGCCACAAGGGAAGTCCCTATAACACCGTCTTAAGGCCCTGAATAAAAGGAAAAATGGACCACAACTATATTTATATCTACCAGATCTCATAATATACCACATTGAAGGCATTAATCTATATTTATATGAATTAATTTTTGTACAAATAACTCCCTGTTACCAACATAACAAAGTAAAACTCTTGATCATAAAATACAATATACTCTGCAATTTGGACAAGCAAACAATTTCATTCTTTGCTTCTACCTTCCTTTACTTCTGTTATACATAAATACAGAACACAAAATACACGTACATGCACACTATTTTTTTCTAAAATCCAAGTACCTTTGTATTTCTTGAGTATGCTCCCTAGATTTTGATGCTATTACACTTGATCATGCTATTCCCTCAGAATATATTTCCTTTCCTTTCATTTACCTCAGAGAAAAATCTCACAAGCTCATAAAAATCATCTCAAATTAAAGTGTCTTTACTCAGTAAGATAATGATTTCATTATTTTCTGTGTTACTATATATTTATAGGATTTTTAAAATGTTGCTTGTGTTTGATAGCATTTTTTTGTTTAAGACTTGATTAACAAATACACATGTGTATGTGTGTGCATACACACAACACAGTCTCTTGAAATAGATTAGTCCAAGACTGAGGTTCTCATATACATTAAAATCACCCTGGGAGTTCCTTAAGAATACTAATGCTTTGGTCTAAATCCCAGAGATTCTTATTTAATTTCAGGGGTAGGGTCAAGATGCAAGCAGTTTTAAAAATCAATCTGGTGTTTCCAGTATACAGACAGAGTATGATCCACTGCAGTAAGCAATTTTCTATAAGAATTAAAGAACTTGAATGACTAGCAAAAAGCTATTATCCTTTTATATTTCATAAAGACTTGCATAGAGTATTTATTAATGCATATAATAATGCAAATGTTGGAGTTATCTAAAAGGTGAGGGCTTGAAGAGTATATGGTCTCTTCTTTGATTTCTCTGACTCTCAAGGCTCCCAGCTCAACACAGACCACACCAATACCTGCATCAGTAACATAAGTAGAAAAGTAATTTTAAAAAGAAAAAGCAAAAACCAAAAATATGGAGACTTCTGTTTCTAGCCAAGTAAAACAGAAATTTACTCTTTTGCCTAAAACAAAAGATGTGAGCTCACAATTGCCAGAACTTCTTGACTGAAGAGAGTTTGCATGCCATGGCCAAAGGAGAGGAAATCAAGACAGACTCCAGAGGTCTCTTTGAGTTGAGGAGATGGAGCTTGCTGTCCAAGGAGGACAAAGTAGTATTGTGCACAGAACAGAGTACTGGAGAAGAAAGAGCTGCACAGAGAGAAAGCACTGGGTGTCTGCCAAAGGTCCTCAAGTCATCAGCTGAGTATTGATCTCTGCATGCATATTAGGAAAGTATCTGAGTCTAGGGGGGAAATCACCCAAAAGAATAAGAGGGAACAATCACAAGAACTCACATGTAGCCAAGAATAGTTCCTCTTTCCATCAGGCAGAATAGAAAAACTCCTAATTGATTGTGCTCAGAAGGATTTTCCCTCAGTAGTGGGGCAAAAATAATCCTAGACTAAAGGTTTTCTTCATGCTTTAACAAAGCTTAAAACAAGACCCAACTCTCAAGCACTGATGATGGAAATGTAAAGTGGTACAACTTTGAATTTTCTTAAAGATGACCCAGTAATTCTACTCCTTGGTATTTATCTAGGAGAAATTAAATTTTATATCCACACAAAGTCTTAAACAAGAAAGTTCATAGCGGTTTTATTTATATTAGCTAATTTATATTAACCCAACATCTATCAAAAGTTTAATGAATAAACAAATCATGGCATATTCTTATAGTAAAACACTACTCATCAATTTAAAACAATGAAATACTGTGGAACAACATGAAAGAATCTTAGAACAATTATGCTGCATGAAGAAATCTGGTAATAAATGATTATATCATTTATGATTTGACTTATATAAAATTCTAGAAAATTGAAACTTATCTACAGTGACAGAGGCCAATTAGTATTGTCTGTACCTGGGGAAGCAGGATAGAAGGGGATGAGAGATAAGACTTACAAAGGGGCACTTCTTCTAAACAGTCTATCTTACTTGCTTCTGTTTATTCTCATCTTCCAACAAGGTAACTACAATGTTTCTCAGGAAAAGTCATTGTTCTGGAAAAGTTCAAAGGCAATCTTTTAAATCTTCAGCCTTCTCTTTTGCACCATTGTTCCTTCTTTCATTTGAAAGTTTTGCATCATTACTAGGTCAGACTATCTTTCAATAGCCAGTAAAGATTTTATTCCACACAAAATCTCACCTTCAAATGACATGTCATTGGTTTCATTACCCATAATTGTTGCTACCTCTCAAAATAAAATTTATAGGTTTAATAAATCTTTAATGATTATATAAAATACAAGCAACCAGACTGCACATATTTTTTTTTCTTTGACCCTCTGTTGAGTCCTTTCACTTGAGGATTAATTTATATTTATATTTACCTTTATATTTATTTAAGATGGAAATTTTCTTCAAGAAAAAATGATAAATCAAGAGGGAAATAAATGTCTTCCCAATCAACACTCAAACTAGTTTCCATATCTGTTTAATGAATTAACAGGAATATATAATGATTTTTAACTATGATAGAGATAATTTTTGAAATTAAAAAAAATTATTTTTTACTATATTAAGAAAAATAAACACCAAAAACATAAAAAAGAATTCAATTAAAATATTTCTGTATTCCTTATATTTGAAAGCATGATTTCTATCATAATATAAATAAAGAAACCATTTTATTTAAAAAATTTTAAAGAACTTACAAGTCCTAAAAAGGCCAAAGAGATTCTGGGCCAATAGATATAGATGAGCCATGACAGTAATTTTGAAAATGCTAGGAGAAATGTAAACTGAAATAAGAGGACTCAAAGCCAGAAGGTTTAAAGCCTGATTCTATGAAGGATAATACAGTTCTCCAACAATTCAGCTGTTCTCTCTACTACATTATATAATTTATCTTTCTTCTGGGAATAAAATAAATAAGATAGCTAATAATTATATAATACTTTCCAAATGAGAAGTATTTTTATCTAGATTTTATTCCTTTTAAAAGAATGCAGTACTTGATTATTATTATTCCCTTATACCTAATGAAAGTGAAGTTCCGAAATATGAAATAAATAGCTCAGCACCACAAATCTGGTAAGATTACCATCGGATCTCAAGCCTAGGCCTTATATCTCCAAACCACAAGAGGCATGGGGAGGACAGGCTTGGGGTTGTTGTGTAGAACACAAGGGAAGCCAAATGAGTGGTTCCTGGATATGTTAGGCACAGTATTGGCACACTGATTTTCATTAGTGTTGATCTGAGCCTAGATACATTCCTTCTAGTATTTGTTAAGGGATCTCATGCAATACTTAAAGGAGGGTATGGGGGAGAGGGGAGGAGGGAGAGAGAGAGAGAGAGAGAATCTAACTGAACATTCACTGATATATTTTGCCAAGTAAAGAGAGATCAGCCAAATGTTCACATATTTTTAGATGGTAGGTAAGGATCGTAAGTGAAGAAATCAAAAGAAAGTGACATTAAAGGAAGAAATACTTACTGAAATCATATACTCTTGTACATATTTATCAGTTTTAAAGTGTTTCTTTGAATTTGCCTCGCCCCAGTTAGGAGGCAAATAATCAAGTTTAGAATCTCACAGTTTTCAATTAGGTAGAAAGCCATGGTTTGTAAGTTACTTCAAAATTACAAAAACTTACAGTATCATTTTCTTTTGTTAATGATGCTGTGGAACTGAAGATATAGTTATTGTTTTCTGTAGTGATTTCCAATCCCAATTGTTAAGCCCTACGTGACACTGAGGTCACAAGGTCAGAATGGATTTTTGACACACAGTGTCACTATATTGTGGAAGGATACAGAAGCTGACTATTTGAGGGAAAATTAATAGGGCCTTTTTAGTACAATACGATGTGAACTGGGTATAGCAACAATAAGGGATGTTGAGGCACACAGGCTCTAGCAACTGCAGAAAGTCATTACCTCCCTAACCCTGAAGGAGCAGAGAAAAGAAGGGGTGTTAACTAGAGCCCAGTGAGAACTGGTTATAGGAAGGAAGACTACTTGATAGAAGACATCATTGAAGAGTGTCCTATACCCTGTAAAACCCAAACTAGAAGTGAGTGAGTAAATAAACAATCTGGCTCTGTTCTCCCTCTACCCTCTAATCTCCTGCCATTTCTGCTCTTTGGTCAAGTCCAACTCGAAGCCAGAAGGCAAGGGCACTCAACTGATGCAGTCCATAACAGTCAGTATCCCAAGACACAGCACAGGGCAGAGGAGGGCAGGAAGGTTAACTAGACATTTTTCAGTCCACCACCATTATGTATTGTGGTAAAATAATCCAGATAAGGCCAACTGGGAAAGGAATGAGATGGTATAGTGTTGACGTGCTTGTGTACAAGAATACAGTCATCCCTTGGTATCTGTGGGAGATTGGTTCCAGGACCTCCAGGGATATCAAAATCTGCAGATGTTCAAGTCCCTTATATAAAGTGGCATAGCACAGCAGGCCTTCCATTATTTGCAGATACGGAACAGATACAGAAAGCCAACCGTATATGAGTTCAAGAAGTGTTCATTTCTCATTAAAACATTTATTTATTTATTTATTTATATTTATTTTTACGGTATGCGGGCCTCTCACTGCTGTGGCCTCTCCCGTTGTGGAGCACAGGCTCCGGACGCGCAGGCTCAGCGGCCATGGCTCACGGGCCCAGCCGCTCCGCGGCATGTGGGATCCTCCCGGACCGGGGCACGAACCCGTGTCCCCTGCATCGGCAGGCGGACTCTCAACCACTGTGCCACCAGGGAAGCCCCTAAAACATTTATTTTTAGTAGATTCAGAAAGAGAAGATTTATGTGAGGAACTAAATGATAAGAAACAGCTCTTACTTTCTCTAAAACAATTTTGAGAGAAGAGTTGAATGTGGTTCCTGTGTTAATGCGTTAACCTGTAATGATATTTCATCAAGTGCTGGTATTGCTCTTTGGCCTGACTACTGAAGGGGAACCAACTCCATTGTTTTGGAGTAGCCTACTGTTCAGTTGTGTTTTCAGCTTTCAAACATATTATGAATTATTTTTCCTTTAAGTTATTGATGGCTATATTTGGTGGACAAATTTCACTCTTCCTATCAGGCCAGTAGTTGGCTATTTGCTGCGTGTTCATTGCTATAAGACTATATGGATAATCACTCAGCTCTTCACTGCAGAAGAAGCCTGCATTATGCCTAAAACTTCAGCCCCTCTAGATTTACTTACAAAGCAACTAAATTATTTCTACTATTACTCAGAATTTAAAACAATTACTACATTAGATATCAGCTTCATCACTTAAATATAAATAATTTTATTTCATCTCATCTCATTGGTTGGTTGATTGATTGAGAGAGAGCGCAAAACCTCCAGAAGTCTTCCAAATTTTAATCAAGGTACAGTTAGCCACGATTTGTATTTACCCAGAATATATGTTTAAGGAGGAAATTTTTGTAATGTATTCTGTAGTTTCAGTCTTCCCAATTTTTTCCGAGTCTTTTCTTCCTCAGTACCAGTCATTTCCTGTCAGTTTCCTTCTCTTTAACAGTTCCTCCCATTGAACTTTCCTGTTTCTATTTGCTTGCTTTTTGCATAACCCTGCCTCCCTCCCTCTCTCCCTCCTTCCTTTCCTTCCTTCTATCCTTCCTTCCTCCTTTCCTTTTCTTATTTTTATTCCCTCCTTTTTTTCATTAATGTACTCAGTATCTTATCTTCCTTTTTTCATCTTTCTCCTTACTTTCTGGATTTATAGAATATTTTATGTAACATTCAAAAATAACAAAGTAGAAAGGCACATCAAATATTTGTGAGAATTAAAACATAAAATAATATTATGAAGCCCAAAAGACATTCAGCTAGTACTCTATATTTGCTATGTATATAACAAGTATCTGATCTTAAGCCTCCTAATAGTCAAGGAAGAAAAGTTATTTTATAAGACCCATAGTTTCTGCAATGTAAAATAAAAAGCCACCTGAGATCTGAAAGGATATCTCATTGACACATTCATTATTCCTACAAATGTGTATTGAGCACTCATCAGGTGCCAGGAATTGGTCTTGGTTCCTGGATATACAATTTGACATAATAAGCCAAATCCAAGCTTTCATGAAGGTTACATTTTAGAAGGGTAGAAAAACAATAAATGTAATAAATATAAAATATACTGGATTATGATGAGATATAGATATAACTATAAAATGTGAAAACAATTAGCCTTAATTAAAAATAAAATATGGTTTCTCTAGCAAATTCATGGACAGCATGTTCTTCAAGCATGTATGCAAAATATTTTCTTCAAACAGTTTATTGATAGCAATTGAACTTCAGACCCTCAAATGCCAATGTTATCTGCTGCTAATTAAAAACTTTTCCAAACTGAAATTATGGAGACGTGGTTTGACTTTTCTTAGGGAAAATTAGGAACTTCAACCAAAATCCAGGCCTGTATTTAATGGCTACCAAAGGTTTGTTTTGTTTGTTTGTTTTTGACATAGTTGTGTTTATGTTCTGTAGATTTACCTGATTTTCATCTATTGCAAAATTTAATAGATTTAATAACTGTTACAGTAATTCTTTTTCTAGCAAATTTTTAATGTTCTTCATTTTCATACACCATTTCACAAAGACAAAAAAGCATCAACAAATATACTTAAAGTAATATGTGTAGAGGTCTCGCCCAGTCACACAATGAAACATAACTTTGTCATAGGTTTCAGGTAGAGAGATTTTTTTTTTCCAGACAGTGAAGCTTGTTTTAGTTTTCTATCCTAAAATTACATATTGATCCATGTTAGTAAAAACTGGTAAATAAAAAAAAATGTTTTTAAAAAGGTACAATTTCTGGCAGTTAAAAGACATAGTTAGAACAAATGCACATGAGGCTCTTTGTGACAGTCTCTTCTGATTGAAAAGGAAACAGGAATCAGGAAATATATACCCTTTTGTCTCATGCTTTATAATCATTGTGGTAGAGGTGGTGATATTTTTCTTTATTCGCCAATTTGGGGTTGGGGTTTGAGAAGTATATTATCACTCTATCAAACTTTCAAAACCACATACATAATTATCAATGTATATTGGTATACCTCAGTGAAGAATAATAAGTTCATGGGGTGAGGATAAAAAAAGCCTCTCTGACTTTTACCCTGCTCTCTTCCAACTTACAGCCTATATACAGCTCTATTAGGCTGTCGTTTCCACCTACACACCTTCAGGTTCTAGTGAAAGTACATCAAAAATACAGGCATTAATGTACAGAAAAGTTACCTCATATTCCCATTAGTATTATTATGTTCTGAACTGACTGATTTCATACACGTGACAATGTAGACACATTGACTCTGTTGGAAACCCTCACTAGGAGTAGTCACTCAATATGGAGCTTCAGGAAAAAAGCAACAAGAATTACAGGATATGAGACAAAGACTGAGCACAGCCTTCGACACTCTTCTGGTTCTGATGGAAATTATCCACCCTGGGCATTGACTTTAATTGCTGCAAACAGCTCCAGAAGGCTGCACTTTCATCCCCATTGTAGGTCAATGAGCATATTTGCATGGTAGAAATTATTAGCAACTAGGCCTGTCCCCAGGAGAGTATCCATGATGCTATTCACAGACCATTAATAGCAGAGTTCACCCATGACCAGCAGAGGCTGTGAAGAAATGTTCTCTCCTTCAGAACAACCATTAGTGGACAAATGTCATTCTCTTCAGACATATTTTTTATTTACTTGGGCAAGTCTTACAGATTTTTATGAAACTCATAATAAACCTAAAATATTCACTAGCAGGTGTGTTACTGAAGTATTTCCTTTTAATTTTTAAATGAAGCTATTTCATAATCCTCATATAGAAATGTGTTTGGACATCTTTGGTTTAATTTTTCTTTCTTTCTTTTTAACCTCTCTCTTTTTTTTTTAAAGTAAAATCACTGAGTGGAAGCATTTAAAGAATTTGAACAAATCAAGGAATGACTTGTCCTTTAATAATGAAATTTCTCCTAAAAAGGTAGGAATTAACCCACAGTATAAGACTCCTTAAACAGAACAGAAGGAAGCAAATTTAGTCTCTTGAGAAAAAAGTATTGATTAATACATAATAACCAGAAGGTAGCACACAGGTTTATAAAATACACCTTGCAAATTGGTTCTTTGCAAAGAAATCCAATGCCTCTTGCAATCCAGATATTATACATCCATGTAGGGCACATTTTCTGTGTCCTGCAATATCGCATTAATATTTGGGATAAAAATTTGTTCAGAAGGAATGTTGCCACTTTAACCAAAGTTTTAAACATACAACCAGAAAGGAAAATTAAGATGACAATTACCTGGAAAAACAAAAGGGGAGCAGAGATAAATAAAGTTTGACAATCATGGAGCTAGAGTTAACTTTCAGAGATCAGTTGGTTCTTGCCCTGTCTTAGGAAAGGGAGTAAGTGTACCTCCTCACAAACAAACACAGTAATATTTTGTTTTAGACACTGCCTTGCTTTGAGAAGTCATTGCCATTCACAGCTCTGACTTGAGTCTTGACTTAGTATATTGAAAATCTTCCAATTGAGCCACATTGTCTTTCCTATTTATTGCTGCACTCCTTTGCAGTAAGCCATAACTTTTCAGTGTGACAAGATATCATTAATGTGCTTGTTTTACTTCTTTTGTACCAGATAATGGCTCACAGTTTATCATACTGAATACATTGAAAGATACTTTATCCAAATTATCAATCCTGAGGGACCTGAATTCATAGATATCCTGATTGTATGAAACAGCTATAATGCTCCTTTGGTTGTTTTCACTGGACAGGGCACTGAGATAACATTCTTCCACCACTCTGCATCCTCTGGTCTTATCCACACTACTCTCAGGCTGCACTGCTTAGACACACCCCAGAACCCTCTCTATATTTAAGAAAAACTTTCCTAGAGAATACCATAGCTGCAATATTTTTTTTCCATTCACTCAGTGGCAAGAGAATTATGAAATGGTGAAATGGCTGTAACTAAAAAATCCAATAGAATTGATTACTGTGGAGGGTTTATAGCACCATTGGTTTCTAAAATATCTAATTTACAGACTCAAGAATCGTGAGACTGTGAAATGTATCCTCATATATAATAAGAAAAAATGATGTTTGCTCTTCTAGCCCTTGGATCTAGGACCTACATGTTGTGTATGAGGATAAAATATGTTCAGAGCATGTACCCCATTCTTCAGAGAGTACCCTAAACTCAAAGTGTGTTCTCTCTCAGGTGACACCATATTTGAGACTCCAAAAAGCAATGCTAAGGAATAACACAAAAGTAAACACTGAAGGAAACAACAGTATTGATGTAAGCAGCAACAAAGCAGATAGGAAAATAAAACCAAATTCCAAACTAATTGTTTTTTTTAGTGAAGTAGCCAACCTGATACTAGGTGGCTGGTTGGTTCCTGCAAGATATGGTCCTTTACCAAGGGAACATGAATGCTGATGCTAGCATGTTGGGCCATCAGTCATGGCAACAGCCAGAACTGACCTGGTGAAACCAAATATATTGTTGTATATATTTCAATCCTTGATCTCTAGAACTAAGACTGATTTGGAGGAGGATCATGTGCTTCTAATGAAAGAGAATGATGATATACTATGGTCTGAATATTTGTGTCCTCCACCTCCACCCTGCCGAATTCACATGTTAAAATCCTAATGTCCAGTGTGATAGATTAGGAGGTGAGGGCTTTGGGAAGGGCTTAGTTCAAGAAGGGGAAGCCCTCACAGATGGTATTAGTGCTTTTATAAAGGACACACCACAGAGATCTTAGCCCCTTCCACCATGGGAGGACACACCAAAAAATTGACAGTCTAAAACCCGGAAGAGGGCTTTCACCAGAACCCAACCCTGCTGGCACTCTGATTTTGACTTTGCCTCAAGAACTGTGTGAAGTAGATTTCTGTTGTTTATAAGCTACCCAGTCTGTGATATTTTGTTATAGCAGCTGAATGGACTAAAATAATGGATATTTACAGAATGGGTCTTTTTGCTTCATGTGGATACTAAGTGTTCTTCCACAACACCAGATTCTTTAATACTCAGAATACAGAATGATTCTGAGTGGCCCATTCACTTATTCTTAAACCTCCTTTATTGCTTTTTATTCTTCAAGTATTAGGAGCCTCATCATCAACTATCTCACCTAGAAAACTTTACTTTATTGCTTTTTATTCTTCAAGTATTAGGATCCTCATCATCAACTATATCACCCAGAAAACTTCTATCTTATGACATGATGAGCTGGTTACTGTCACTCTAGAATAAATTGTAAAATAGAGCCAAATAATTGACATATAGAGATAACTGTAAGGAAGTATTATAAATATATTATTTTGGGCTTTTATACTGGGAAGGGAGATCTTTTCCCCAATAACTATTTAGATGGGAAATTCACAAAATTAAAAGTGAAATCAAAGGAAGGGCAGCAGAAACTAAAATGGCCAATGTTCACTACACCAGATTTTATCTTTTCTACGTAACTGAAAATCAACACTAGGCTTAGATATCTTCTAATAGGTTGTTGGTCTATTCTAACTCAAACCATTTTCTCTAATACTTATTTATCAACTTTTTAAAATAAAAATCTTAACCTCACTCTTATGATACAGGAATCTTTCATTTGCCCCTAGAATAAGAGTAGGTTACATTCTTCTTCTGAAAGTGAAAGAATAAAGTCATAGATGTGGCATATTCTTGCATTTGAAATTTAAAGCACATGCAAAGAAATGAAAAATTACTATACAGAGTGAGATGGAAATAGAATACAACAAAAACACAATGCAATTATGGCAGCCAAATAATTGTATCTAAATAGTACCAAGCAAGACTGTTTTGCTTAATTATATGTTCTTAAATATTTAACCAACACCTTAACCTTAGTCACTATGTACTGTAATAGTTGGTATCATAAACACATTTGATATTATCTATAAATTTTGATACTATATATATGTGTGTATATATATATATATATATATGTGTGTGTATATATATATATATCAGCTAAATAAATTGTTTAGGTAGTCACTTATGCTTTCAGGAAGAAAAAACAGAGACTTTTTTTTGTTATGGTTGTTGTTCTAGAAATATTCTGATGGACAGATGAAAAGTGAATTGAATCACTCACCAAACCAATCTTACTCCAGGACAAAGTCTGAAAGGAAAGGAAAAAAACAAAGAAAAGAATAAATTATTTTATATAAAAAAGTAACCATAGCTATATTTGGGAATTGTTCATAATTGCTGCAGATTTGGGTGTGTTGTGCTTAGAGCATGACACATCTAGTAGATGAGGATAAAGGGAGATAAGAAAATGAGCCAGTAAGATAACAGAGGACTAGGGGAGAAAATTTCTGTGATGTGGAAATGCAGACAAGTTTCTAGAATGGGAAGAATTTAAAATTGTGTTATGACCAGTATTGTAATTATATTCTGCCATCCAGAAACATTCAATATGTTTTATACATACAAGGCCACTATGAGGAGATGAAGGAAAGAGATATATCCTCAACACGAAGAAGGAGGTAAGAAGCAAGAGAAGAAAACAACCCTGGAGAAGGATTACTAAAACCAGATTGCTAGTGATTATTGGCATCAGAAGAGCAGAAGACTGAATGGACCAATCAGGAGAAATTTTAGTCATTCATCCCTATTTTCTCATGCCAAGCACTCTTAGAAACATGGAGATGCAATGTGTAACTGCTCAGATTGTATCGAATAAAGGTTTGTGAAATTCTATCTAAACTGAAGGAAAAATGTGTCCTTAAAAACTGGAAATTTGGTGACATGTATGTGTCTGTTTATATACATGGGTACATGGGCACATGTGGTTTTGTGGCAATGATTATCTCACACAAACACAGCTCTTTATGATTGGGTTAATTATCTAATTATCTTATTTGCCTTCAGACATACCATTTTGAATTAAAGAGATTCTTTGGGGATTTATGAAGGATAAGGAGATGACAAACAACTATTGAAACATTATGAAGTGCAGAATTGCCATATACATTTTCTGATTCAGTCCTCACAAGAACCTAAATTTTCAGACTCTCCCACAAAATTTAATCTATAATTCAGTACTATTTGTACTAAATATGTATTGCCATCATAATACTCTATAATAAATTCTTAATGGCATAAAACAATAGCATCCATTGATCATGAACCTAGGATTGTTGGATATATGGGTCTGCTGATATAAACAGGACTTGCCCACATGTCTGTAGGCCAGCTGGCTGTTGGCTAATATAGCAGACCTCAGCTGAGATGATGAAGGAAACTTGACTGCTTTGTGGGGATCACATCCTTCAGCAGTGTGGTTGGTATATGTCCTTTTCATGGTGAAAGAACAAGGAAAAGGCATAAGCAAAAGTGTGCAAATGCTTTATCTACTCATATCATACCTTCTAGGATTTTACTGACCAAAGCAAATCACTGGACTAAGAAAAGAATCAGAATGCAGAAGCCTTGTAAATTTACATGACAAAAGGTGCATGTAGGAAGAGATGAAAATAAAAGCCATTAAGGAAATTAATCTACCACACCATAAAATACACATTTTTCTTTATGTATTTTCTATATCTATATATCTATACCTGCACCTATCTGTCTATATCTAGCCTATGAAGGAGAAATATAAGAGTACTCAGAGACAGAATTTGACACCCATGTCTTTTGAAAAGCTGATGTCTTTTACAATGTAAACTACAATAACTGAAACATGGTATATTGTAAATGTTATTGATATTTTCAGGAATTCAGGAAATTTTATGAAATTTAGTTGAGTCTCAGAAAATGGAGGAAGATGCAGCTAGACTTCTGATGTTGGATGCAGTGGTTCAGATTTGGCTATCTCTGGCACCTGTTCTCATTGCTAGTCATTCTAGGGCAGTGAATTTTAAAAAATTTTGAATATCACCATGCTGATCTCTTGCTACAGCAGCATCAAATATACCATAAAAAATTTTCCAAATTTAGAAAATTTAGTTCAGCAAGTGACTTCTCAACTCTTTCACTTTCAGGTCATGTTATTGTTCTTATTTGTCCTACTAAGAACTAGACTGTTAAAAGCAGGATAGTGCGCTTTAGAAATCACCAATATAGGGGATCTTAATCTAAGATATTTTATAGCTTATAATGCATTCTTGTTATATATTGAAAGTCAGGAGGCCTGTTTTAGTGTTCTATTTTCCACCTTAGAGCAGCAAAATATGTCTTTTAGGTCACTCAACTTTAAAAAATGATACAGTCAAAAAATTTTTTAAAAAATTTACTGAAACTGCAGTGGTCATTAAAGTGAGAAATAAAAAGACAGAAATGGTCAATTGATATTTCAGCATCTCATTATCTCCTTTTTAGAGCATGAAAATACCAGTAATGGAACTCTCTTGAAATTCTTTCTTTTCAAATATAAAATTTAATATAATAATATTTTAATGATAATTATAACAATTCAACCTTTATTGTTTGTCTATATGCCCAGTAAGTATCAGGGTGTAATAAAGGGAAAAAAGAAAAGAAAGGAAAATTAAAACCAGCAACAATGTTTTTAACCTTAGTATGATTCCACTAACCATAAACAAACAGTAATCAATACAAAAGAGTTAACTGTTAAACTTGATAAAATTGTAATTAGGAGGTAATAAAGAATAGATAGGAACTGCTAGAACAATTGTGGAAGATTTCATGGAAGTGAAAAATTAGTGCAAAATTGAGAGCAATCTTAAAAGAAGTCTGGAATTCTACAGTCATTCTATTTAGGGAGTGAGAAATAAGTTGTATTGTGTAAAGAAAAATTTAGGATTGATAAATTTGAGTAAAGAGAAGCAAACATTTTGGGGAAAAAATAACACATATTTTCAATTATTTGACTGAATATTGTAGGTAGAAGTTAGAACTTTGCCATGCTATTCCCTTTGGCTTTGATGCCCTTGATATTCTTGAACCCCAAGAACCACTCCTACTGAACTCTCAGTATCAACACCAAATACATCTCTGAGACATCATTGCTTAGACAGAAGCAATGACAATTACCTATTGTTTATTTTGTATTATAGTGCTTGTAAACATTTCTCACCACTAGATTTGATCCAAAATTACCTGGGAAAAAACCCTATGAATCCTGTCTTCATTTTATCTATCTTTTCCTTCTCAGCTCTGTGAAGATTTATTTATTGAATAATCCAACCTGTAGAACTAGTTTACCAGCCGTCCAATATGACATGGTCTGGACAAAAGCAAGAAGTATATTATGGGCTTATTCACACCCACGAGACTTAGGAACCAGTACCATTCTTGCTACTTCACACTTTAGCTCAGGATCTGGGATACCACAAGCAAGTATGGGTTTTCAGCCACTCTGAATGCTTTAGCATCATATTTTGCTACGAACCTAAGGACACATTGCCTTTCTTGCTAATTACACCATGATCATTCCCCAGTTTCCCGGCTTGATGCCATTTCATTTCATTTCTAGCTCAGGAATGAAGAATTGTTCTAAACTCTAGATAAAGATTGAAACATTGGCATCCTGAAGCATCTTCCCTGCTTATCTCCCTCAAGGAGGAGGCAGAGGCAAGGAAGCAGTGTCTTGGTCAATGTCCTTGGTTATTGCCAAAAACTTTCCTTAACCTTATGTTCATTGATTGTGGCTTCAGCCAACCATAAGTATATTCCTGAGTTGTCTGCCTACGTGGAATATTTTATAAATCCAGTGAGCAG
Source organism: Aethalodelphis obliquidens (assembly GCF_003676395.1). Classification (NCBI taxonomy): domain Eukaryota; kingdom Metazoa; phylum Chordata; class Mammalia; order Artiodactyla; family Delphinidae; genus Aethalodelphis; species Aethalodelphis obliquidens. The sequence continues at coordinate 37,135,239 of NW_020837945.1, forward strand.
AGTGTGATTGTAATATTATCCATTGCCTCCAAGTAGTTGACTAGGACACTCCAGAAACATTACCTTCTAGGCAAAATGCTTGAATTCTATTCTCTCATCTGTTAGGGAGCAGAGAATTAGGAGCAGGAAGTGTGCGTTTAATTTGACAAAACATTTCAGTTTTGTCGATCACTCAATAAATGGACCCTATTTTTTTGCCTTGTGGAAACAATTTGTCATCATTCACATTTGTGGAGATATATTTCCTAATTTACATAGTGATTGCTGAATTTCACATTTTTTGAACATTACATTGTTTCTGCTATCTGCCATACTGAATTTTTGCACCAGGATTTGGTGGGGGAGGAAGGTGTGTCTCAGTGAAGTAGTGTTTGGGACATATATGACCTTATTCTCTGATATGAAACTACTATGATTCTTAGTACTATGGTACTTAGTACATAGCAGGTTATTTAGAAGTAATTAATTATGCCAGTTCTAGATGTCAAAAATAAGATTGATGTTTTAAAATCCTCAGGTGAAATAAGTGAACAACTCCATTACTGCTGTTGTAGCTAAAACCAAGTGACTATCTCTTGAGTTAATACATTGAAAGGGAGTAGACTAGAAAGCTTTTCTGGACATTTATGGTATTAAATTCTTTAATTTCAGTTAAATACTGTTGATTTATATTAGCTCAGGAAATGTGGTATTAAAGACACCTGCATTTACATAACTAGTGTAATAGCAGCACTCTTTGTATAGCTACAAAATTTATAAAATACGTTCACTTGCTTTATCTCCTCCATTTCATTTGAGTCTCCCACATGTTGGAGTTTGTGTTGAGAACATATTGCTACCATTCTGTCCTATTGATGAGAAAACAAAGGCTCAGACATATTAACTAACATGATCAAGGCTAAACAGTAACATTGAAGATAAAATAATATAAAATATGTTAAAACGATTTTGTAAACTATATATGCTAATGACATAGAGCTAGAACTCTAATCCAGCTTCGGGATATAGCCTTCTCTATTACAAGTCTTAAATGAATTGTTCTGTGTAACCATATATTCTGCAGAAATTAATCTTTCCTGATAACCACTTTAACCATTACCAGGCTTCTCTTTTGAGTTTTAAAAATGTGCCCAGATACTGAATTTAACAGTGCTCAATCCAAGTAACACAGTTTAAGAAGTTAATCCTACAATCATATAAATTAGTGTAGTTTTCACGAATTTCACCCTCTTCTGATTTCTTTACTGGCTTCTCGCTAGCTTCCTTTTTCAGCTGAAGTAATTGAAGTTTAGAAACTTCAATTTCCAGATGTGCTGTTACAGCCATTTATGAGAGATAGCTTGTAAATAGATGCAGAACAAATTTTCTAACCACTATACCTCATAATATCTTCACTGTTGTCTTTCATTATTTAAAAAATTGACGCCACTGACAGTGATTACACATCTCCATTCCATCTCAAACTACACCACAGACATCTTTGAAGAACGCCTAGTACAACAATATTTGTACTTTCCTCGATCATCAGGCATTGGCAAATACTTTACATCTCATCAAATATTATACTGAGTAATGTTTACTTTTGAAAATGGAGGTCAGTCACCAAATTACACTAAAACTGTAAAATATACAGAGAAGCAACAGGCTGCCGGCTGCTGGTCATGCATAGAAATGGGGATTTGAGTAACCATATATTATCCCTGATCAACAAAAATATGCTAGTTAATCAAAAGTTTGCATTTGATGATAGACATAAAATAAATCTAGTAAGGAAACTGGCTTCAAATAGTAAAAAATATCCATGTCTCTGCATACAGTACATTAAAGGGATAGATTAAGACCATAATATCAGTTCGCAATTATCAAAAACAATACAAAAGAAAATTTGTCTAAAGGTAATAAAACATTATTATCAAGTCTGAATAATGCAAAAACAATACTAATAACTATTGCTATTATCAGTAGAAAGAGATTTTTATAAATACTATATAATCTTTGTGATGACGTGCAAAGTTAAAGATTAGAATGCAATTTACAGTAAGGGGAGTATAAATTTCTTCCCAAATTCAATAGCTATATCGAATCACTATGTGTATTAAAAAGGGAATAATTTTTAAAAATTTAAGTGAGAAATCCTATTATAAAAATTATAGGTAGATAGGAACATCTACCTATTTGTAGATGATAGCTTACACCTGGGAAAAGATAAAAACAACATTTTACATTTTAGAAAGTTATATATCTCTCAGAAGACATTGATCCAACAATTTCCAAATTGATAAAAAAACAAGTGTAATAGACTTGCTTATTGAGCCTTCAATATCTGAGGCTCATCTCTTCAGTATATGGACTATATAACTCTGGGAATATTAATCTGTCTGAGACTGAGTTTGCCCTGAAAAATATGGGTGGTATCTATCTTCACACACTAGGAGAGGTGAATATTATATAATACGTGTAAACAACATATACAGAGCTCTAAGCTACTCTACATATCTGTATTGATTTTTTTTCTTTCTTCAATTCTTCTTTAATGTTAACTTTTAAGCATGCCAATATGACAACTTCTGTTTGTTGTTATGGAAGATTATTTTGCTTTGCTTTGTTTTTCTGGGTCATTGGGGATGGGCTATTGATAGTTTCCCATATTAAGTGATTTTGCTTAAATATTTTCTGTCACTGAAACTAAAAATCTAGCTGTTTTGAGAGAAAGAAAAATAGTACTCAAAAATGTTAAATAAAACTATTAATTGATGATGATGATTCTGAGTTATTAATTTTTTTTTGGTAAAATTCTCCCTGTAGCACATATATAGCCAGCAGCGTTTTTTTCTCATTTCCTTCAGTTCATTCCATGTTCAGAGGTATTGTTATATGAAAATGTTCTGAAAATATTAGCTCTAGACTAGAAAATAATTTTCCTGTCAAGCAGTCTGTGGTATACAGATGGCAAATAAATGAAAATGTTTACTAAAAAGAAAAGGCTAAGATTAAATATGAATACATAAATGAAGTTTTCTTATATATTTCAATATATAAATACCATGTAAGCAACTGTACTTAATTTTACAGAGTATAAGTATATAGTTTCTCATGTATTTAATGATTAAATTTAATGATTAAGTCATTTCATTATTTTTTTTTCAATTTCCTTGACATTAATTTGTATAAGGTCAACAACTAACACTTGTTTATACTGATTCTCCAAAAATGCCAATTAATTTACATTTTGTCATAATTGCATTTGTCTTCCTACTCATATTTTTCCAACCCCTGGGCAATCCAAAATTTTCAGTAATGACAAAACTATAATAATATGATATTGTGACTTCTTATGTTATTAATTTGGTAGGGATATACATGAGTCTATTGTTTCTTGATATATTTCTATTATATTAAATTTTATACTTTAGAGTAATTTCCTTCTACACACCAAACACATTAATAATTAATAAATTTCCCAATGGCCAACAGGAAAACATTAACTCTCCCTTTAGAAATCTATTTAAAAATCATTAAGGTTTAATTTTGTGAATAATGTTAAGATGGTGGTCCAATTTAAATTTCTTCATATGATTATCCACTTTCCCAACACCATTTATTGAATAAACTATTCTTTCTCCACTGAGTGTTCTTAGTTTCCTTATTAAATATTAGTTTATTATATATGTCAGGGGTTATTTATGGGTGCTTGATACTGTTCCATTGGTCTATGTGTTAATTTTTAAGATAGTATGATACCATTTGATTATTTCAACTTTGTAGTATAGTTTGGTATTAGAAAATATGATGCCCCCTGTTTTGTTCTTCTTTCTCAGGATTGCTTTGATTATTCAGGATCTTTTCTACTCCCATACAAATTTTATGGTTGCTTTTTCTATCTGTGAAAAGTATTATTGGAATTTTGATAGGGATTGCATGAATGTCCAAATTCCACATTGGATCTTGATAGGAATTGTGCTGCATACATAAATGGCTTTGGGTAGTATGGACATTTTAACAATATTGATTCTTCCTATCCATGAACACAGGATGTCTTTACATTTAGTGTGACTTCTTCAATTTCCTTCATCAAGATCTTATGGTTTTCAGTGAACAGATCTGTCAACTCCTTGGTTAAATTTATTCCTGTGTATTTTATTGGTTTGTTGCTGTTGTAAATTGGATAGTTTTCTCTATTTCCTTTCAAGATACTGTGTTGTTAGTGTATAGAAATGCAACTGAGATTTGCTTGTTAATTTTTGTATCTTGGAACTTTACTGAATTAATTGATTAGATCTAATAATTTTTGTAAGTCTTTAGGATTTTCCATACACAAGATCCTGTCATCAGGAAACAAAGACAATTTTACTTCTTCTTTTCCAGTGAGGATGCCCTTTATTTCTTTTCCTAACCTAATTTCTCTGGCTAGAATTTTCAGTACTGTGTAGAGTAGGAGTGGTGAGGGGGTACCTTTATCTTATTCTTGATCTTAGAGAAAAAATTTTCAAATTTTCCCTGTTGAGAATGATGTTAGCTGTGCATTTGTTCCTCCTATACCCAATTTATTTAGAGTTTTTATCATTAATTGATGTTGTATTTTGTCAAATGCTTTTTCCACATTTATTGAGATGACCATATGATTTTTACCTTTTACTCTGTTAATGTGAAATACTCAGATTTATTGAGTTATGTTGAACCACCAGTGAATTGCAAAAATAAATCCCAATTGCTTATGGTGTGTGATTATTTTAATATGCTGTTGAATTTAGTTTGTTAGTATATTTTGTGTATATTTGTATCTGTGCTAATCAGGGATACTGGTCTATAGTTTTCTCTTTCTTGTAGTTTCCTTATCTGTCTTTGGTATCAGGGTAATGCTGGTCTTGTAAAATGAGTTTGTGAGTATTCCCTCCTCTTCTCTTTTTTGAAAGGGCTTGAAAAGGATTGGTATTAATTCTTCTTTGAATGTTTAAGAATGCAACAGGAAAGCCATCTGATCGTGGCCTTTTCTTGTTGGAAGATTTAAATTACTGATTCACTCTCTTTGCTAGTAACTAGAGTATTCATATTTTCTATTTCTTAATGATTTAGTCTTGGTAGGTTTTATGTTTCTAGGAATTTATCCATTTCTCATAGGTTGTCCAATTTGTTAGAGTATAATTTTTCATAGTAGTCTCTTATGATTTTTTGTATTTCTGTGGTACCAATTGTAATGTCTCCTCTTTCTTCCTAATTTTATTTAAGTCTTCTCTCTTTTCTAAATTATTTTAGCTAAAGTTTTATCAATTTTGTTTATCTTTTCAAAATACCAGCTCTTAGTTTCATTGATCTTTCTATTGTTTTTCTAGTCTCTATTTCATTTACAACTCAAAATAGATTAAAGTCTTAAACATAAAACCTGAAACCATAACACTCCCAGAAAAAAGGCATAGGGAAAAACCTCCTTGACATTGGTCTTGGCAATATATATTTTTTTAGTGTGACACCAGAATCATAAACAATAAAAGTACAAACAAGTAAGTGGACTTTAAAAAACTAAAAAGCTTCTGTACACCAAAAGAAAAAATCAACAAAATGATAAGGCAGCCTATGGAATGAGAGAAAATATTTATAAATCATATATCTGATAAGGGATTAATATCTCATATATATAACAAATTTATACAACTCATAGCAAAAAACAAATAAAAATGGACAGAGAAAATTCATAGACATTTTTTTCAAAAAGACATACAAATGTCCAACAAATAAAGCAAAGATGCTCAACATTACTAATCATTAGGGAAATTCAAATCAAAACCACAATGAGATACCTGTTGGAATGGCTATCTTCAAAAAGACAAGAAATAACACGTCTTGGTGAGGATGTGTAGAAAAGTGAATGCTGTGTATTTTTGGTGTGAATGTAAGTTGGTACAGCCACTATGGAAACAGTATGGATGCTCATCAAAAAACTAAAAATAAAACCACCATATAATCCAGAAATCTCACTTCTGGGTATATATCCAAAAAATATGAAATCATATTCTCAAACAGATATTTGCACTCTTTGTTCAATGGGGCATTATTCACAATAACCAAGATATGAAAACACCACAAGTGTCTATCAGTAGATGAATAAAGAAAATGTAATATATCCATACATTGCAAAATTATTTAGCCACAGATAAAGAAGGAAATCTTCTCATTTGCAACAACATGAATAGATATTGAGGGCATTGTGTTAAATGAAATAATTCGGACAGGGAAAGATAAATACTATGTGAAATCACTTATATATGGAATCTGAAAAAGTGAAACTCATACAAACAGAGAGTACAGGTGTAGCTGTCATGGGCTGGGGGTGGTCAAAGTGTACAAACTTCCAGTTATAATATGAGTAAGTTCTGGGGATGTAATATATAGCATGGTGAATATAGTTAACAATATATACTTGAAAGTTTTTAGTGAATAGACTTTAAATGTTCTAACTACAAAAAAGAAATGGTAATTATATGAGATGAAAAAGGTGCTAATTAACACTACTGATGTAATCATTTTGCAATATATAAGTGTATCAAATCTACACAAACTTTATAATCACATAATTTGAATTCTTCCTTATACCATAGAGCATGAGAAAACCTTCATCTACTTCTTATCCCCTTTCTTTTGTTTTTGTTTTTGGTTGTTGTTTTTGGTGGTGATGGTTTTCATATTCTCACTTCTGTTAGATAATGAAAAGATGAAGGACAGCTTGACAGTGGTCTCTTGTTTGATGACACTGGAAGTAAAAGAGTCAGATGGAAATAAAGAGAGAAACAGAGATGAAGACAAAAAGAGTACATACAAAAATGCTTAGGTCAGAGAAAACTAATACTTTTTTACACTGTGAAATCAAAATAAAAAATTAAAGCCACGTATAACTGAAATAGTATGGTTGCAAAAGTTTATGAAGTAGATGAGGGACATTCAAGATGGCAGAGGAGTAAGACGTGGATGTCACCTTCCTCCCAACAAATACATCAAAAATATAACTACATGTGGAACAACTCCTACAGAACACCTGCTGAATGCTGGCAGAAGACTTTAGACTGCCCCAAAGGCAAGAAAATCACCACGTACCTGGATAGGGCAAAAGAAAAAAATAATAAAACAGAGACAAAAGAATAGGGATGAGACCTACACCTCTGGGAGGGAGCTGTGAAGGAGAAAAGTTTCCACACACTAGAAAGCCCCTACACTGGTAGAGATGGGGACTGGTGGTGGGGGAAGCTTTGGAGCAATGAAGGAGAGCACAGTAACAGAGGTGCATAGGGCAAAGTGGAGAGATTCCTGCACAGAGGATCAGTGCCGAACAGCATTACCAGCCTGAGAGGCTTGTCTGTTCCCCCGCAGGGGTGGGTGGGAGCTGGAGGCTGAGACTCTGGCTTCGGAGTTCAGATCCAGAAAGAAGACAGGGGTTGGCTGCATGAACACAGCCTGAAGGGGGCTAGTGCACCACAGCTAGCCAGGAGGGAGTCTGGGAAAATGTCTGGAACCACCTAAGAGGCAAGAGACCATTGTTTCTGGATGTGCAAGGAGAGGGGATTCAGAGCCCTGCTTAAATGAGCTCCAGAGATGGGTGTGAGCCGCTGATATCAGCGAGGACAGCAGAGATGGGCATGAATGCTAAGACTGCTGCTGCAGCCACCAAGAAGCCTGTGTGCAAGCACAGGTCACTATCCACACCTCCCCTTCCAGGAGACTGTGCAGCCTGCCACTGCCAGGGTCCCCTGAACCAGGGACAAATTCCCTGGGAGAACACATGGCATGCCTCAGGCTGTTGCAACGTCACACCAGCCTCTGCAGCCACAAGCTCACACTGTATTCCATACCCCTCCCTCTCCCCAGCCTGAGTGAGCCTGAGCCCCCTAATCAGCATGACTTTAACACCGTCCTGTCTGGGTGGGGAATAGTCACCCACAGGTAACCTACAAGCAGAGACAGGGCCAAAACCAAAGCTGAATCCCAGGAGCTGTGCAAACAAAGAAGAGAAAGGAAAATTTCTCCCAGCAACCTCAGGAGCAGTGGATTAAATCTCCACAAACAACTTAATGTACCCTTCATCTGTGGAATACTTGAATAGAAAATGAATCATCCCAAAATTGAGGCGGTGGATTTTGGGAGCAACTGTAGACTTGGGGTTTGCTCTCTGCATCTAATTTGGTTCTGGTTTTATGTTTATCTTAGTTTAGCATTTAGACCTTATTATGATTAGTAGATTTGTTTATTTATTTGGTTGCACTCTTCCCTTTTTTTATATATATATAATTTTCTCTTTTTCTCTTTCTGTGAGTGTGTATATGTAGGTTTCTTTGTGTGATTTTTTTCTGTCTAGATTTGTTTTTACCATTTTTCATATGCTTCTGTATGACCATTTTTTTTAAATATAGTTCTTAGTGCTTGTTATCATTGGTGGATTTGTTGTTTGAATTGGTTCTCTCTTCTTTCTTTCTTTTTTTCTTTACTAATTATTATTTTTAATTTTAATATTTTTTATTTTAATAAGTTTTTTTATTTTATTTTTATTAAATTTTTCTTTCCTTCTTTTTTTTTTTTCTTTTTCTCCCTTTTCTTCTGAACTGTGTGGCTGACAGGGTCTAGGTGCTCTGGCCGGATGTCAGGCCTGACCCTCTGAGGTGGGAGAGCCGAGTTCAGGACATTGCTCTATCAGAGACCTCCCAGCCACAAGTAATATCAAATGGCAGAAGTTCTCCAAGAGATCTCCATCTCAATGCTAAGACCCAGGTGCACTCAACAGCCAGCAAGCTACAGTGCTGGACACCCCATGCCAAACAACTAGCAAGACAGGGACACAACCCCACCCATTAGTAGAGAGGCTGCCTAAAATCATACAAAGTCACAGACACCCCAAAACACACCACCAGATGTGGTCCTGACCACCAGTCAGTGAAGATCCAGCCTCATATACCAGAACACAGGCACCAGTCCATTCCACCAGGAACTTACACAACCCACTGAAACAACTTACCCACTGGGGGCAGACACAAAAACAATAGGAACTGCAAACATGCAGCTTGCAAAAAGGAGATCCCAAACACAGTAAGTTAAGCAAAATGAGAAGACAGAGAAATACATAGCAGATGAAGGAGCAAGGTAAAAACCCACTAGACCAAACAAATGAAGAGGAAATACGTGGTCTACCTGAAAAAGAATTCAGAGTAATGATAGTAAGGATAATCCAAAATCTTGGAAATAGAATGGAGAAAATACAAGACACATTTAATAAGGACCTAGAAGAACTAAAGAGCAAACAAACAATGATGAACAAATACTAAATGAAATTAAAAATTCTTCAGAAGGAAGCAATAACAGAATAACTGAGGCAGAAGAATGAATAATTGACCTGGAAGATAAAATAGTGGAATTAACTATGGAAGAGCAGAATATAAAAAAAGAATGAAAATAATTGAGGACAGTCTTAGAGACATCTAGGACAACATTAAATGCGCCAACATTAGAATTATAGGGGTCCCAGAAGAAGAAGAGAAAAAAAAAAGGGACTGAGAAAATATTTGAAGAGATTATAGTTGAAAACGTCCCTAACATTGGAAAGGAAAGAGTCAATCAAGTCTAAGAAGTGCAGAGAGTCCCATACAGAATAAAACCAAGGAGAAACACATCAAAACACATATTAATCAAACTATCAAAAATTAAATACAGTGGAAAAATATTAAAAGCAGCAAGGGAAAAGCAACAAATAATATACAAGGGAATCCCCATAAGGTTAACAACTGATCTTTCAGCAGAATCTCTGCAAGCCAGAAGGGAGTGGCAGGACATATTTAAAGTGAGGAAAGGGAAAAAGCTACAACCAAGATTACTCCACCAAGCAAGGATCTCATTCAGATTCAACAGAGAAATTAAAACCTTTACAGACAAGCAAAAGCTAAGAAAATCCAGCACCACCAAACCAGCTTTACAACAAATGCTCAAGGAACTTCTCTAGGCAGGAAACAAAAGAGAAGGAAAAGACCTACAATAACAAAACTAAAAACAATTATGAAAAAGGTATTAGGAACATACATAGTGATAACTATCTTAAATGTAAATGGATTAAATGCTCCAAACAAAAGATACAGGCTGGGTGAATGGATACAAAAACAAGACCTGAAAATATATGGGGTCTACAAGAGACTGACTTCAGACCTAGTGACACATACAGACTGAAAGTGAGGGGATGGAAAAAGATATTCTGTGCAAATGGAAATCAAAAGAAAGTTGGACTAGCAATTCTCATATCAGACACAAATCACTTTAAAATAAAGACTATTAAAAGACAAAGAAGGACACTATATAATGATCAAGGGATCAATCCAAGAAGAAGACATAACAATTGTAAATATTTATGCACCCAGCATAGGAGCACCTCAATACATAAGGCAAATGCTAACAGCCAGAAAAGGGGAACTCGACAGTAACACAATAATACTAGGGGACTTTAACACACCACTTTCATCAATGGACAGATCATCCAAAATGAAAATAAATAAGGAAGCACAAGCTTTAAATGATGCATTAAACAAGATGGACTTAATTGATATTCATAGAACACTCCATCCAAAAACAACAGAATACAGTTTCTGCTCAAGTGCTCATGGAACATTCTCCAGGATAGATCATATCTTGAGAAAAAAATCAAGCATTGGTAAATTTAAGAAAATTGAAATCATATCAAGTATCTTTTCTGATGACCACACTATGAACCTAGATATCAATTACAGGGAAAAAGCCATAAAATATAAAAACACATGGAGGCTAAACAATACGCTGATAAATAACCAAGAGATCACTGAAGAAATCAAAGAGGAAATAAAAAATATCTAGAAACAAATGACAATGAAAACACAATGACCCAAGGGCTTCCCTGGTGGCGCAGTGGTTGAGAGTCTGCCTGCCAATGCAGGGGACATGGGTTCGTGCCCCAGTCCGGGAAGATCCCACATACCATGGAATGGCTGGGCCTGTGAGCCATGGCTGCTGAGCCTGCATGACTGGAGCCTGTGCTCCACAACGGGAGAGGCCACAACATTGAGAGGCCCGCGTACAGCAAAAAACAAAAAACAAAAAAAAAAAAACACAATGACCCAAAACCTATGGGATGCAGCAAAGGCAATTCTAACAGGGAAGTTTAGAGCAAAACAATCCTACCTCAAGAAACAAGAAACATCTCAAATAAACAACCTAACCTTACACCTAATGCAATTAGAGAAAGAAGAAAAATATACCCCAAATTTAGCAGAAGGAAAGAAATCATAAATATCAGAACAAAAATAATTGAAAAACAAATGAAGGAAATGATAGCAAAGATCAATAAACTAAAAGTTTTGTCTTTGAGAAGATAAACAAAATTGATAAAATATTAGCCAGACTCATTAAGAAAAAATGGGAGAAGACTCAAATCAGTAGAATTAGAAATGAAAAAGGAGAAGTTACAAGAGATACTGCAGAATTCCAAAGCATCATAAGAGACTACTACAAGCAACCATATGCCAAAAAAAAATGGACAATTTGGAAGAAATGGACACATTCTTAGAAAAGCACAACCTTCTGAGATTGAACCAGGAAGAAATAGAAAAATATAAAGAGACAAATCACAAGCACTGAAATTGAAACTGTGATTAACAATCTTGCCACAAACAAAAGCCCAGGACCAAATGGCTTCACAGGCAAATTCTATGTAACATTTAAATAAGAGCTAACACCTATCCTTCTCAAACTCCTCCAAAATATAGCAGAGGGGGGAACACTCCCAAACTCATTCTACGAGGCTACCATCACTCTGATACCAAAACCAGACAAAGATGTCACAAAGAAAGAAAATTACAGGCCAATATCACTGATGAATATAGATGCAAAAATCCTCAACAAAATGCTAGCAAATAAAATCCAATCACACATTAAAAGGATCATACAACATGATCAAGGGAGGTTTATCCCAGGAATGCAAGGATTCTACAATATATGCAAATCAATCAATGTGATAAACCACATTAACAAATTGAGGGAGAAAAACCATATGATCACCTCAACAGATGCAGAAAAACTTTTGACAAAATTCAACACCCATTTATGATAAAACCCCTCCAGACAGTAGGCATAGAGGGAACTTTCCTCAACATAATAAAGGCCATATATGACAAACCCACAGCCAACATCACTCTCAAAGATGAAAAAGTGAAACCATTTTCACTAATATCAAGAACAAGACAAGGTTGCCCACGCTCACCACTATATTTCAACATAGTTTTGGAAGTTTTAGCCACAGCAATCAGAGAAGAAAAAGAAATAAAAGGAATCCAAATTGGAAAAGAAGAAGTAAAACTATCACTGTTTGCAGATGACATGATACTATACATAGAGAATCCTAAAGATGCTACCATAAAACTACTAGAGCTAATCAATGAATCTGATAAATAGCAAGATACAAAATAATGCACAGAAATCTCTTGCATTCTTATACACTAATGATGAAAAAACTCCAAGAGAAATTAAGTAAACATTCCCATTTACCATTGCAACAAAAAGAATAAAATACTTAGGAATAAACCTACCTATGGAGACAAAAAACTATAAAACACTGATTAAAGAAATTAAAGATGAGACAAACAGATGGAGAGATATACCATGTACTTGGATTGGAAAAACCAACATTGTGAAAATGACTCTACTACCCAAAGCAATCTACAGATTCAGTGCAATCCTTATCAAACTACCAATGGCATTTTTCATAGAACTAGAACAAAAAATTTCACAATTTGTATGGAAACAAAAAAGACCCCGAATAGCCAAAGCAATCTTGAGAAAGAAAAACGGAGCTGGAGGAATCAGGCTCCCTGACTTCAGATTATACTATGAAGCTACAATAATCAAGACAGTATGGTACTGCCATAAAAACAGAAATACAGATCAATAGAACAGGACAGAAAGCCCAGAGATAAGTCCATGAACATATAGTCACCTTATCTTTGATAAAGGAGGCAAGAATATACAATAGAGAAAAGACAGCCTCTTCAATAAGTCGTGCTGGGAAAATTGGACAGCTACATGTGAAAGAATGAAATTAGAACACTGCATAACAACATACACAAAAATAAACTCAGAAGTGATTTAAAACCTATATGTAAGGCCAGACACTATAAAACCCTTAGAGGAAAACACAGACTGAACACACTTTGACATAAATCACAGCAACATATTTTATGACCCACATCCTAAAGTAATAAAAATTAAAACAAATATAAACAAATGGTACCTAATGAAACTTAAAAGATTTTGCACAGCAAAGGAAACCATAAACAGCATGAAAAGACAACCATCAGAATGGGAAAGCATATTTGTAAATGAAGCAACTGACAAAGGATTAACCTCCAAAATATACAAGCATCTCATGCAGCTCAATATCAAAAAACCCCAATCAATCCAATCCAAAAATGGGCAGAAGACCTAAATAGACATTTCTCCAAAGAAGATATACAGATTGCCAACAAACACATGAAAGGATGCTCAACATCACTAATCATTAGAGAAATGTAAATCAAAACAATGAGGTATCACCTCTCACCATTCAGAATGGCCATCCTCATAAAATCTACTAACAATAAATGCTGGAGAGGGTGTGGAGAAAAGGGAACCCTCTTGCAGTGTTGGTGGGAATGTACAATGATATAGCCACTATGGATAAAAGTATGAAGCTTCCTTAAAAAGCTAAAAATAGAACTACTCTATGACCCAGAAATCCCACTACTGGGCATATACCCTGAGAAAAGTATAATTCAAAAGAGTCATGTACTAACAATGTTCATTGCAGCTCTATTTACAATAGCCAGGATATGGAAGCAACCTAAATGTCCATCAACAGGTAAATGGATAAAAAAGATGTGGCACATATATAAAATGGTATATTAGCCTTAAAATGAAATGAAATTGAGTTATTTGTAATGAGGTGGATGGACCTAGAGACTGTCATAGAGAGTGAAGTAAATGAGAAAGAGATAAACAAATACCGTATGCTAACACATATATATGGAATCTAAAAATTTTTTTTTTCTTTCTGAAGAACCTAGAGGCAGGACAAGAATAAAGATGCAGACATAGAGAATGGACTTAAGGACACGGGAAGGGGGAAGGGTAATCTGGGATGAAGTGAGAGACTGGCATGGACATATATATAATACTAAATGTAAAATAGCTAGCTAGTGGGAAGCAGCCGCATAGCACAGGGAGATCTGCTCGGTGCTTTGTGTCCATCTAGAGGGGTGGGAGAGGGAGAGTTGGAGGGAGACACAAGAGGGAGGACATATGGGGATATATATATATGTATAGCTGATTCACTTTGTTGTACAGCAGAAACCAACACACCATTGTAAAGCAATTATACTCCATAAAGATATTAAAAAAAACACACTGTAACAAGAAAAAAGTGTATGAAGTATATTTTATTACATTAATATATGTCATATGGCACACAATTATAGTGTGTGTTTACAATGAAGTAGAATACCTTTATGGAAAGGAAGATGACAGTGAACATAGGCATACATAATTTTTAACATGCTCACATTTAAAGGATAATAATCATCTCTAAATAATAATAATAAATTATTAAATATGTTAATCTACTAAGCATAAATATTAATTATTTATTACTAAATTACTGATCCTTATAAATAATAATTAATAAAATGGGTAAATATAAACAAGACATTATGATTAAATGACAACATTATATGCAACAGATTATCAAAAGTATCTGCACATTAACATATTTTGTAGTGGATGCTGAGACAATGGTGATTAAAGCTGAGAAACAATAAAGTTAATTGATCAAAAGGATAAATTGTTTATTTAAATGTCACAGTCCTATGTTGTGTCAGAATGCTCTGCTTTGAGTGTTCAGATGCTTGAACCCTTGGACTTCTGCCACTTACTGGCCATTGGACTTTAAATGAGTAAGAAAACTGGAGAGCTGTTTTCTCATTTCCAATATGAAGTTAATTAAATGATGTCACTTCTAGATCAATTTAATGATGATTTATCTACCCATCCACTTACCTACCTATGTACATCTTTTTCTAAATATCTATCCATACACCTGTAATTCTTACTCTAAATATGCCTGTATATCTAGAGTCTGAGTGTCACAGGCTGGCTTCCCCCAAAAGCTAAGGCTGACATAGAGTTTAGTGCTCTTGAGATCAGTATTCATGGGTAGAAGATACAAGACATCAGTGGACCCTACAGGGAGTGCCAAAGCTAAGGTGGCTCTTCAAAGTGTCTCTAACTTTGAGCAAGGGAGCCAGGAGTATATACCCTGTGTCTAGAAGTCAATGAATACAGAATGCCAGGGCAGAGAACATGTCTTTAAGAAAAGTAATCTCCAGCTGAGATAATTCTGAAGAGAACTTATAGCTGAGGATTGGCAGACAAGAACCTTCTCAACAGTTTGGATAAGTTCCTCAGACCTGAAGAAAGGATCTGAATGGTGCAGCACAACATCATGATGTAGATAATGTTTGAGGTACTCCAGCTTTTCAAAGAGATCCATCTATCTCCTTGAATATCCAGGGTATGAGCAGTAATAACTGGGGTGTTCAAAGCACTTTTAACAAAATAACCAACTCCATCAGTGAGGTATGATATGACAAATTAATTTCCATTCTAAGTTTGGTTATGGTATAAATTCCTCAGAATTTATAAAGTATATGAGTCAGAACTCTCCAGTGCCCTTCTAGAGAGATTCCTCTATTCCTTTGAAGAAGTAGTTTTCATAGACACAACACATCTTTTCATTAAAAAAAATAATAATTTTAATGCCTTTTTTATTACTTTGAAATGAAATTCATAGATAATATAGCCTATCTGTAAATATAATTTCAAAGGATGAATATGATACAACTATAAGGAGAAAGAAAAGTCATTTATAATAAAATAACATGCATTTCAATATGTAAATATTGAGGCATGACAAAATTGGTTGAAACGATGTAGTCAGCTACATGCACTATAAATTGACTACTACTAACACAGCCATATATTGTCCTGTATTGGAAAATCAACCACTAAAGGGATTACTATTGATGGTCTAGCAACTAAAATTGAGGACAACTCTAAATTCCTGAACAAAACAAATTAAAATCTTCTTTCCTCTCTCCCAGTATTTGTGTTTCCTGGAAATTTACTGTATCTTAAAACTGTGAAAAAATTGTGTTTATATGTCAAGAAAGTTAAATTCCATGTTCAGTTCATTATAAACATGTTTTTCATCTCTATGATTGTAGGACATTAAAATCACATATGAAACAAGGAACAATTTTCCTTGTGTGAGAATGCTTGCAGACTGCATTCTTTGTCAACCCATTAAGTACCAGTATCCCTCAATCACTATGATAAATAAAATGCTCCTTGTATTTGCTTAATGCCTCCAAGGGCCAATACCCCACATTCAAGCATTACGCCAGAATGTCTGTTTAGCCGTATAGAGTGCGGAGGAATTGCTAAGCACTGATTTTATTTCTCGTCTTCATATATGAAATTTCAGCCAAGTTTCCACATCATCTCTCTCTCTTTTGGGGCTGGGCACATTTACACTGAATTACTTTATTTGTTAAAGAGTTTACAAAGCATCCCTCTTCTGATATTGCTCTCACTAGACATGAGATAAAGGTAATCAAATTGCTTGAGCTTCTTTTGGTGACATGGGTGCTGCCTGAAGTATACTGGGGACCTAGGATTAAATCCCTATTTTTCTGCTTAGGACTTTATGATCATTAGAGATTAAACGACTTTGAGAGCCAATTCTCCTATCATTTAATTAAAAATGCTAATAAAATCCATGGTTGCTGTGCGAATTGAAAGAAATAATGTGTAGACTATTCAGCAATTAGCATAGATTATGAGCAGCACATAGTTACTGATGCTAGAATATTAAGCTACAATTTAGAGGAAAGATTAAATATAGACAGAGAAATACCTAGATAGAAAATGTAGAGTGAAAGAATTGGATTCTAATATTGTTGTGTGACAATACCTAATTATGTCCCCTTATCTTAACGTTGGAATATCACCATATCCCATAGGTGAGAAGACCACACAATTTATCATCTAACATGGAATACTTTACAAGGAAAGGGGATGTTATTAACAATTACACTAGAAAAACAGACATAACCTAGGAGAGGAAATTAGGACCCATGGACACCATAATCAAAAGTCTTATCATCAGACTCCATTGGTGGTCATGGACAAAACAGTCTTGACATATTTGACATTCTTCATATATTTTATGTCATAATATATTATTTTAATCTAAAATTTGGTAACTTGGAAATTTTAAGTTCTTAGTGTTTTAATGTTTTTACTAAATGTAGGCATATCTTATTGTTTACCTTTTTATGTATTAAATACAAACCATTACCTTCAAATTTTTAATTAGGTACTATAATATTTTAGACTCGAGCATTAGGAAAAATTTTATTTCAGTTCATTCATTATTTTTTCCAAATAATATATTGTTAAAAATCGTGCTGTATTTATAGAGATTAAGGTCATAAATTATTTGCTTAAAGCACTGTAAACTTTGGAGTCATACTGACTTAAGTTAATAACTATCACTGCCCCTCGATTTTCTTACTAGCTGCACACCTTGATCAAATTGCTTATCCTCAACTAACTTGAGTTTCTTCATCTGGAAAATGGGGACTATAACATCTACCTTACAAGGTTGTTTAAAAGAGTATTAAGTTATTTGTCTATAGATGATTCCTTTAAACATACAATGTCTTCATTTTTAATATTTTAAACTATTAAATGAGGTAAATGAAGTTTGTAAAATAATTGTCTTATAGATTTGATGAAATCTTTTCACACTATACATATGTGCTGAATCATGACATCTTCTCCCATGAATTCAACTACTGTTTCCATGCAAATAGCTCAAATTTTTTCTCTTCAGCAAACATTTCCTACTACTAAATTCCAGGACCATAAATACAACTACATATTCCAGTTCTTCTGGATATTGTACAGCTATCTCAAATTCAAAATGTCAAAAGTTGAACTCACTATCACCCTCTCAACACTACCCTTATCCTACTTTCCAAAGCTCAGTAAATGTCATCATTACTTCCTTTGTTGCCCAAACAAGAAACCAGAAGAGATTCTTCATTTTTCCCTCACTTTTATTGCTCTACATCTAATCGGTAAATGAAGATGGCTAATTTATATTTCTATAATAAATAAATGTTTTGTTCTTTCCATCCATCTTACAAACTACCTCTCATCATTTTTTACAATTTTTTTTTTTTATGTTCCAGACTCATAAGTGACCACACCATTTACACTCATACCCACTTAATTTCTTTGTCCTCATTATGGCTGGAATAATCTTCCAAATGCCATCATCTCTCCCCTGATTTCTTAACCACATACCTTCAACAAAATGTTCAGACTTCTTTCCATGGCATACAGAGTCTATATTTGATTTGGTCTCCACCATCATCATTTGCTATTCCCCATCCCTACATTTTGCAGTCTACTCTGAATAAGTTCCATTGTGGAATTTCTGTTTTAATCTCATTAGGAAATGTGTGGGCTCCTAATTCTTCAGCCCCACATCGTGTTTAATTTAACTTATTTACTCAAAACTCAACTGCTGACTTACCTCCTCAGTAGGTTTCCAGAAAAAAAATACAGGATGCCCAGTGAAATTTGTATTTTAAATAAACAATAATATCTTAGTATAAGTATGTATCATGTAATATTTGCAACACACTTATACTAATATACTATTCATACTGTATTTTATTTGTTAAATCTGGCAAGCCCTCTCCACAAGGAAATTTCTCTCAAGAGCTCTTCCAGATTAGTTGCCATATTTATGCCTTAAAATCACATCTACCCCATCACTTATCTGATTGTGTTGAATGTATTTAAATACATCTAACTGCTAAAAACTGTCTAAAGGAAGCACCTTAAATTGTGAAATTCTTGTAGTTCTAAACTACTAAAAACTGTCTAAAGGAAGCACCTTATATTGTGAAATTCTTGTAGTTCTATTTTGAAATTTCCTAAATGAAGAGGAAAATTGCTTCTGGCAAAGCTGGATAGAATTGTTAATACAACTTTACTATTCTATAGTGATAACTATTTCCTCACTATTTATATTTTAATCTATTTGACTTTGTATGGCTTTTATTATTTTTCTTGTAAGAGCACTGAAATTATGTAATTTAAAAATTAAGGATGTCTTTTTTACAAGTTTTTTCAAGGTTTGTAAAGAGATTATAGATGATTTTTCTGGAGCCTATTTTCATGTCGCTGGGACACAAATACAAATGTCAAAAATATAATCAGTTTATGTACAAATGAGTACTTTTATTAATGCTACTAATAATGCTTTATTGATGTGAATATTATAGGTAAATACGATTAAGTGAAGGACATTAGTTTATGAATACTCGTAGACTTAACAAAATGTGGTTTTGGAAAATATTTATAGGTGAAGTTCTAAGCTAGCACAGTTGGATATTTTGCCACCAAATACTGTTTGATCAATTAGGGATGGTTGTAGCCTTAGGATAACTACAAAATAATTCATAGTGGAAAATTTTTGAAAATTGAATAGCATACAATGCAAATAAAAACTCATAGCAATTGAAGATTGACTGTAGGCTTAGACCTTTGTCTTAGTATATCATTGTTGGAATGTGTGTGCCTCTGTTTTATTTTTTCCTTTACTTAACAGGTAAAAATGTATCAAAACTCATCTTTTTATACCACTTAAAACACAATACATATAATATTATGTGTATATGTATATATATTTGTATTTATAGAAAGAGCCTTAAAGCTAATGGTTTTAAATAAAAATTTAAATTAAATTTTATTTATGTGATTCTTAGCATATTTTGTACCAGTTTAGAAATAAATATAGATATCTCTACTTAACTTTCAAGTACAATAAATTAGATTTACATCCTTAGAAAGGAAGAATTCTATAGGAATTAATACTAATATGTATTGATGGTATCTTATGTTTTCTATTTAGTATTGATAGTTCCACTGAATTCTGTAACACTTAGATGTATTTCCACTGCTTTCTCCTGGAGTTTCTAAGCAAAATATTACAATCTTGGTATAATAAAATTTTAGGTTAAATAATAAGGTCAACTATATTTTTAAGTGTACCTCCTGACGACGTTTGATAAATGGAGTAATCCACAGCCCAATCAAGATGTTGACTATTTCAATCAGTCCAAAGTTTTCCTCAAGTCCCTTGCCAATTAATATCTGCCTCCTTGAAGACAATTACTGTTCTGATTTCTATCACCATACTCTGCCTGTTCAAAAATATAAATTAATGGAACACAGCAACATACTATTTTGTGCCTGCCTTTCACTCTGTAGTATTTTAGCAATTCATTCTGTGTCATGTGTTAGTAATTTGCTCATTTTATTGATGATATTCCATTGAATGAATATACCACAATTCATTTATCCACTCTCCTGATAATGGAAATTTGGTCATTTCCAGTTTGGTCCTGTTATGGAAACAGCAACATTCATGCACATATCTTTTTGTGAACATATGTTTTCATTTATATTGGATCAATAGGTAGGGGTGGAATTGTTGTATCATAGGGAAAATGTTACCTTAGTTTTACAATGTTATTTAACCATTACTTATTTCATTTACTTTCCATTCTCACCAATATTTTGTGTTGTCAGCCTTTTTATTTATTTATTTATTTATTTATTTATTGCATCTGGCTTCTTTTACTGTGCATGGGTTTTTTTTTTTGTGTGTGTGTGTTTTTAACATCTTTATTGGAGTATAATTGCTTTACAATGGTGTGTTAGTTTCTGGTTTAAAACAAAGTGAATCAGCTATACATATACATATATCCCTATATCTCCTCCCTCTTGTGTCTCCCTCCCACCCTCCCTATCCCACCCCTCTAGGTGGTCACAAAGCACTGAACTGATCTCCCTGTGCTATACAGCTGCTTTCCACTAGCTGTCTATTTTACCTTTGGTAGTATATATAAGTCCATGCCACTCTCTCACTAGCCTTTTTAAACATTCGGTATTGAAAAGAGTGTATATAATTGCATCTTCCTGAGCTTTTAAATGTCATGTCCCTAATGAGTATAATGTTGAAAAAAAATTCATGTGCTTATTGATCTTTCCTTTGTAAAGTGTCTGTTCAAATCTTTTATGCATATTTCTTATTTTTATCATATTTTGTTATTGAGTTATAGGATTTCTTTATATATTCTGGATAAAAGGATTGATTTGACAGAGATACATATTATGAATAGCTTTTCAAAGTGCTGTTTCATTACTCACTTTTAAAAGTGTCTCTTAAAGAAAAAAGTTTTAAATTTTTATGAAACTCATTATATATACATATATATTTTTTTTTTTAAGAAAGGGGATTCTGACCCAAGATACCTTTACCGCCCACACAAAGGTCAAGATAGTTTCTTAAGCTTTCTTCAAGGAGTTATGGAGTTTAATTTTTATGTTTATGGCTATGATCTATCTACAATTAATTTTTGTGTTTGAAATAAGATAGTGGTTGAGATACACACACATTTATTTATTTATTTATTTATATTGCTTTCCATTTGCTCCTCCAGTAATTTCAGCTCCATTTGTGGAAAATATTTTCCTTTTATCCATTGGATTGCTTCGGACCTTTACTGAAACTCAATTGACATATGTTTAGCTTTAGACTCTGTACTGTTCAATCATTTATTTTTCTCTTCTCATGTCAATGCCACACTCTCTTGATTACTATATTTTCCCAGTAACTCTTAAAGTCAGGAATTGTAAGCCCTAAAATTCCTTCTTTCTGGAAATAATTTTTAGTATATTAGGTCCTTTGTATTTACAAATGAATTCTAGATATGCTTGTCCTTTTATACAAAATGCCTGTTGGGAATTTGATTAGTATTGCATTAAATCTAAAGATTAATATGGAGAGAATTATCCTTTTAGCAACATTTTGTCTTCGAATCATCATGCTATATCTTTCAACTTATTTAGGTCATTCATATATTTTTCTCAAGCACTGTTGTGTTTTGTTTTCATTATAGAGATCTTGTGTATCTTTTGTTGAATTTATCCTTATTTTAATAGTATTTTTGATGCTTGTATAAATTATTTTTAAAAATTGTCTTGAAAAATTTTATTGCTAATGTATAGAAATACAATTTGCCTTTGTATATTTTTGTTATATATTCTGACATTGTCAAATTCCTTTAGTAAGATAATTTATTTTCATGTTTTTATAAAGTCTTTAGAAATTATACATAAACAATGGAAAGTTCTGCTTATAAAGATATTTTTATGTCTTCCTTTCCAATGTTTATGCCTTTTATTTTTTATTGCATTGGTTAGACCCTAGATACATTGAATAAAAGTGATCAGAGTGTAAATCCTAAGGGAAACTGTTCATTCTTACACTTTCAAATGTGAGAGTAGAGGTAAGCTTTATGGATATTCTATCAGATTCAGGGGAGGGGTCCTTCTATTCTTAGTTTGATGAGAATTTTCATGTCAATTGGTGTTAAACTTTGCCAAACACTTTCTGTACCAATTGTGATGATCATATGCTTTTTAACTTATATTTGGTTAACTATTCTTTTTATATTTAAACAAATTTACACTTTGGAATAAACTCCAGTTTTTCATGACACATTGTCAGTTTTGTCGTGTTATATTTGATTTGTAAATATTTTGTTAGTGATTTTTAAATCTATGATGACAAAGGATATGAACATATGAATATAAACATATAATTTTCCTTTCTCCTAAAGTATTCATTTGATTCTGGTACCAGAGTTATGGTAGTCTCAAAATGAGTGAGGAATTGTTTATATTCTACTATTTTCTGAAAAAGTTTCAGTAAGATAGAGAGTATATCTTCATTAAATGTTTGTGGGAAACACTGGTGGCTTGATGGTCCTGGAGTTTGGGGAAGTTTATAAGTAAGAATTCAGTTTTAAAAATACATATAGTAGGATATTCATTTTTTTTTTAAACTTCTTATATCAGTTTCTGTGATTTGTATCTTAAAAGGAATTAGGCTGATTCAGGTCAATTCTCAAATTCCTTGACATAATATTGTTCATTATAGGTTCTTTTTTTTTTAATGTTTGTAGAATCTGTAGTACTTTCCTTTTATTTTTTTTTCATTCCTGATATCAATAAATTGTTCTTTATTTCTTTTTGTCTTGATCAGTAGAGGGTTCTTTAAATATATTTTCACTGAATCATGCTTTATTTTCTTAGTTTCCCCATGTTATTTTTTCTGTTATATTGTTATTTCTTGTATTTTTAGTATATCCATTCCTTTTATTTACTTAGGTTTTAAATTTTGTCCCTTTTAGCTTTTTAAGATAAAAGCTTAATTCACCCAAAAATCTTTTTGTTTTACTATATGCAGTTAAAAGTACACATTTTTTTCCTGAGCAGTGATTTGTACTTCAGAAAGTTTAATATCTTGTATTTTCATTTTCATCCTTATAAACTGCTTATTAATGTCCAGTGAGATTTCATCTTGCATAATAGAAGCATGTTGCCATTTTCCAATTCTTTAGGAATTTTCTTGATATCTATTATCTATTGTTCATATTTATTATTATTTTCTAATTTAATTTTCTTTGTCAAATAATGTGATTTTAAGCTCTTGAGACCTACTGAGGCATATTTTATGTCAAATTATATGTTTTGTCTTGATGAGTGGTCAATAGGCCCTTGGAAAAAATGTGAATTCTGCAAGTTTGTGATGTAATGTTCTATAAATGTTAATTAGGTCAAGTATTTTAATAGTGTATCTCAAAATTTCTATATATTTGTTGATTTTTTTATTCTACTTGTTCTGTCCACTACTGAGAATAGTTTTAAAATTTCCAAAAAATGATTTAAATATGTTTATTTCTCTCTTTAATTTTGTAAATGTTTGCTTCATTAATGTTTAAACTCTAGTATTAAGTGCATGCATCTTTAGGACTTTTATATCTTTTTGACAACTTAATCAATAAAACATTTCTTTTGTCAAGAAAATATTCCTTCCTCATCTTTTGAATATTGCTTATCTTGAGGTCATTTTTTTTCTGATACTTATAACTCCTCCATCTTTTTGTATAATTTGCACTTGCATTATACATCATTTTTGAACATTTTACTTTTAAGTACTTAACCTTAACATATTTAAAATTAGAAGTCTCTTATAAATGACATATAGTTGGATCTTGCTTTTTTATACCTTTTGAAGTGTCTGCCTTTTTGTCTGCACATGTCTTGAATTCAAGGTAATTAATGACTTACTTTACAGTAACTTTGATGTCAGGTAATGTCATTCCTCCAACTTTGTTCTTCTCTTTCAATATTTTGTTGATGATTCTGGGTCTAGTGCCTCTCCATATAAACTTTAGAATCAATTTGTCAATATCCTGAAAATAATTTGCTGGGATTTTAATGGGGATTGCATTGTATCTATGGATCAAGTTGGGAAAAACTGACATCGTGACAGTATTGAGCCTTCCTATCCACGAACATGGAATATCTTTCCATTTACTTAATTCCTCTTCCTCCTCCTCCTCCTTCTGTTTTTTATGTCTCTGTTCTTGTGTTGGTGTAGTGTTTTTTATTAGAGTTTTGTAGTTTTCCTCATATAGATCCTAGATATTTTGTTAGATTTATAACTATGCATTTCATTTTCGCACTGCTAATATAAATGATATTGTGTCATTAATTTCAAATTCTACTTGTTAATTGCTGACATATAAGCAAGCAATTGACTTCTGAATATTAACCTTGTTTCCTGCAACCTTGCTATAATTGCTTATTAGTTTCAGGAGGGGATTTTTTGACAATTATTTTGGATTTTCTACATAAACATGTCATTTACAAGAAAAGACAGTTTTATATCTTCCTTCCCAATCTGTATACTTTTTACTTCCTTTTATTGTCTTATTTCATTAGCTAGAACTTCCAGTATATTGAAAAGGAGCAGTGAAGGGGACATCCTTGCCTTGTATTTGATCTTCATGGGAAAGTTTCAAGCTTCTCACCTTTAAGCATGATGTTAGCTGTAGGTTTTTTGTAGATAGCCTTTATCAAGTTGAGCTAGTTCCCCTCTATTCCTAATTTACTGAGAGTTTTATGATAAATGGGTACTGGACTTTTTTCAAATGCTTTCTTGAATCAATTGATATGATCATGTGCTTTTTCTTTTTTAGTTTCTTGACATGATTGATGACATTCATTGACTTTTGAATGTTGAATCAACCTTGCATACTTGCAATAAATCCCTTTTGGTTGTGTTGTATAATTCTTTATATACTTTTAAGATTTGATTTAATAATATTTTGTTGAGAAATTCTGCATTTATGTTCATGAGAGAAATCAGTCTCTCATCTGGGCCTCTGAAGGTTATTATTGTTTCAATATCTTTAACAGATATAGGCCTAGTCAGGTCATCTATTTCTTCTTGTGTGAGTTTTAGCATATTTTATCTTTCAAGGAATTGATCCATTTCATCTAGGTTATCAAATTTGTGGGCATAGAATTGTTCGTAGTATTCTTTCTTATCATTTTAATGTCTGTACATCTGTAATGATATTCCCTCTTTTTTATTTATTTATTTATTTATTTATTTATTTATTTTAATTAATTAATTAATTTATTTTTGGCTGTGTTGGGTCTTTGTTTCCGCATGAGGGCTTTCTCTAGTTGTGGCAAGCGGGAGCCACTCTTCATCGTGGTGCACAGGCCTCTCACTATCACGGCCTCTCTCATTGCGGAGCACAGGCTCCAGGCGCGCAGGCTCAGTAGCTGTGGCTCACGGGCCAAGTTGCTCTGTGGCACGTGGGATCCTCCCAGACGAGGGCCTGAACCCATGTCCCCTGCATTGGCAGGCAGATTCTCAACCACTGTGCCACCAGGGAAGCCCGATATTTCCTCTTTTATGTCTGATATTATTAGTCTGTGTCCTTTCTCTTTTTTTCTTAGTTGGCCTAGTTCTAGCCTAGCTAGAAACTTTTTGATCTTATTGATATTTTCACAGAACCAGCTTTTGATTTTATTAAGTTTTCATTATTGATTTCATTTTCAATTTCATTAATCTTTGTTCTAATTTTTAATATTTCTTTTCTTCTGTTTACTCTGGATTTAATTTTCACTTCTTTTTCTAGTTTCCTAAAATGGAACCTTGGATTAGTAATTTTAGACCTTTCTTCTTTTCTAATATATGCATTTCATGCTATACATTTCCCTCTAAGTACTGCTTTCACTGCATCCCACAAATTTTGATAAATTTATGTTTTAATTTTCATATAAATATTTTTTCATATAAAAATATTTTTTAATTTCTCCTGAGATTACCTCTTTGATATTTACCTAAATTTAAGTCTACTATATTTCTTCTGTAGTATCAATCCACTGTTAATCTCACCCATTACATAAGGCAACTCAAGATAGCTATTACTCTTTGGCAGTAATTGTCAATCAGAGCCAGTTTTCTCCCAGGGGACATTTCACTATGTATGGAGACATTTTATTATTATCATGACTCCGGGAAGAGGTCCTATTTATATCTAACACATAGAGGACAAGGGTACTGCTAAACATACTAAAATGCAAAACAAAGAATTATCTGGCCTAATATGTCAGTAGTACCAAGATTAGGATGTCTTGCTCTTGGTTTACTTATTTTTCCTCCTGAAGTGTGGCGTGAGGCCTCAACTAAATCTCTGGTCTCTTCAGTGATATCACTCCAATATGTATAGTCAGAACTCCAATTTCTTCCAGTTCTTTATCAACTCCAGAATCTCTGTCTAGTACACAGAACTAAGTGACTACTTACTGTAAAGCCTTACAAAGTCTCTTTGCATACACACCTTAACAACCAGACCAAGAATCAATAAATCTCTATAGAAATTTGGGGGATTCATTTTGTGCAGATATTTTCTATATGTATCATACCCCACAAATTCCAGCCTTCTCACCATAATTACTACAATTCTCTGTATGATTACTGCATAAAATCAATGTACAAGAGTAAAAATATATTCTTCATGGAGCCAACATTTTTTTCCTGAATATTTTGGGCTTTTCAGCAACCAGAAGACAAAGAAAGGCATCTGTACTGACCAGAGTAATTGATCCTGATAATCAAGGGAGATTAGGTTAATGTTATACCATTGGAAAAGGAAGACTATACTTGCAAACTAGAGGATTCATTGGGATGCCTCTTTGTACTTCCTTGCTCAGTAATTCTGATCAATACATTGTCCCAATAATAGCAAGATGATCAAGGACTCTGGTCCTAAAGGAATGTAGATGAGGGTCAACCAAATGTAAAGATACCAACATGCTGGCAGATGTAAAACAAAACAAAACAAGACAAAAACAAAACAAGACAAAAACAAACAAACAAACATGGAATTGAGAATAGAAGTCACCTATGACTTTTTTACAAAGTGGGGACTGAAAATACTGTATTTTATAAAATATTTGTCCCTTATACACCAATGATGAAGGACACTGATGGTATATAATATTTCAGAATTTAAATGAAAATTTAACAAAATTAATATTTGTGTACACTTTATTGGGCAATTAACTTTTAAACCAGACAAGGGACAAGGGGGTATTAATCTTTATGAGGTGAATTATCTCTTGGAGGAGATTATTTAGCATTACATTTACTTAACATCTGTTTGTTAAAAGATGTGTTATTTTGTCTTAAATCTTTGAATATGACAGTGATTATAATTCTTATTCCAGTGGCCAAACTAAATATTTTTGCATTAACCATAAGAGAAAATATCACTTTTTAAATTTTTCAATTAAAGCTCTTTAAACTTTAGTTTGGTAAAGCAATTTGAAGCTTTCTTTATCAAATAGGAATGTTAGAATTTGTACATAAATAGAAAGCTTTGTGTTATCTGATGGAAACATTTGTGTTTTGTAATTAAACTGAAGTGTCAATACCGGTTTAATTGTATTCACTCTTCCCACATGGTGAACTTTAGCATTGATCTAGCAAGCACCTCCTGAACTAGTTTTATAACCAGAATCAAATTAACTTTAATTATATTGTCAAGGTCTCTTATAATTTTACTTTCCTTGATACATCAAGTTTGTAGATAACTATTTAGATGCCGCTGAGGGAAAATTGTTCAAAAAGAAAGTTATTTTGTATCATTTCTTACCTGTAATATTGAATGCTTCTATTCTTGTAATATCAAAGCTTTACAATGTCATTAGCCCCACCCATTTGCCTTTGTTCTATCTCAGAAATTACTAACAACAGGCTGTTCCCATATAGGCTGACAACTTCCAGTCACTCTGAGAATGTACTTGGCCTTTAGAGTGTGTTCTGCCTGAACACCAAGTAGCTCAGATATGTCAGGAAATTAATGCACCAGGGACAATCCTAAAATTGAGTGATGAGGGCTGGTGGGTATATACCCCAGTTGCCTCCCCCTTCACTATAATTCTGAGATATGTTCCACAACGTTTCTCAGAAGGTTCCCAGTGAGATTGAACACCAGTTGCCCACATCAGGGACTCACTCATACATCCCATTCTTTGGCTTTCCTCCCTTTCTTGTCACACTTGCCCATTTCCTCAAAATCCCTTCTAGTATCACCTTCCAAACAATCTGCTTGTAACTAATCCTTTTCTCAAGACCTATATTTGGCGAACCCAAAATGAAGCCACTAGTCTTGAAATATTTTTGGTTGATTCTAGCCATTAAAAGGCAAAATTAAATGAACATTTATCTAATATGTAACATATTCTTACTAAGTACAAAACCATACAATGTGGTATTCTAGTCAGGTTTCTCTAGAGAAACAGATTAATAGGATATATATAGGAATGGATTTATTTTAGGGAATTGACTAATGCAATTATGAAGGTGGTGAAATCTCATGATTTGCTGTCTGCAAGGTAGAGACACCAAAAGACAGTAGTGTAATTCATTCTGAATTAGAAGGTCTGAGAACTAGGGGAGTCAATGATGTAGATTCCAATATAGATCTGAGGGCCTGAGAACAGGGAACACAGAATTCAGGAAGAGATTGATGTACCAGCTCAAGCAATCAAGCAGGAAGAGGCAAATTCTTCTTTCCTCTATATTTTTGTTCTGTTCAGATTCTCAAGAGGTGGGACAAAGCACACCCACATTGGGGAGGACAACTGCTTTACTGAGTAAACAAATTCAAATACTGCTTTTATCCAGAAACATGCTACAGACACACCCCCAAATTATGTTTAACCAAGTATCTAGGTATCCCATGATTTAGTCAAGTTGACAAAAAAATTAACCATCACAAGTGACTTTCAAATTATGTAGAGAGTTAGTCATAAAAGCTCATGGTTTATCATTTAGAAGTTTCAAAATAATAAATCTCTTGAAATAAAGTGTTCTGCATGCAATAATTAAAAGCAACTAAATTGAGGATTCTCTGAGTTACTCTTTAACATTCATAAGTGAGGCACAATGAATTAGATTAATAAATGTACAAGGAAATTTTCTTAAACAATAACCAGAAACAAAGCAATGTTTCTGGAAAATTCAACCTAATATGTCCTCTGTAAACATTCACAACTTTCAAAGATAAAAGAGAGAGGAGTGACATCAGTGAGAATGGTGTAGTAAGAAACTCCAAAAATGTCTCATAAAAGCAATAAGAAAACTGTCATAAACTGTCAGAATTGACTATTTCAGAACTCTGTATGCTAATCACAAATGGGGGAATGCTTAACCTAGAAAAAGTAGCTCTACTTCAGTAAAAACAGTGAGCTTTTAACCCATTCTTGCCTATCTCCCCCTCTCCAGCTCATTGGTGGTCTTGAAGATAACACATTTCAAGTACAGCTACAAATACTGGAGAGAGTGGAACAGACCATATTCACCCACAAAAGAGTATGGTTGTTTTTTTTTAGGACTGACTGGTTATTCCCTGAAGGAAAGACTCAAGGGACCTGTTTTTTTCTCACCTAACATAAACCTTTCAAGTGCTGAGAGTGTTAGTTAAGGGGTATTTGTTGTAAACCTTTATATGCAAATGATTTGTTGCTGCTGCCTGGAGCAATGAATAACAGTTGGGGCAAGCAATAGATTAACCAAAATCTTGAGAGGAAATTCTGGTAAGAGATGCCTTAGAGAGTTAAGGCTTTGAAAATCTCCAACATATTCTTGGGAATTTAGAAATTTAGGTGTATGTCCAGGACTGTATGCATCCCCAATGAAGACATGAGAAGGTACTAAGCTCTCACCTTTGGCTAACATTCAATTTCTGTGAAAGTAGGAAATAAAGGATAAGGTAGAGTTTCAAACCACCTAGCTGAATATTAAAGGCACACCATAATACACACATATACTGGTTTGATTTGTAAAAAAAAAAAAAAAAAAAAAAAAAAAAGACTAGGAAGTTTTTATTTTTAGTTCCAGACATTTAAGGAAATCTCAGTCCAATCACTAACTGACCACTAAGCTAAATGGAACAGAGATTTCAGAGGCCACACGTGACCAAAAATAAGTCAGAAACGTTTGGCCAGAAAAGTCTCTAAACAAACAATAGAAAGGGAGG
The DNA here is from genome assembly GCF_003676395.1 of Aethalodelphis obliquidens. NCBI lineage: Eukaryota > Metazoa > Chordata > Mammalia > Artiodactyla > Delphinidae > Aethalodelphis > Aethalodelphis obliquidens. Next base: position 37,165,877 of record NW_020837945.1, read on the forward strand.
AATAATATTTCCAGAGTTTCCACATTATAATATCCAAAATGTTCAGTTTTCAACAACAAAAAATATGTGGCAGACAGAGGAACAAATATATATATATATATATATGCCTCCAAAACCTATGGGAAAATAAAAACCCAAAAAACAATAGAATCTGTTCTAATGAAGCACAAACATTGCACTTATCAAAAACTTTAAATCATGTATTTAAAATATGTTCAAAGAACTAAACAATAAGAATCATATCTCGCCAAATAGAAAGGTAAATAAAGGAGTAATGAAAAGAAACAAAATTAAATTCTGGTGCTGAAAAGTTTACTAGATGAGCTAATTTGAAGATTTGAATGAGGAGAAGAAAGAATTAGTAAATTTGAATACAAGTCATATGAGATTATCCAGTTTGATGAACAATAACAACAAAAACAACAAAGAATAAAGAAAAATAAACAAAGCTTAAAAACCATGTGAGACTACATGAAGTTTACTAACATACACATAATGGAAGTCTCACAAAGAGAGGAAGGAAAGAAAGGGGCATAAACTGTAAAAACTTCAAGTAGGATAAAAACAAATCCACACTGAGACACAGTTAAATCAAACTGTTAAAAGCCAAAGCCAAAGAGAGAATCTTGAAAGCAGCAAGATAATAGCAGTTCATCATATAGATGAGATCTTAAATAATATAAACCTCAATTATCAGAGACCATGAATGTCCAAAGGCAGTGGAGTGACATATTCAAAAAGCTGAAAGAAAAACAAAACAAAACAAACTATCAACCAAAAATTCTATATCTGACACAATCATCCTCCAAAAATGAACAAAAATTTAAGACATTTCCAGATAAACAAAACAGAGAGCATTTGTTGCTAGTAGACCTGGTTTACAAGAAAGTATTTCTAGACAAATTCCTATAAACTCACAAAGTAACAAAACTGACTTAAGAAGAAATAGAAAATTTTAATAGACCTATAAGTAAAGAGATAGAATTAGTAATAAAAACACATCACAAAACTAGGCTAGGACCAGATGACTTCACTGGTGATTTTTATCAAATTTTAAAGATCAATTAACATGAATTCTTCTCAAAGTCTAATACACAATAGAATGTGAGAGAACACTTTGTAACTCTTTTTATGAGGTAAGTATTACCCTGATGTCAAAGCCAGATAAAGACAACATAAGGAAACTACAGACCAGTATATTTTACGGCTATGACTGTAAAAATTCTCAATAAAATACTGGCAAATCGAATACAGGAGCCTATTTAAAGTATTCTACACCAAATCCAAAGTGGGATTTATCCCAAGAATGCAATGATGGTTTAATATATGAGAATCAATCAATATAATACACCACATTAATAAGAATTTTATTTTTTCATAAAGAAAAATACTTCATGATTATTTCAATAGACACAGAAAAAAATACTTTGACATAATCTACAGTATTTTATGTTTTATAAAACTTAATAAACTAAGGATAGAAAAAGCTTTTCTCCTAATACCTGGAGCAAGACAAGGAGGTCTAGTCTTACCTCTTCCATTCAGTACCATACTGGAAATTCTAGCCAGGTCTATTAGACTAGAAGAGGAAATAAAGGCACCCAAATTGGACAGGAAGAAACAAAATTATTCCTGTTCACATATTACCCATATCTAATCTAGATAGATAGATGATACAGATTTAGATATAGATATAGACATAGACATAGATATAGACTTCCTAAAGAATCCACAAAAAAAAGTTAGAGGTAAAAACTTATTTCAGCAAAGTTGCAAAATACAAGATCAAAATACAACAATCAGTTGCATTTCTATACACTTGCAATGAACAATACAAACATGAAACTAAGAAAAAATTCCCTTTAAAATAGCTTCAAAAAGAAGAAACACTTTGGAAGAAATTTAACCAGAAAGTAAGAGACTTGATGAAAAATATAAAACGTTGTTGAACTAAATAACATGTCACCTAAATAAATAGCATATATCAAATGTTCATGAATTGGAAGACTTAATATCACCAAAAAAGCAAGTCTTATCAAATCAGTATACAGGGTCAATGCAATACAATCAAAATCTCAGCTTCCTATTTTTGAAGAAATAAAAATATGATCCTAAAATTCATATGGAATTGCAAGCAATCCAGAAAAGTAAAAACAATCTTGAAATAGATGGACAAAGTTGGGAAACTCAGACTTCCCAATGTCAAAACTTATTCCAAAACTATAGTAATCAAAACCGTGTGGTACTGGTATAAGAACATACAGACATATACCTCAATGGACTAGAACTATGAGTCTAAAATTAAACCCATACATTTATGGTCAGTTGATTTCTAACAAGAGTCACAAGACTATTCAATGAGAGAAAGAACAATCTTCAGCAAATTGTGCTTGGACAATTGACTACGCACAAGCAAAAATATGAATTTGGATCCCTACCTCATATCATATACAAAAACTAAATCAAAATGGATTGAAGACCTAAATGTAAGAGTTTACATTTACTCATAGAAGTTACTACAAAACTCATAAAAGGAAACATGGTGTGTAAATTTTGTCAGTGTTTGTTTAAATATGACACATGCACACACAAATCAACAAAAAATAGATAAACTGGATTCCATCAAAATTTAAAACTTTTTTGTCTCAAAACACACTATGAAGAAATTGAGAAATTAATCCACAAATGAGAGAAGGTATTTCCAAATCATACATCTGATTAGGGTCTAGTATCCAGAATATATAATGAACTCTCATAACTCAACAACAACAAAAATAAACAACTGGATTTTAAAATAGGCAAATGACTTAGATGTTTCTCCAAAAAGATATACAAACAGAAAATAAGCACATTAGACAATGCTTAATATCATAGTCATTAAGGAAATGCAAACCAAAAACTATTTCACAGTCATCAGAATGGCAAGATGAGAAAGAAGAAAAACGGGAAAAGGAAGAAGAGGAAGAAAGGAGAAGGAGATAGAAGAGAAAGAAGAAGAAGAAAAAAGAAGGTAGAGGAGGTAAAGGAGGAGTAAAGTGGATAAGTAGGAAGGGGAGAAGGAAAAATAACAAATGTTAGCAAGGGTGTGGAAAATTGGAACCCTCATAAATTGCTTCCCAGCAATGTAACATGGTGCCCTGCTGTGGAACCAGTATGATTGTTCCTCAAAAATTATATGTAGAGCTACCATACAATCCAGAAATCCTACTCCTAGGTATATACCCAAGAGAACTGAACACAGGAAAACTTGTACACAGATGTTCATAACAGCATTATTCATACTAATCCCAAAGTGGAAACCACCAAATATCTGTCAAATGAATGAGTTGGGGATGGTCAAAGATGGTGGCACAAGAAGATCCTAAACTCACCTTCTACAATGGACACACCAAATCTACAGCTATACATGGAAAAATTATTGCAGAAAAAGAACTGAAAATTAGCTGATCAGGTCCTAAACAAAAGGGATGAAAGGGCCACATGGAGATGGGTAGGATAGGCAAGATGTGTTCTTGCTAAAAACTTCACCTTCAGCATGGTGACCCACAGCAGGGAGAGATCTCATGGATCCAGAGCTATTCCCTGAGGAGCAAGGGGTTTATACATACTCCACACCAGGTACCCCAACACTTGGAATCTGCACTGGAGACAAGGACCCCAAAGTGTCCAGCTTTGGAAACCAATGGGGGTTTATATCCAGGAGACATAGGTGAGAGGTGGGGGTAGGGGATATGATATTTGCACTGGGACCCAGTGCAAATGCAGAAATTAGAGAAGTGCCTGAACTAAATGTGAAGGAGATTTACTTGCTAATCCTAAAGCACCTCCTGGAAGGGCAGGGATGAGTAGGAATTTCTTTGGGGATGGAGGCACTGGCAAGTAATGTTTTTGCACTCTCCCTAACACAGGTTGGCTCCCACAGACACAGACTCACTAAAGCTGTGGGCATGTCCCACCCCCAATGCACTTACCCTGCCTTCTTAAAGCTGTGGATGTGCCCTACCCCCAGAACTCTCCCAAAACCTCACTACAGCTGGTGGGTGGCACAGTACACACAGGAGATGTACCTTAATCACTTGGCACTGGTGGCCAGAAATTTTGCTCTCCTGCGCCCATGAGACTGTAACAATCAGAAAGACAGTTCTGGCAGGCCACCGCACCCAGGGGCACTGTTCAGACAGCAGATTGAAACATAAGCCCAGTCTATCTGTGAAAAAGGCCAATTTACTTGTCCTGGAGCTTCAATCTTAGGGACAGGCTTCAGGTTTGCCACACATCTAGACACTAAAGAGGCACTCTCAGGAAATGTAGGCAGGGAGACACCACTCTTATTCTCTCTCTTGGCCTCACCACAATTTACTGGTACCTCCCAGAAAGGAGCTTATATACTGAAGCCCCATTTTTTCCAACTGTTACCCAGGAGACTCCTCCAGATCTCTTGGTCCTGAAGTCAACTAAGTTATGACTGCAGTCCCACAGAACTGTATGTAATTGCATAATTTAAAGCTATTGCCTGAGTAGATGGCTCCCAATCAGCCTGAAATAGGTGCTAACTGAGATCTCTCCCATTGGAACACTGACAGGTCTTGTCCCTTAACTACTGGGACCTATCAAAAATAAACCAAGCTAATTTAGAAATTCACAAAAGTTTGAGAGACATCCAATAGCTAGGACAAAGTTGAAATAAGGTTCATCTCCTAAATAAGGACATTCCTTCAAGATCGGGAGAGATAGCTAGTCCACAAAATACATAGAAACAAACACAGAGTCAAGCAAAATGAGGAAACAGGAATATGTTCCAAACAAAGTAACAAGACCAAATATCAGAAAAAAGTCCTAATGAAATGGAGATAAGTAATCTACCAAAGAGTTTAACAGGAGTAGTCAAAAAGATGCTCACCGAACTCAGGCGAGGAATGGATGACCACAGTGATTGATAATTCCAATAAAGAGAAAGAAAATATAAGAACCTACCAAATAAAAATCATAGAGATGAGAAATACAATAATTGAACTGAAAAATAAACTAGTGAGGTTCAGCAGAAGACTACACGGTGTAGCAGAATGGATCAGCAACCTGGAGTACAGGACAGTAGAACTCAGTGAATCAGAGCAACAAAAAGAGAAAAAATATTAAAAAGAAGTAAAGATAGCTTAAGGGACCTATGGGACAATATCAAGTGGAATAACATTCAAATTATATAGAGAAAAGGGGGTAGAGAATTTATTTGAAGAAATAATGACTGAAAACTTTCCTAACCTAGAAACAGACATCCAGGTCCAGGAAGCACACAGGGTTCCAAGTAACATCCCATTGATAGATGATATTGATGCTACCATGAAATCAGCTCTGATAAATTAAAGTCCAAAAATTATTTTGATGTGTTGGTAATGTTACTGTTCTCCACACAATGGAAGGTAAACCTTACAAAAATTCAGGGACATGCCATGTCATGAAATTCACAAGGGTCTAGTGGTGTGAAATACCCCTTCAAAATAAAGGACAAAATATTATATCTTGCACTATCTACGACAAATAGAAGAATGCAATGTTTACTATTTTCTTAAAATAAAACATTCCACAACTAGGAATATGTCTCAGATACATTAATCAAGTAATACTGAAGGCTACTAGTTTTGAGTGGGAACTAGAGCAAAAAGGGGTTTGCAAAATGTCTAGGCCCATAAGACCTAGAAGATCTTAATAGCGCTAGAATAATATTCTATATGAAATATGCACTAGAGAATTATTCCATGTGAAATATTAATTTACATGAATGGCCTCTGAAAAGTTCCAGTAGAACTCTGGATTTTGGCATCCCAGAGTATACACCGTTCAACATTGAGCATAAAAGAGTCCAAAGTGCATAAGCCAATATCCACCTGCATACCACCAACTTCACCAATTCATGTATTTAAGCTTATAGTCTAGCTTCATGGGGGTTGGAGTGTTCATCTGACTAATTAATGGGAGGAAAATTCCTTAACCTGTTCACAGATGATCTAGCATATAATGTTGGTATATGTCAAAAAATGAACTGCTGCTACACTAAATCTCCATTTACAACTGCTCCCAAAAGACAGGGCTATGGAGGGATCTTCCCTGGGGGCATAAATTTAAGCAATTTACCTTGCTATCCATGTTGTGTGAAGAGAGAAGTAACCTAGAGTAAGCATATGTAGACTCATGGGTAGTGGAATCTAAATTAACTGGTTATTTAAGTGCCTAGAAGTAGCAAGATTGGAAGATCACAGACAGGAAATTCCAGAGAGGTGTGTGTATGGATGGATACAGAAGATACAAAGTGTGAAAATATTTATATTATGCCCACCAAAGAACATAGACTTCAGTAGAGACAACAAACAATAAAGTGAACAGGATGATTGAGCCAATAGATATCAGTCTTCAACTATCATAGTGTTTTCTCAGTGGGCTAATAATGATTAGTTATCATGGCAGATATGGAAGGTATCTATGCACTGGGCTAAACAGCCTGGTATCTGTAATAGATTGCAAAAGTGGTCACAAAATGCTTTCTCTGTTATCAATCTAGAGGTGAAATATATTTCTCCTCTGTTTAATCTCTATTGGTCATGAGACATGCTTTGGCCAATTTGATAGCAGAAAGTATAGTATAATGTAAGCAAAAACTAGAAAAGCAGTTGCATATCAGAACGTTTCCTGTCTCATTGTTATTGCAACTCTACAATCAGCCTGCTGGAGAATGAGAGGTCACTTGAAGAATAACCATGGTTACTCAGCCAAAAACCTGCTACCTACCAGATATGTAAGGCCATTCTAGATAATTTAGAAGTCTTCTGACCTTCCATCTGACCATAGACATATAAGAGGTTCCAGAAGAAATCAACTGGATCAGAACAGATCCACAGAATCATGAGCCATAATGAATGGTTACTCTTTGAAGTCACTAAGTTTTGAAGTGGTTTGTAAAGCAGAAACAAAGTAAGTACATATAAGTAGAGTGCTGATTTAAAGGAACTTTAAAAATACAACCTTGACTTTAGGAAGAATTGACATACAAAACAGAAAAAGCAACAAGAAAACTACTATGTCAGGTTGGAAAAGATGGTCGCCAGTTATACAGTTACCAACAATTCACAACAATGTATTCTGCCTAAACATGTAAGGTATAAAGGTACCCAATTAACTTGTGAACCTTGGCAGAAAACTCTCCAGGTGGAAATTTGAAAGTCAGAGTTGGCTTCTCTTAATTTCAAATGATAAGATATGAGAAAAGAGGGATAAACTTCTAAAATATGGATCCACATTGATCACCCTTGACTGAGGAATTCATTTTACAAAAAATAAAGCACAGTCTTGAGCACATGACCCAAGGATCCACTGGCCCTACCACATACCACAACATCAAAAAGTTGCTGGCCAGATAAAGCAATGGAATAAGCATTGAAGATATAGCTGAGAATGCCACTTAGGGATGACACTCTGAAAGAATGGGTCATATCCTTCAAACTGCGCTGTCTAGCTTAAAGCAATAGCCATTGTATGGTCATTTATCCACAGCAAGTAGAATATACAGATCTAGAAGCTTAAGAGTGTATTCGTCTCAGTCACTATCACTGAATGTTTCACTTGAAAGAAATAATACTTGCGATTACTGCAATTTTAGACTCTAATTACAACAATAGACATATGAAAGTCTTCCTGGTCACTTTTGGCTTTTTATGCAAGTAACCAGTATTCAAAGAAAGTTATCATACAGTAAGTGTAATCGACGCTGGTCAATATGAGGACATAGGGCTATTGCAAGATAATAAGAATGGGGAATTATGTATTTGGCACTCAGGTGATCCACTTTGGCTTCTACTGCACAGTTTTTTCTATAAATGAACAAATACAGTAACCATAGACTGAAAAGTGCATGGTAGCCTGGAGCTCAGATCCTCACAGGCATGTGAGCATAAATCACATCACCAGATAAGCTACAATGACAAACTTCTAGCCAAGAGGAAATTATATCTAAAGTATGTAGTGGGCTTCTCTGGTGGTGCAGTGGTTGAGAGTATGCCTGCCGATGCAGAGGACACAGGTTTGTGCCCCGGTCCGGGAAGATCCCACATGCCACGCGGTTGGGCCCGTGGGCCATGGCCACTGAGCCTGCGCGTCTGGAGCCTGTGCTCTGCAACGGGAGGGGCCACAACAGTGAGAGGCCCGCATACCGCAAAAATAATTTTTTTTTAAATACATTTGTGGATTAGTAATTTGAGAAATGGAGATAAATAAAACTTTTCTTCTGTTATTAGATTAGATAAGGATAAAATAATTCTGTAGAAATATAGATTATTTCTGTAGAAATTATTTCTGTAGAAATAATTCTGTAGAAATATAATTTGGTGTGACACACATGGAAGGCAATTTGAATAAACAAGATTATTTTAAATCTGTACATAATTTGATTCATAATTTACAATTTAAGGACTTTAATCTTAAAATGTACATATGAATAAATATGTTAGCTATTGTATTGATTTTAATAAGCCAAATCTTGAAAGCAAACCAAATATTTTAGATTTGGTTAAATACATTATGATGAAGCCAATTGAATATGTTATGGCTATTTAAAATATTGATTTATTTAATTTATTTATATAACTTATTTTGTTTTCATTGCAAGACATACTGCATTAAATTTTTATATAATATTGCCAACATAACCATGGAACTCACTGTGATACTCTTTCAATATTTTTAATGAACCAGAAGGAATAAAGTGACTATTTATTCATATGTTGAAATGGAGCAATAATAAGGCAGAGAAATAAGTCAACACAAATATATTAAATTTTCCCTGACTATACTACCTCTAAACTTTACATATTACAATGTATATTATATCTAAATCTAAGTTACCACTAGAGTTGTTTGTATTCCTCAATACTTGGTAGGACTAAATGCAATATAAAGTAGTTTAAGGGTTGGTTCTGTCATAATGTTTTATATTAGTATAATTCTAATCCAAAAAAAACTGAGAAAAACTAGTGTCAGGTCGATACAATTCATTCATTTCATCCCACTAAATACATGTCACTATAATTAGAAGTCACTATTGTTTCAAAAGTATTCTTTTTTCAGATAATTTCAGATATCACAAAGCAATCATAAAGAACAAAAGTTCCTTTGTGTGACTGGAGGACTTTGTGAAATAAAAGTTACTACAAAAGTGCTTAATAATAACACCCAAAACACTGTTAGGTTTTAAATAGAAGAAATGGATAAGTAGATATGATAACATCTGCTCCCTCTGTTGCCACAGACGCTGATGAGGAGCTGCACTAGAAATACTTCCTTAGGTAATGGCAGAATTCTAGTACTGTCTAAAATGTGTAACACATGCAAACAAGCAACAAAATGAATTGTTCTAAATCTCATATTTATCCAAAGACTGTTTAATAAGACATATAGCCACTTATACCTGCCAAATGCTCCATGTGAATGATAACTGTGAACCAAAAATTACTAAATTTTAAAATAGTCTTAAGGATGTCCACTATGCCACAAATTTAATCCCAAATTTTAAGAACAAATTTAATTTTAACTTTAATATAAATATTAACAATATACCCATGTACCTATGTTCACCTAATCTATGACAAAGGAGGCCAGAATATACAGTGGGGCAAAGACAGCCTCTTCAGTAAGTACTGCTGGGAAACCTGGACAGCTACATGTAAAAAAATGAAATTAGAACACTCCCTAACACCATACACAAAAATAAACTCAAAATAGATTAAATACGTAAATGTAAGGCCAGAGAGTGTAAAACTCTTAGAAGAAAATATAACAAAAACACTCTATGACATAAATCACATCAAGATTCTTTTTGACCCACCTCCTAGAGAAATGGAAATAAAAACAAAAATAAACAAATGGGACCTAATTAAACTCAATGGCTTTTGTACAGCAAAGGAAACCATAAACAAGACAAAAAGACAACCCTCAGAATGGGAAAAATACTTGCACATGAAGCAACTGACAAAGGATTAATCTCTAAAATATATAAACAGCTCATGCAGCTCAACATCAAAAAGACAAACAAACCAATCCAAAAATGGGCAGAAGACCTATATAGACATTTCTTCAAAGAAGACATACAGATGGTCAACAAACACATGAAAAAATGCTCAACGTCAATAATTATTAGAGAAAAGCAAATAAAAACTACAATGAGTTATCACCTCACACCAGTCAGAATGGCCACAAAATCTACAAACAATAAATGCTGGAGAGGGTGTGGAGAAAACGGAACCCTCTTGCACTGTTGGTGGGGATGTAAATTGATACAGCCACTATGGAGAACAGTATGGAGGTTCCTTCAAAAACTAATAATAGAATTACCATAATACCCAGCAATGTCACTACCCAGAGAAAACCATAATTTAAAAAGACACATGCACCCCTATGTTCACTGCAGCACCATTTACAATAGCCAGGACATGGAAACATCCTAAATGTCCATCAACAGAGGAATGGGTAAAGAAGATGTGGTACATATATACAATGGAATATTACTCAGCCATATAAAGGAACAAAACTGGGTCATTCATAGAGACGTGGATGGACATAGAAACTGTCATACAGGGTAAAGTAAGTCAGAAAGAGAAAAGCAAATATTGTATATTAATGTATATATGTGGAATCTGAAAAAATTGGTATAGATGATCTTATTTACAAAGGAGAAATAGAGACACAGATGCAGAGAACAAACATATGGATACGAAGGGGGAAGGGGGTGGGTGGGATGAATTGGGAGATTGGGGTTGATGTATATACACTACTGATACTACATATAAAATAGATAACTAATGAGAACTTACTGTATAGCACAGGGAACTATACTCAGTGCTCTGTGGTGACCTAAATGGGAAGGAACTCCAAAAGAGAGGGAATATATGTATATGTATAGCTGATTCACTTTGATCTACAATAGAAGCTAACACAACATTGTAAAGCGACTATACACCAATGAAAATTTTAAAAGAATAATAAACTTGATATTTTAAAAAATTCATAAAAAAAGAGAAAATTCTACATATAAAATTTTGTTATCTGCAAATCATAAATTTGTCTTTTCCTTGCCAGTATTCATAGCTTTTCTATCATATCCATGAAATTTTATATTTATCATATACCTCTAGATAAAATAAACATTAAACTAGTGATAGTGGGCATTCTTAATTATTATTTTAGTGGAAATGCCTCCAGTGTTTCTTCATTAAGTATATTTTTTCTGTTGATTTAAGCAAGATTTTTTGATAATAAAGTGTATATTTACATTGATATTTTCATATGGCTTGTCTCCCTCTAAGAGATGAATATTATTTGAGTCCTTATGTAGACTAGAGGAAATAGAAAATATGATCTATCTGAACTACTGATACACTATATTAATAGGTGTTCTGATATCAAGCAATGATTATATTATTGGGATAAAAATCTTTGTCAAGAAAGAGGAAGAGATGAAAAAGCACATGCTCAATCCCTTTCAGAGAAGACTTTCTTCCAATAAGCCATTAACCATAACTTAGTCAAAAAGCAAATCATAGCTCCAATGGAAGCCGAGAAATTGTATATTTCATGTTGCCATATACCTAACCAAAAAAACTGGAGTTTCTACTAGAAAAGGAAAAAGAAAACATATTGGGCCTCAACAGTGTCCCTACCATACATACATTGAACATACATTCAATTGTTTCCATATTGAATGGTTATCTAATATTCCATTTAATGGATATATTAGAATGTATTTTACTAATTTAGGTAATTTCCAAATTTGTTGTCTTAAGCAATTTTAAAATAAAAATTTCCTTGTAAATATAAAAAAAAGACTGCCAAATAAATCATTACAATATAAAATAAAATGCCATGATATTATAAGCAAAATTCATGGCTGTGTTTAAAATGATATTCTCCTTTTTGTGCCAGTTTTACTTTCTTCAGTATATGGATTCTTGATACACTGTAATATTCTTAACTGCTGACTTTTCTAATGCATTTTGTATTCTATTAAATTGTATGATTTAAAAGAAAATAATAATAAAATATTAGTCTTCTATTCCTGTGTTTTAAAACTAATTCTTGCAAAGCTGACAAAACATATATCTCATTTATAATATCTTCCTCTTTTAAATGTGAATACAATTTAAATTTTCTCTCTGGTAAAAGTTTTCCCTTTAAGATTGTGAGTGATGATTTTAAGCAGAACAAATAACCATAGAAATAAATCCCTTGGTTTTAATTGACTTCTGCTTTTACTGCAAGTAATTGTGTATAATTGCTGTTTTTCCAAATGATAATAAACAAAAATATCATTAAAATAAAGATAATTTTCAATTCAAGACTTACCCTTGAGTGATTGTTCCCATAACAATTACTGATTGCATCTGGATTTGCTGTCTTTTCCATGCAAAACAAATTACATGTGTTATTTAGCCAAACTTTGTAGAGTTAATATCTGTTCATAATACTCTATTGCAAGTATTTTATACAAGACACTAAAGAAATAGGGTAAATTATATTTACAGAAGAAATCAAATGAATGTCAAAAATATCGTTTACTTAACTATTGCAAATAGAATATAAATTAAATTTCTAGGATATATTTTAATTTATATTTGATTGTTTTGGGTTATGTATTTTAAAGTGTCTTAAAATTATCATGATGTCTTTTAAAATAAAATACATATCATATGAAAGTGGAATAGGGCATGGGTTTTATAAGAGCACAAGGAACAAATGCCTTTATAAAGAATAGTTTAAAGAAAAGTAAATTAAAAAATAAAATGGTCAGCATGAAAGTACATAAGAGAAGGGAACTAAACTATAAAGAACCAATTAAGGCATGCAGGAAAAAGACAGGAATAGTAGGCCATGTCAGTTATTTCATTCAAAAAGGATAGGAATGGCTTTAACAGATATATCAGAAAAAGAGAAACACCAATGCAAATAATAATATTCAGTAAGAGATATAAAATTAAAATTATTTTCAAGTGTTGACTCAGACTTTCAGCTCCATATTATTTTAAATCAGGCAAAGAAAACATCTGAAATAGTAGGAAAATTATAAAAAATAATTCTAAAGAAATCAAATATAAAATTTTTCACCTGAGAATTTCAGTTTCTTTTCTCACAGACATGTAACAAATTGATATTTAGGAAGAGAGAGGGAAATATCTATAAAATAATAAGTGTGTGAACACAAATTTGTGGTATATTTGCCTTAAAATTAATGGTCAAACATTTTAAATTTATGATAATTCTACATATAATTAAAGGTTAAAATAGCTGCAAAATATTGTTAATACAAAAATGTTCCAAGAGATTGCAAATATTATGAAGGGTTATAAGTGAACCATAAAAGTAAATGATATATTTTTCAGTCATATTGAGCTTCCTAATGAGTTACCCTGGGAATAAGGTCTAAGCTGAGTTTTCTAACTTCTTCATTAATGAAATAAGAGAAAAATAAATAGGACATCATTTTAAATTTTAAGTTTTGCTGAGTTAGGATTAGCAGAAATATATTACAGAATTATATATTATATAATTACAGAATTATATATTACAGAATATATAAACAGAAATATATTACAATGAGACATAACCTGGACAGAAATAAATTAAAGTACTAAATGACAAAATGTTAGCAAACTTGCTTAGTTTTATGTGGACTATATGTAAAATCCTGAATAGAATACAATCTCATACTTTACTTCTATTTCTTTTAAATATATACTGAATTTATGCCTGTGGTTCAATAGAGATGAAGGGTCTACAGGAATCATTAAAAACTGATTTGTGGTATTTTTTGTTTATTTATATGTAGTTCCCTTTAAAATTGTGTAGTCAAAGACAGTAAGGAGTATGATTACTTTTAATAAAGTTTAAGAGTTCATCCTGTAATGAGCCCTGTTTTTTTCAAAAGAGAAGTAGAAATGTACATATGACCTTATTAAAAATTGGATTCAGTCTAAAAATAATTTTTAAATAGCTCGGTAAAGAAAATAAAAAGTAAGAACACAAACATTTGGTTAAATACATAATTATAATAGGTTACCTATAAACAGTACTATGTTATGCGCTTGGTGCTTCTTAGATAATGAACTAATTTATTCCTAACAAGGACACAATAAGTATCATTACATCCACTCTCATTTTACAAATGAGGACATTTAGACAGACATGCTAGGTAGTTTAAGGTCAACTGGCCCTCTAGTGACAGTTAGTATTCAAACCCAGATAATCTGGCTGTGGAATCTGTGCTCATTGTCAGTAACACAGGCAGTTTTGTTTCAAAGATTTGCTATTGCCCCTTCAAACTGGGCAGGCACAAATGGCTACTTTATCAAATGCAATAAAAATAACCTGAATTGGAGCCCAAGCATGAATTTTGAAAAGAGCATTTCTCCTGTCTAAATGAGACAGCTCTCTCTGAATTTACTTAAGTTTATCATGGTCAGTTATATCTAGAATACAACTTTTACACTAGGGTGAGTGATGTTGGGTTAGCTGGTTGGAGGTATTACTTAGTAGACCTGGAGGCTCTCAACAGGACATGCAATTTTGTGAAAAATCCCTCATCATATCACTTTGCCAACACAGTATCACAGGATTACGGGCTGCCAATTTTAGGGTATGAAGTGTAGCAATTCCTTATAAATTTACATTCATACTTTTATTTTACATATAGGAAAACCTAGTACTTTATGGAAATATCTCTCTTCCTCTTTCACTTTCTTTCTTTCTTTTCTTCCTTCTTTCCTTCCTTCCTTCCTTTCTAACCTGGGATAGCTTCTTAAGGAACTATCAAGTTCTAAAGATCTTATGCCTAGCCTAGAAAATGTAGGTAATGACTGTGAACTCTAAATAGATTGCTCATCTAATAACACTTTTTATTTCTAATTTCTCAGGGCTTTGTCTCCAATATTACTAATTTCCACATTTTAGCTATATAAAGACTTTCACTAGCAGATGTAAATAATTCATGTAGGTTAATATTTAAGTGTGTGTGATACATTACTTAATATAGTACAATATTCTTATCTTTAAATAATAATGAAATGACATTTAGACTATCAGTTCCTTTCATACCTTGGTCTACCGTGCTTTAGAATGAAAAATAAAGGAATCTAGCATTTTAACTCTAATATTTAATATAAAATTACTAAAAATATTTTGACCAAGGTGACCTTCCTGTGGATTAGAAAAATGTACACTTCCTACAGTAAGTAAAGTATAATCACTTCACCGTAGGCTATAATAATTTCTCACATGCATCACTAAACAAGTTTATGGTTGGCTTAGATTTTAGAGAAAGAGACCCATTTAAAACTTCATTAACTATACATGTGTGCCGATGATATGTTTTACTAGAGGGGATTTTTTTTTTTTTTGTCTAGTACTACTTTTCATTGTTGCTAATTATATTGAAATATGTGAATCAGTCCAACCATGAAAATCAGCACTGAACCATGTATTTAGGGTCCAAAAGAAATCAGGGCAGCCTAATGAAAAACAGGTAAAGAGCCTCAAGAGGATAAGGAATTAGGTGTAACGAAACAGTACATGTTGCTTGTCTTTTCTAAAGCTCTTTATGTTGGTGTTTACGGCAACCTGTGAGGTGAGTCTGAATGTATCTAGCGAAGAGAAATACTAATGCTTTCTCATTTAAAAAAAGAATGCTTAAAAGCCTACGAGGAGCAAAGGCAGAGGAGAGGTAAAAGAAGCAATATGAATATGAAGAATTGCAATAAAAAATTTGTAAACCAAGTCAAGGTTCTCCAAAATCATTACTTAACTTATAACAGACTAAAACATTTTATATGCCATGTCTTTAAACAAAGACATCTGACAGATAAACATAGATAGTCCACTGGTTGGCGGCTACTAAACTTATCAGAGTAAAGTTAAAAATGATCCATATGCATTTTTATAAAAGATGGTTAATAATTAGACACTAAAAATACTATATCAATAATATAAAAAGTATCTCAAAATATGAATTTCTGTATTTGTAATAGAGCATGATCTTTGTGTCCCCAGAAAGTGATTTTCTTAGATATAGCTAGTGGTTAGGCCTACGTAAAAGAAAGAGGACAAACATATTCACTATTTTGACAGGAGTTTTGTATGGCGTACACGTGGGAGACTAAGGGAGGACTCTAAGCTCAATCTTGGTATATGATTTTAGAAACTTTTCTCTTTAATTGTTTGTACCTTATGTGTGCTATGGAAAGTGATTAGAGGAATTGATGGGTGAGGATACATATGAAATGTAAATTAATAACTCTTATTCTAATAATCCCAGTTCCAAAAACAGACTCTCAGAAATAACATAATAGGCTATTTAGGAACAAAATGTGAAATATAAAATCATGGAAGCATATAAGTGAAGATCCACTTACAATCTGTGTGTCCCTAAGATGTGTCGAATGATTTTTTGGGTGACTATTCCTTCTAACTTTTTACCATATCATTCATACACAGAGTAAAATGTAAACTTTCTTCCTCAAAGAAAGGATTCAATAGTAGAAAAATCATAGCAACATTATAAAAACACACAAGAATTCAAACTTTCTCCTTTTTTATTTTTTATCAAAGTATATGTCTCTTCCTTTAAATAAACAGAACCATGTAAGAAGAAAAAGTGAAGCAGAATTATTCATAAATTTGACTCTCAGAAAAAATATGGAGGTGGCAAGTAGAATATTCCTTATGGAAAGGAAATCAGGAAAACAAATAAATCAAAAATGCATTTACTTCTTAAACACGTATCAACAGACTGTTATTACTTTTGTTAAGTGTTCCGTCCTGTTGCATTTTTATAAACAGGCGCCTAATTTTAAAACAGCATTGGGCTTCACCAGTATCTCAACAGCATGATTTTATATGACAGATTTATTTGGATTGCTATTTAGATGTAAAATATTTGGAATGGCTCTATCTATTGTTTGGATGAGTTACCTTGTATGAACTAGAAATGTATGCTGAAACTGCCAGCTACTGCATAAAATATTTCATTAACATCACGACCTCATTTGTTAGATTGAATTGCAGTCTTTTTTGCCAAATTTTCCCCACAGATATATTCTATTTTAGAAAAATTGAATAAAAACAACACACAAACAAGAAGACAATTAATTCATATCTGTGAAACTCAGAATGCCTGGAATGCAAGCATTAGTGCTGTATATGATATAAAATTGCAATTAAATTTCTATTTTTATTAAAGTTTACATAACAAAACTACCACACACTTTGAAAAATTTAAACTTCTTGTAATGGCAGAGATTCATTCAAATTAGATATTCCCTTTTTTTCTCTGTCTCTGTCTCTTTCTCTCTCTCTCTATGTATATATATTTGGATGCAGATTAGTACTCTATGCAGAGAAAATATTTTAGATCTTATAAGACCATTTTTTGTCATTTTAGAATATAACTTCTAGATAAGAACTATTATCTTTAGTTAGCCTTGAGATATATCATAGATAATGAAGGTGCCAAGGCCTGTTTTATACATTAGGGATTCCAACTTTAGCCTGATCTGTGTTTGCTACAGTGACCAAACTATCTGATGAAGTGAAAGATTACTCCCAGCAACAGTCATTTTTAAAAAGCAGGTTGGCAAAAGGGCTCCATGTAGTCAGTCTGAGACACTGAAAGAGCCTGCAGCTGATAAGAGAACAGCAGGGGTTTCCCACTTACAACCATCTTATAACTGTTTGAACGTAATGGAGGATAAAGCTGAAGGAAAGATTTTCCAGAAGGGTTCTAAATGATTCAGAAACATGTACTGATTTTTGTTCACCCCTGACAATATGTAACATTAACAGGCAAAAGGAACATTCTTAGTACTCTTGGTTAGATCAGAAAATAGTCTCAGCATATGGAGGATCCTAGAAGAAAAGAGCGTCAGTATGTGGAAGAAAGTAAAAACAGTGCCCAGGGAATTTGCTGGATGTGATAATACCATCAAAAAGAAGAAGGCAACTGGTAGATGAAAATGCACCATGTGGAGGATGACTTACCACCACAAATGCATATTTATAAACACATGGGGGAAACCTTCAATGCTTCCCACAAATATGTGCATTAGACTATAAAGATTAAATAAATTTGCTTAAAGTCATAGGATTAGGTGGATTCAACTACAATGTGAATACAAAAAGAGAAAACAAGAGTGCCAAGGCCTGAGATTTTGAGGTGTGTAGTAGGGAAGAAGGGGAATCTGTGGGAATGCATGTCCTAATAGCAGGGTAAATGCCAGTGGCTTTGAGACCTTATAAATGGAGACATCAGCTTTTAATTCCCCATTTTAAAAAAGTGTGTGATCTAATAATGCTGTAAGATCTTGCTCCTGTTTCATACCGTGCACGCGCACACACGCATGCACAATGTTTAGAAATAAAAAATAAAAAATCCTACTTCACTGCTTCCCTGTACATTGTTCTTCTATATACTTTCTGATAGAGAGAAACTCTTCTTAATTTTTGAGCCAACATCAGAGGGCATGGCTAGTTTGTCATGTCTATCTCTCTCCATTTACTTAAAACTTTTCCTGGAACAAGTGTGAGAGGGAGGAGGGAGGTCAGAGAAGGAAGCTTCAGGGCAAGGTTGAGATAGATCTTACTTTTTTTATTCAGTAAAAGAATATTCCAAAGGAGTTTTCAATTTGGCAACACATCATAAATAAATTCCCTGTATTCTTAAAATACATTGATAAATAAATATGTGGTCTTGCTTACGTAGATAATGTGAGCTGGCCTGTAGCTCCTGGTATTTAGGAGTAAGCATTGGGATTCCCAAACTCCCTAAGTTAGAAATAGTCAAGACATCAAGCTGCCTAGCCATACCTTCTTTACCATCAGTGTCTATGACTTAAATTTCAACTGGTGTTGTCCTCATAACCTTTTTATCCTGTTTCTAAAAATTATCTATCACCTCTATTTCATCCTATTTCACCTGCTAATTCCATTAACTGGTGAAATTTCCAGAGCCCTCAGGTCATTTTTCAATCCTGAGATTGTTTAACAATACTAGACTGTAAATACTTCCCAACAAAACTAGGCAATGCCATTTTTTTTTCTCTATTTTGGTCTTGATTTCTCTTTTGCAGTGACTTGATCATGAGTTTCTTCCCTCTTATTAATAAAAAGGTCAGAAATTTTTACAATATATTTTGTTTAGGAGGACAGTGTGTTTGTTACATGGCCAGATCCCTGGCAAGCAAATAGACAAACTTAGAGACTACACATTTGTAGTAGGTAATTCTCAAGCAATCTCAGATAATTGACACTTAAAAATCTCCCTGACTCTTTTCTACCTCTCAGTCTGAAACATTATTTTCTTTCTGTGCTTGAAACAAAATTCCAATTCCCTCTTCCTAGAACTCTGGCTCTCAGCTTCTCATGATTGTTTATAGTTTATGGCATATAGATGGTCAGTCACAGATGGCAGTAACTCTTGGTAGTTCTTCTGGAAAAGTTCTCCAGTTATCAGCTGCCTGCTTGGGTATCTTGTTGCCTGAACTTATTAGTCAAGAACCAATATTTTATCTTAAAAACTGATTTGGTTTCCAACAAAAAATTTTCAGAAGACATGAATTTGCACATCAACCTTCATGGCCCAGCCTTACTTGATATTTCCCTAAAAAATCTTTGGCAAAAATACAGTTACAAAACATCTTCGGTGCTGCTTGGTCTTACTTTTCCATTTGCAACATTCAGTCTTAAATGCTTCACTTCCTCAGAGGATCAGGGGCCAAGGTCACCACTCACCACAATCAGAAAGGTTATTCCTAGCATCTTTACATTCGATCCATAGTCACAGTTACCACTTAAAAACATTGTACTCAGGGATCAGCCTGCCTGGCTGGGTGTACCCCGCCTCAGCTCTAAGGATTTTTTTTTTTAACATCTTTATTGGAGTATAATTGCTTTACATTGTTGTGTTAGTTTCTGATGTACAACAAAGTGAATCAGCTATACATGTACTTATGTCCCCATATCCCTCCCTCTTGGCGTCTCTCTCCCACCCTCCCTATCCCAACCCTCTAGGTGGTCACAAAGCACTGAGCTGATTTCCCTGTGCTCTGTGATTGCTTCCCACTAGGTACCTATTTTACATTTGGTAGTGTAAATATGTCAATGCCACTCTCTTACTTCATCCCAGTTTACCCTTCTCCATCCCTATGTCTTTAAGTCCATTTTCTACATCTGCGTCTTTATTCCTGTCCTGTCCCTAGGTTTTTCAGAACCCTTTTCTTTTTTTTAGATTCCATATATATGTGTTAGCATACAGTATTTGTTTCTCTCTTTCTGAATTACTTCACTCTGTCTGAGCTTCTAGGTCTACTACAAATAACTCAATTTTGTTTCTTTTTATGGCTGAATAATATTCCACTGTATATATGTGCCACATCTTCTTTATCCATTCATCTGTCAAAGGACACTTAGGTTGCTTCCATGTCATGGCTATTGTAAATAGAGCTGCAATGAACATTGTGGTATATGACTCTTTTTGAATTACGGTTTTCTCAGGGTATATGCCCAGTAGTGGAATTGCTGGGTCATATGGTAGTTCTATTTGTAGTTTTTTAAGGAACCTCCATACTGTTCTCCATAGTGGCTGTATCAATTAACATTCCCACCAACAGTGTGGGAGGGTTCGCTTTTCTCCACACCCTCTCCAGCATTTATTGTTTGTAGATTTTATGATGATGGCCATTCTGACCAGCGGGAGGTGATACATTATTGTAGTTTTGATTTGCATTTATCTAATGATTAGTGATATAAAGCATTCTTTCATGTGTTTGTTGGCAATCTGCATATCTTCTTTGAAGAAATGTCTATTCTGCCCATTTTTGGATTGGGTTGTTTGCTTTTTGATATTGAGCTGCATGAGCTGCTTGCATATTTTGGAGATTAATAGTTCGTCGGTTGCTTCATTCACAAATATTTTCTCCCATTCTGAGGGTTGTCTTTTTGTCTTGTTTATGGTTTCCTTTGCTGTGCAAAAGCTTTGAAGTTTCATTAGGTCCCACTTGTTTATTTTTGTTATATTACCATTTCTCTAGCAGATAGGTCAAGAAGGATCTTGCTGTGATTTATGTCATAGTGTTCTGCCTATGTTTTCCTGAAAGAGTTTGACTTACATTTAGGTCTTTAATCCATTTTGAGTTTATTTTTGTGTATGGTGTTATGCAGTGTTCTAATTTCATTCTTTACATGTAACTGTCCAGTTTTCCCAGCACCAATTATTGAAGAGGCTGTCTTTTCTCTACTGTATATTCTTGCCACCTTTATCAAAGATAAGGTGACCATATGTGCATGGGTTTATCTCTGGGATATCTATCCTGTTCCATCAACTATATTTCTGTTTTTGTGCCAGTACCATACTGTCTCAATTACTGTAGCTTTGTAGTATAATCTGAAGTCAGGGAACCTGATTCCTCCAGCTCCATTTTTCTTTCCCAAGATTGCTTTGGCTATTCAGGGTCTTTTGTGTTTCCATACAAATTGTGAAAGTTTTGTTCTATTTCTGTGAAAAATGCCAGTGGTAGTTTGATAGGGATTGCATTGAATCTGTAGATTGCTTTGGGTAGTAGAGTCATTTTCACAATGTTGATTCTTCCAATCCAAGATCATGGTATATCTCTCCATCTGTTGGTATCATCTTTAGTTTCTTTCATCAGTGTCTTATAGTTTTCTGCATACAGGTCTTTTGTCTCCTTAGGTGGGTTTACTCCTCAGTATTTTATTCTTTTTGTTGCAATGGTAAATGGGAGTGTTTCCTTAATTTCTCTTTCAGATTTTTCATCATTAGTATATAGGAATGCAAGAGATTTTTGTCCATTGATTTTGTATCCTGCTACTTTACCAAATTGATTGATTAGCTCTAGTAGTTTTCTGGTGGAATCTTTAGGATTCTCTATGTATAATATCCTGTCATCTGCAAACAGTGACAGTTTTACTTCTTCTTTTCCAACCTGGGTTCATTTTATTTATTTTTCTTCTCTGATTGAAGCTATGGCTAAAACTTTCAAAACTATGTTGAAGAACAGTGGTGAGAGTGGGCAGCCTTGTCTTGTTCCTGATCTTAGGGGAAAGGGTTTCAGTTTTTCAGCATTGAGAACAATGTTGGCTGTGAGTTTATCATATATGGCCTTTATTATGTTGAGGTAAGTTTGCTCTATGCCTACTTTCTGAAGGTATTTTTTATCATAAATCGGTGTTGAATTTTGTCAAAAGCTTTTTCTATATCTATTGAGATGATCATATGGTTTTTCTCCTTCAATTTGTTAATATGGTGTATCACGTTAATTGATTTGCATATATTATAGAATCTTTGTATTCCTGGGATAAACAGCACTTGATCATGGTGTATGATCCTGTTAATGTGCTGTTTGATTCTGTTTGCTAGTATTTTGTTGAGGATTTTTGAATCTATATTCATCAGTGATACTGGCCTGTAGTTTTCTTTTTTTGTAACATCTTTTTCTGGTTTTGGTATCAGGGTGATGGTGGCCTTATAGAGTGAGATTGTGAGTGTTCCTCCCTCTGCTATATTTTGGAAGAGTTTGAGAAGAATAGGTGTCAGCTCTTCTGTAAATATTTCATAGAATTCACCTGTGAAGCCATCTGGTCCTGGACTTTTCTTTGTGGGAAGATTTTTAATCACAGCTTCAATTTCAGTGCTTGTGATTGGTCTGTTTATATTTTCTATTACTTCCTGGTTCAGTCTCAGAAGGTTGTGTTTTTCTAAGAATGTGTCCATTTCTTCCAGGTTGTCCATTTTATTGGCATATAGTTGCTTGCAGTAATCTCTCATGATCCTCTGTATTTCTGCTGTGTCAGTGGTTACTTCTCCTTTTTCGTTTCTAATTCTGTTGATTTGAGTCTTCTCCCATTTTTTCTTGATGACACTGGTTAATCAATTTTGTTTTATTCTCAAAGAAGCAACTTTTAGTTTTATTAATCTTTGCCTTCATTTCCTTCATTTCTTGTTCATTTAGTTCTGATCTGATCCTTATGATTTCCTTACTTCTGCTAATTTTGAGGGATTGTTTTTCTTCTTTCTCTAATTGTTTAGGTGTAATGTTAGTTTATTTGAGATTTTTCTTGTTTCTTGAGGTACGATTGTATTAGTATAAACTTCCCTCTTAGAACTGCTTTTGCTGCATCCCATAGGTTTTGGGTTGTTGTGTTTTCATTGTCATTTGTTTTGAGGTATTTTTTGATTTTCTCTTTGATTCCTTCAGTAATCTCTTGGGTATTTAGTAGCATATTGTTTACCCTCCATGTGTTTGGTTTCTTTAGTTTTTTTTCCTGTAACTGATATCTAGCCTCATAGCACTGTGGTCGGAAAAGATACTTGATAAGATTTCAATTTTCTTAAAATTACCGATGCTTGATGTGTGACCCAAGATATGATCTATCCTGGAGAATGTTCCATGAGCACTGGAGAAGAAAGTGTATTCTGTTGTTTTTGGATGGAATGTCCTATAAATATCAATGAAGTCCATCTTGTTTAATGTGTCATTTAAAGCTTGTGTTTCCATATTTATTTTCATTTTGGTTGATTAGTCCATTGGTGACACTGGGGTGTTAAACTCCCCTACTATTATTGTCTTAGTGTTGATTTCCCCTTTTTGGCTGTTAGCATTTGCCTTATGTATTGAGGTGCTCCTATTTTGGGTGCATAAATATTTACAATTGCTATCTCTTCTTCTTGGATTGATCCCTCGATCATTATGTAGAGTCTTTCTTTGTCTCTTGTAATAGTCTTAATTTTAAAGTCTAGTTTGTCTGATATGAGAATTGCTATGCCAGCTTTCTTTTGATTTCTTTTTGCATGGAATATCTTTTTCCATCCCCTCACTTCCAGTCTGTATGTGTCCCTAGGTCTGAATTGGTCTCCTGTAGACAGCATATATACAGGTCTTGTTTTGTATACATTCAGCCATCTATGTCTTTTGGTTGAAGCATTTAATCCATTTACATTTAAGGTATTTATCAATATGTATGTTCCTATTACCATTTTCTTTACTGTTTTGGGTTTGTTTTTGTAGGCCTTTTCTTTCTCTTGTGTTTCCTGCCTAGATGAGTTCCTTGAGCATTTGTTGTAAAGTTGGTTTGGTGGTGCTGAATTCTCTTAACTTTTGCTTGTCCGTAAATGTTTTAATTTCTCCATCGAATCTTAATGAGATTCTTGCTGGGTGAAGTAATCTTGGTTGTAGGATTTTCCCTTTCATCACTTTAAATATGTCCTGCAGCTCCCTTCTGGCTTGCACAATTTCTGCTCAAAGATCAGCTGTTAACCTTATGGGGATTCCCTTGTATGTTATTTGTTGCTTTTCCCTGCTGCTTTCAGTATTTTTTCTTTGTATTTAATTTTTGATATTTTGATTAATATGTGTCTTGGTATGTTTCTTCCTGGATTTATCTGTAGGGGACTCTCTGTGCTTCCTGGACTTGATTAACTCTTTCCTTTCCCATATTAGGCAAGTTTTCATCTATAATGTCTTCAAATATTTTCTCAGTCCTTTTCTTTTTCTCTTCTTTTTCTGGGATCCCTAAATTTTGAATGTTGTTGCATTTAATGTTGTCCCAGAGATCTCTGAGACTGTCCTCAATTCTTTCCATTCTTTTTTCTTTATTCTTCTCTGCAGTAATTATTTTCACTATTTTATCTTCCAGGTGACTTATCCATTTTTCTGCATCAGTTATTCTGCTATTGATTCCTTCTAGAGAGTTTTGAATTTCATTTGTTGTGTTGTTCATCACTGTTTGTTTGCTCTTTAGTTCTTCTAGGTCCTTATTAAATGTTTCTTGTATTTTCTCCATTCTATTTCCAAAATGTTACATCATCTTTACTCTCCTTACTCTGAATTCTTTTCCAGGTAGACTGCATATTTCCTTTCCTTTCATTTGTTTAGTCTGGTGGGTTTTTACCTTGCTCCTTCATCTGCTATGTATTTCTCTGTCTTCTCATTTTGCTTAACTTACTGTGTTTGGGTTATGCTTTCCACAGGGTGTAGGTTTGTAGTTCCTGTTGTTTTTGCTGTTTTCCCCCAGTGGGTAAATTTGGTTCAGTAGGTTGTGTAGGCTTCCTGGTGGATGGGACTGGTGCCTGTGTTCTGGTGGATGAGGCTGGATCTTGTCTTTCTGGTGGGCAGGACCATGTCCAGTGGTGTGTTTTAGGATGTCTATGAACTTATTAGATTTTAGGCAGCCTCTCAGCTAATGGGTGGGGTTGTGTTCCTGTCTTGATAGCTGTTTGGCATGGGGTGTCCAGCACTGCAGCTTGCTGGTCCTTGAGTGGAGCTGGGCCTTAGAGTTGAGATGGAGATCTCTATGAGACGTCTTGCTGATTAATATTACATGGGACCCAGAGGTTTCTGGTTGTCCAGTGTCCTGAACTTGGCTCTCCCACATCAAAGGCTCAGGCCCAACAGCTGGCCATAGCACCAAGACCCTGTCAGCCACACAGCTCAGAAGAAAAGAGAGCAAAGAAAAAAAAAATAATATAAAATAAAGTTATTAAAATAAAAAATTAAAAAAATATATTAAAATAAAATAAAAAAGTAATAAAAAAAAGAAGAGAGCAACCAAACCAATAAGCAAATCCACCAATGATAAAAAGTGCTAAAAATTAAACTAACATAAACATAAAAATCAGAAACTGGTCATTCACGTACAACCAACCCCAAGTCTACAGTTGCTCCCAAATTTTACTGCTTCAATTTTGGGATGATTCATTGTTTATTCAAGTATTCCACAGATGCAGTGTACATCAAGTTGATTGTGGAGGTTTAATCCACTGCTCCTGAAGCTGAATGGAGAAATTTCCCTTTCTCTTCTTTGTTTGCACAGCTCCTGGGGTTCAGCTTTGGATTTGGCCCTGCCTCTGCATATAGGTCGCCTCTGGCATCTGTTCTTCACCCAGACAGGAGGGGGTAAAAGCAGCAGCTGATTAGGTGGCTCTGGCTCACTCAGGCCTGGGTGACTGAGGCATATGGAATGGGGGGCGTGTTTGCGGTTGCAGAGGCCGGCATGGTGTTGCAACAGCCTGAGGCATTCCATGTGTTCTCCCGGGGAAGTTGCCCCTGGATCATGGGACCCTGGCAGTGGGGCTGCAAAGGCTCCCGGGAGGGGAGGTGTGGATAGTGACCTGTGCTTGCACACAGGATTCTTGGTGGCTGCAGCAGCAGCCTTAGCATCGCATGCCCGTCTCTGGTGTCCATGCTGATAGCCGTGGCTTGCGCCCATCTCTGGAGCTCATTTAAGTGGTGCTCTGAATCTCCTCTCCTCGTGCACTCCAAAACAATGGTATCTTGACTCAGGCAGTTCCAGACATTTTCCTAGACTCCCTTCATTTAGCTGTGGTGCTCTAGCCCCCTTCAGGCTGTGTTCATACAGCCAACCCCAGTTCTCTCCCTGGGATCTGACCTCCGAAGTCCGAGCCTCAGCTCCCAGCCCCCACCCGCCCTGGTGAGTGAGCAGACAAGACTCTCAGGCTGGTGAGTGCTGGTCGGCAATGATCCTTCGTACAGGAATCTCTCCACTTTGTCCTCCGCATCCCTGTTGCTGTGCTCTCCTCTGTGGCTCCGGAGCTTCCACCCCTCCCCCTGTCTCTGTCAGTGAAGGGGCTTCCTAGCGTGTGGAAAATTTTCCTCCTTACAGAGCTCCCTCCCTGGTGCAGGTGCCATCCCTATTCTTTTGTCTCTTTTTTCTTTTTTGTTTTACCCTACCCAGATACGTGGGGAGTTTCTTGCCTTTTGGGAAGTCTGAGGTCTTCTTCCAGTGTTCAGTAGGTGTTCTGTAGGTGTTGCTCCACATGTAGATGCATTTTTGATGTATTGTGAAGAGGAAGGTGATCTCTATGTCTTACTCCCCTGCCATCTTGAAGGTCCGTCCAGCTATAAGGATTTGATTCATGCAAACTGGATGTTATACTTTGTTTCAAAGATGCAAGACAAGAGATAAAAAATGTAACATGAGTACTGGGATCTTCTCATTTAATAAGAATGCATATGACTCTTTCTTGGCGATGGGGAGATGAATGTGTAATTAGATTTCCTTGAACCAGATTGCCTAGTAAATTCCATTGTTGTATAATTGCAGTTGGGTTAGTGCAGGGTGGGGTAATGTTGCCTCATGGCTCCCAAGTACAGATATGTTAGATGTTGACACAGTTTCTACCTAGGAAAAATTGAGGAATTAGTGTATATGCAATGAAGCTGAGGGGCATAGGCAAGGACAATTTCTCAGAGGGTCATATATCCCATTCTAAGATGTTTGGCATTACCTTAATGAAAACAGAAACCATTTAAATACTTTAAGTATATATTTTTAAAAGGTAAGATATACTTTATACTTTTTAGAGTGATTTCTCTTGTAGCAATGTGGAAAATTATGGTAAGTATGGGATGATGTGATTAAAATCGTAGTTAGGAAGAAGTCAGTGGCAACAGTTCAGAAGATTGATGACAAATTAGAAAGACTAGAGAGTGGAGGATAAACTTTCGAGCTATTTAGTAGATTAGGAATAGAATAAGTTCATAATAAATTGAATTTAATTAATGGTGTGATTTTTTATGAATATTCCTGAAATATGCTGAAATGTTATAATATTCTGCTTCTGTAAATCTGCATCCCCATACTGGAATTTCACCATGAACTAGGGATGAGAATAAGGAGAGAATTTGCTGGTATCCTAATATGCAGGCAAATAGTGAAAAAGTTGTGGGCAAGTGGAGTGAGATCTGGGTTTATTTAATGTTTTCTCAAATGTCCATTAGCTAGGCCCACTGAACATAATGGTACCATATAGGTAAATTATGGAAATAAGTTTAGTACATCTCAAAATAGGAAGCTAATTCCAACTGAGTATCTTTCAAGTGCTATACATATGATATTAAAAATTAAGAGATTTGCTTTCCAATATTAAAGGATATATTTTTGTGAACATCATAATTCTTTTCTCTCTGTTATCCTCTAATAATACATTTTGTGAAGAAATGTCACAATTGTAATTTCAATATACAGTCATTTTTAAAATTCCAACCAAAATTTGGCAAAAGACATGAGGGACATGTCTCACACAAAAGGAAAACACTGACAACAGAAGATTCTAAAGGAAAAACATACCTAAATCTTGATTCACTATGAAGTATGCTGATAAAAAGAACATTCAGAATTTTGTGAGTCATGAAAGCTTATCTCTAATTTAAATTACAAATTAATTTCTGCCGAACCTAAAAGCTTTTTGAGGAGTGAAGAAATCCTTATGAATATTTTGAATTTCACCAATCACAAGGCACAACTAGAATCTTTAAGAAAACTTTGTGTGTGAGTTATCTGCTGATTTTGTTTTTGTTACACCTTGAAATCACTAAGGGATATTTTAAAATGAGAGCCCACCTTGCCTTCAATGCCGCTAACCTTCAAAATACTCACTTTCTCATGTATGTAGTAGGATATGCTTTGCTTTTACAGTAGTCATCAAATTTAGTGTGTGATGAGAACTTCCTATTCAACTTACATCTATTTATAGACAAATTTTAGATAAAGCACAGGACATCTTTCTTTACTGATCATCCCTTCATTACTGCTGAATACACAATCTCTTAATTATACATACCAAATAACAAGAGAAAAATATCCTTCAATGATATCCAATTTACATAGAAATTATATCCATTTGTTACTTTAAGTCCTGTTTACCTAGGTATTACTTTGCATTACAAAATCCAGACAGGCAGGTTAACTCTCAATGAAGTCATACAGATTACCTCCCATTCTGATCCTCCAAAGAAAGCAGAACTATTTGAGTAATCTACAATTGTCACCTCCAGTCCCCAGGAATATGTTTTATCACGGAATGCATTTTCACTGTCTTTTCAAGGATATGAGATTGCTTGAATTGCTGGCTGCAGGGGATCCAAGTAATTTTTCTCACACACTAGCCCTGCAAAATTCACCCCCTGCATGAGAAGATGGCTCAAGAAATGAAGGGGTAGCAAGGATTTCAAACTCTCACAGGGAAGAAAACTATCTGTTTTTAATTGTGTTTTGGTTTGTGTTATAATAGAAATCATCTCTATTGCTATGTGATATGTACACAATAAATAGGTTTTCAGAATGATTAAACGCCTTAGCCTCACTTCAACTATTATTTTCAAAAGCCATTTATTCTGGGCATAGTAGAAAACCATAACAAATATTTATGAAATAATTTGACTCCAGTATTATTGCTATGAGTACCTTCAATATTCTCATCTTTCCTAAGGAATATGCATCTGATGTTTTAAGTAACAAGGATACAATTCATGCCTTTTATAAATCATTTATTAATAACATAAACATTTCTAATTTCTTATAGAAATTATGACCTGAGTAATTATTTTTCCATTTTCTCAAAAATTAGAATCCAGGAGGTTTTTAATAAAAATGACTGAAAATATAAAGTAACTCATTTTGGAAGAAAATTTGGTAAAGAGTCAGTTGAACTCCAGTAAAGATACTCCAAAGCATGAACCAAAAAGACATTATAGTAACTCATCTGTGAATGGCAAAGATGATTATTTGATTTTATAAACTTTTCATTCTTAAAAAAAAATCAAACAGATAAAGCATTACTTTATGTGGAGAAAGTCGTCTGAAGTTGTTCTTGAAAACACAATTTTTCTTGGTAATTCACTAATTGAACAAGAAAAATTATCATTTTATTTCTCCTTATCACCATTTCTTCATCTATACGGTGAGTCCCCTACATACGAACCTTCAAGTTGTGAACTTTCATAGAAGTGAACCTGTGTTCGCATGTCCAATCATGTAAGTTAGTTCACATGTCTGGTGTATATTGTCAGGTGAATGCATCCTCTATAAGTGGTTGTGTTTTTGTGTACTTTACTGTACAGTAACGTATAGAGTACAGTAGTACAGTATCTTTATTTCAAGACCATGATGTCTGGAAGCAAGTGTAAAAGCAGCGGTGATGTAGCTGGTACTGCTAAGAAACATCAAGTGATAACGATGGAAACAAAAGTGAAAATAATTGAGAGAGTGGAGCGAGGCAAAAAGATGGTAGACGTCGCTTGTTATTACAACATGAATGGTTCAACCATTCACATGATTCTAAAGAACAAGGACAAGATCATGGAACATGTGAAGTCAGCTGTGCCGATAATGGCCACAACAATATCAAAGAAGCGTGGAAAAGTGATGGAGGAGACAGAGAAACTTCTCAGTGTGTGGATGCAGGATCAGCATCAGCGTCCAGTCCCACTCATCTTAATGCTGATTCAAGAGAAAGCTAAAAGTCTTTATGAAGACTTGAAGAAGAAACACAGCAAAGAATCAGAGGGCACATCTTTTAATGCCAGCCATGGTTGGTTTTATTGGTTCAAGGCTAGAGCTAACATTCACAATGTAAAAGTAAGTGGTGAGGCAGGGAGTGCAGATACGGCAGCTGCCCAGGAATTTCCTGAAATACTTTGAGAAATCATTGATGAAGGCATGTATTTATCCGAGCAGGTTTTAATGTGGTTGAGACAGGACTGTACTGGAAGAGGATGCCAGATGGAAATTACATTAGTAAGGAGGAAAAGTTGATGCCAGGCTATAAAGAAGTTTAAGATTGGCTAACTCTGTTGTTTGGTGGCAATGCTTCCAGCGATATGAAGCTGAAGCCTCTCTTAGTTTATCACTCAGAGAACGCAAGAGCCTTTAAAAAATAGCCAAGTTATCTCTTCCTGCTGTGTGGAAGAGTAACCCCAAAGCCTGGGTTACACAGGCCATTTTCTAGGACTGTTTTTTCCATCACTTTATCCCGGAGGTAGAGAAATATTGCATGAAGAAGGACATCCCATTCAACATTCTTTTGCTCCTTGACAATGCTCCAGACCATCTGCCCATTCATGGACGACTTTCACCCCAATGTCAAGTTAGTGCATCTGCCACAAAATACTATGTCGTTCATCCAACCTATAGTCAAGGAAGTTATATCAGCTTTCAAGAAATATTATTTATGTCACACTTTTCGTCAGGCAGCAAAGGTGGGTGATGAATCAGGAACAAACTTGCAACAATTTTGGAAGGACTATAATATCTACAAGGCCATAAAAAACATTGACTTTGCTTGGTGTGAGGTTACAGCCGTCACCATGAATGGGGCTTGGAAGAACCTTTGCCCGCAGTTTGTTCACAATTTTTGTGGATTTGAGAAGGTGAATGAGGGGTCCAAAGAGGTCTTCAGCAACTTAGTGACCCTCAGTGAGAAGCTGGAGCTAGATCTGCAAGAGGAGGACTTCATTGAACTCCTTGCTGTGCAACATAAGGAGCTTACTAATGAAGATCTGATGGAATTGGAGGCCCAGAGAAAGGGTGAAGAGAGACAAGAAGAAGTAACTGAAGAACCAAGAGATTCACAATGCAGCAAATGGCAAGAGGATTTTCTTAATTTGAGAAGGCATTGATTTTGAGGCATAGGACCTGAACGTAGAACAGTACACGAAGGTTGCAGCAGCTGTTCAGAATGCAATCCAGTGCTACTGTGTCATCTGTGATAAGAAAAAAAAGCTACTACCCAGACATTGTTTTTTTCAAGAGGGTAGATAGAATTGAATCCAGCAAGGAACCAGAACCTGTGCCATCAACATCAGGTGTGAGTGAAATTGCAGTTTGCCCTCCATCTCCTATTGTTGAGGATCCTTCAGCTCTACTATCTCCCACCTCCTCTCCCTCCTCCAGTCAGTAACTCTTCTTGACTGTTCACTTGATGCCAGCCCCTATATCCTAGCTGTTGTACCATACTACTTTATTTTTCAAGGTACTGTATTGTAAGATTAAAAATGTTTTATTTTTTGTGTTTGTTTTGTATGTATTATTTGTGTGAAAAGTATTATAAACCTATTACAGTACAGTACTATATACAGTACTATATAGCTGATTGTGTTAGTTGGGTACCTAGGCTAAGTCTGTTGGACTTTATTGAACAAATTGGACTTATGAACGTGCTCTAAGAATGGAACTCATTTGTATGCAGGGGACTTACTCTATTTTAACAAGTATAAGATAAGTTTGTGCCTCAGCAAAAAATATCAAATTGCAGTGGCTTAAAAAAACAAATATTTATTACTTCATCTTGTTACACAACCACCACAATTAGGCTGCAGGCTCTGCTCCATGTAGTAACACAGAACACTACTTGCATCTTCTGGAATATCTAGTCTCCTGGATCTATGCATGTGGAGAAGAAACAACTGGGGAGGTATGTACCAGCACTTTTCTGCTTTCTATTGTAATTAACATACACCATTGTATCCACAATTCATTCGTCTATTTATCATATCATAATCCCCAACTAATCACATGAATGTTAGAAGATGTGGTTGAAATTGTGAATATTGGTTGACCATTCTATTTCTGACATAATAATTAAGAAGAAAGAGGTAGTACCAGATGTACCAAGTCCCTCCAGTTATAACACTGTATCATCTTACATTTTCATATCATGTCACTCCCATACTTACTGGCTCATAAACCCAACAGATTCTGCCACAGCCTCTTAGATTTTGCACATATCTCTACATTCATTCAAGATGTAGTTTACTTGCATCACACCAATCCACTCTTGCTGATTTACATACACATTTCTCAATCTGATGTTTTAGAAATGTGGGTTTTTGTTCTTCTCTTTTACTGTGACATCCCTAGCCTTAGAATAAAATGTCTTAATTGCTGAACCATACAGCAATAAATTTCAAAGATATAAAAGGTAATTACAGTAAAAATTAATGTATATTATACAATAACTTTATTACCATATGAGTCTTCAAGGACCAATTTGGTTTTCTTGATTCTGCTCATTCTTCATAACATTTTATGGTAATATAAAAGTCTATTTGTGACTTACAAATTTGCTTTCATTAGATTGGGAGATTGAAATATTCTCACATTCTGTCTTTAATATGCTTCACAGTAAATGCTAGTAGTGAGAATATCAAATAAATTACCTCTAATTTTTCTATTTCCAGTCAGTATTTATAACTTTATTTTCCCAATTAATTGACTTTCCCTATATTTTAGGATTATTAGTTTGAAAGAATAAGTCTTCTTTTCCAGAAATAAAATGTCCCTAGAGATAACAGATAAAGGTTACCATAAGTAGTCACATTTTCATTATTATGCCAAGTATTAATACAAAGACAATTGTTCTTCTGAGCAGTTACTTCCACAGTCCCTTCCACTGTTAGTGGTTTTGCTCACACAGAGCATTTTTAAAAAATAATAACTGACTTCCAAACTGTGATGCACAATTGATTTCCTAACATTAAGAAGATTTGGAAAAAAATGAACTTCCAATGATATATAAAGATATCATTAATTCTTATATCAAGTCTTTTTGTTTGTTTGTTTAAACTAGGTATTAAAAATGAGGTTGTTTTATGACAGATCTGATAGCATGTTTTGGAAACCAGAAAAGTGATTGATCGTTAATTTTATAAAGCGAATTTTATTCTATGATCATATACATTAAATAACATGTTTCTTTATATTTAATTAAATATATATATACATATTATATAAACACATTAACATATAACACATATAAACACATTAACATAAATATTATATATTTAACAATTACAAACTATATTATGTAATAATTTGTTATATCTTTATTGTGACCAAAGTAACTGACCAAAATCCCTATAACCAGGCAAGTATACTCATTAGGTCCAAGTAAGCTGACTTATAGTCATAGTTTTAGAAGTTCATTAAGATGACCTTATTTTACTCATATTGATATTATAATATTCTGGAGATATTTTCCTAATCACTATATCTATGTTACATTTGAATATTGTAAAATAAGTATTTCTCAACTTTAAAAGTTAAAAAGTTTATATATTAAAATGAAGAAATGGGAAAATTATAAATTTTTTCACCTCTTGAATTCACTCAGAGAAAAGTATATTGAAGTAATAAAAATGAGGCCAGCAACAGACTCAGTAGGCATATATTTCTTATATGAAAAAACAATAGTTCTCTATAGATGGTATATTCAAGTAAATTGTAGTTATGGTTCTATAATAGTGGTCTTGACTCTTTTGGGACCAATTTGTAAAAGATTTTCCTTCTAAATCCAATAGAAAATCTATGGACAATTAATTCAAGTCCTACCTGTTCCTACCTAGGCATGCATGAATAAAAATTAGACATTTAATGTGAATCTCTTATTGTTTTCACACCGAAAGCACATAAGAATATGCTTGAAAATTTTTTCTACTTACAGGTGCATTGAACTAAACATATACTTTAATATGTGCTCTCACTTGCACTGTGGCTAATGAGCTTCTAAAAATAATATATTTCTTTCCCTAGTGGGTAGATTTTAAGTGTTTCAGAAGATATAAATCAAGTATATATTTCAGAAATATTCCTAGAGACATTTAATCATATTATTTCATCAAACATTCTTGTAAACAGGGTACCAAAGGTATCCTAAAACTAAAACACAATTACGTAAGCTAAACTGTCTTAAGTAATTCCCTGACAGAACATTAGGAGGCTTAGTTTCCGTACTGTGAACCTTTATCATAGGTAAAACCTCATAATCAAGTAATCTCTGGACATTGAACCCTAGTCATGGAGTTCACCAAAAGTAAATACAACCATAGTTTACCTTAAAACAAGTTTTATTGCTTTTTGTCACCTTTGTTCCAGATATAAATAGAAATATGAAATTATAGTACAATAGAAGTGAAACCAAATTTCTTAAACATTTTTCTTATATTAAGAAGGCTTTAATTACATGCATTAATCTTTTTTCCTTCCCACTTAAATTTACATACTTAATGAAAACCTTACTGTATTTTTTATAGTTCCCTATTAGCCTCAAATTTTATTAGAAACTGGCAATTTATGATTCCTCCCAATTGATAACATAGTTTTCGTTACTTGTAGGAAGTACTCATTTCAAATGATGATTTATCAACTCATTCTATTCTGTAATTCACAAAATAATATTCTGTGTATTTTGCTTCTTAAAAACTTAACTCCAAAATTCTATTTTTAGCTATATATATTTATAGCCAGATTTTTTGAAGGGGCATCACTATAATTATTTCATATCAAGTGTAGTCCAACCACTGCTCATAAACTCAGTCATCATTATTCCCACCCTACAATCCTGGCATCTTTATCCTTAGTGGAATAAATTAGAAACACAGATGGATAATCTGGGAAATATTCCACATGAGTATTTTTAAAAACACAATTCTTGTCAAGCACAGATTTTATAAGATACAGTTCATAGTTTTAAAAAACAAGAGTTTTGATTATTAACTGTATCATTTTCAAAATCAAATAAGACATGAGGAGATCTTTTATATAATGAAGATTTATACAGCTGTACTGCTTTACAACCCAGTTTGAAATCCATGTTGTTCTTTTCCTTATGGTATTGAAAAACAAAGTGGGTTTGACTCAGGAGAAAGAAAAAAAAAAGTCTTTGTATTCGGCAGTTCAAGAGCCACATTTAAATCTATTCCTTTAGGAAAATGCTTACTCTCCTGTGAAAAATATTAATTCAAATTTAAGTGGGACACTGTAGTGCTCATATTTCAACTTATTTTTTACAGCCTTAGTAGTGATACTATCTTTTTCATCTTAATATTTTTCCAGTCAGATACCTTATTCCATTTATATCCCTTCCTCTTTATTTTCCTACTTGATGTCTGAAAATGTAATTAGTTTGCTTCCTTTAAACATATCTCCATGGAATGATGACCTATCAACAGATGTACACTCCAAAAGTGGACAATGTAGGATGGCACAAACCATCTATGAGATTTCTAACTCTTTCCTTGAAAACTCTGGACAGAAGCCAGGTAACAGTATAGATGAGACATTAATTAAAGACAAATTTATAAAGAACTCAGTCCTCTAAAAATCGAGGAGGCATTCAAAACAGTTGTAGACAGATGACTAGTATGGAAGCAGTGATTTTCTTTCTGCATTGTTCTCCTAAATGCACAAATCATGGAGACCTACAAAATAAGAGATCTTGGCAAAGGTACCAAATAAGTAATTTAGCATCCTCAACAAATTGGGGTAAACTGAGGTATGAGTGAGAGAGTGGAGTTGTGTATGGCTACCCATTGGGACTGCCAGAGTTCCTGAAGTCTTCATTAATCTCAAATTTTAAAACAGACTAAAAATGTTTCAAATAAAATTTTGAAGAATTAAGGTCATTGATTATTTATTGAGATGAGTATTCAATATAGATGAGATAATCTGTTCCTTAGTTTATTAGAGAAAGGATAGTTTATAGATGATTAGCTGTGCATTTTGAACAGCTGCAGTTGAACAAGAAATAGTTACTAATAAACATAGAGATATATTTTGTTTGCATCCAGAGCCACTCTTGGTCCTTTTCTGTTGTTTTGTAGTGTAGGAGGCTGACCTCTACAGACTTTTTCATCTGAGGTCTACTGACCTCTAACTTTCCATTGTTTTGATCCTGTGGGATTCACTGACAGGAGATCAAAGAATGAGAGGAGAAACAAGTGGTGTGTCTGGGTTCACTGGGGCCTGTAGTTTGGCAGTGGCCCCAATCTTCTACCTAAGACCACAGGTCCTATATCATGGTTGTTCTTTAAAGACTGAATCTCTCAGCAGATACAGATTATTGCTCTTTCTTTTTGCCTCTTCAGACACAGGGAGTGGTAATGTGTACCTATTTTTAATAGTCTTTTGGTTAGTTCACCATCATTTGTTGGTTAATTTAATCCTGTTCTCACCTTTGTGTACAGTTCCAACATTTAAGGGTCCAAGTGTCCAATGCTTCCTTTCAAGTCCCTGTAATAAAATTATAGTAGTTCCTGGCATAAAGAAGGTGAACTAACTTTATATACTTTGAATTATTCTCCTCTTTGAAATATTGATATAGACTAGAAAGTTTCTCTTGATGCCACAGTTCTATAACTGAAAAAAATATTTTCCTTATGTCTGAAAGAGTGATTACACCAGAAATATTATTGAATATATTTTATGGATAAAATATTCAATATCAGGATCTTAACTAGATATATAATTGAACTGTTTAAAAGCAAAAGACTCACCTAACATTGTTGTTTTATATAAGTTTTATTGCACCCCTGAAATAGATTTGTGAGTAAAAGTTTCTAAATATCTGATGTCAGAAAAATACCATTTTACATTTTATAACACTTTACACTTTATGGTACAATTTACATTTACATATGTTAAATTGTCATCTTTTCTATGCCTCTAGAAATAGTTATTATTGCCTATATGTGCTGAGGATGCAAAAGGTTAGGAGACTTGTCATCTAGTAACTGGTAGAATTGGGACTCAACTAGCAATATTTCTTTTGCTTTCTATAACACGCTATAATTTCCAATTAGAACATTTTTTAGATGTTGGCATTGGATAAAGTTCAATTGAGCATTGGCTGAGATGTAAACAGATATTAAGCCTACCTGAGGGGCAAGCTGTGTAGGCTTGAAAACCATTCTTCAGGTTCAATATAAAGGCAAACCGAAATTATCCTTGGGAATGACTTCATGATGTCTGCGTCCTTAAGTAAATGTCAGTTCTTTCTTGGTGTCCTGAAGAGACATTTAAACTTCCAAATGTTCCTCCAAAGTTCAAATGACAAATGTATGCCATCTGCAAACTGCAATTAAGGACATTAAAATATATCTAAAAGGTTACTTCTCGCTTACTCTTAGGTTGTTAAAAGCAGGAAAAAGTGTTCCTTTAAATCTAACAATGAGAAAGAGTGAGAAAATCTCATAATCAAA
Organism: Aethalodelphis obliquidens; assembly: GCF_003676395.1. NCBI lineage: Eukaryota > Metazoa > Chordata > Mammalia > Artiodactyla > Delphinidae > Aethalodelphis > Aethalodelphis obliquidens. The sequence goes on from NW_020837945.1 coordinate 37,203,748, forward strand.
ATCTCTCTTGAACCCACGAGAGAGCTAAGGTTGCAAGACACCTAAATAGCCATAGAGGTACCCATCTTGCTTAAATGAGAAACCTGGTACATTGTTCTATTGTGATAATAGAGTAGACTGGGCTGCAATGCAAGTGAATAAGAATTCAGATAAAAATTTTCATTAATGTTAAAGGCCAAATGTTGTCTTTCACAAGAATATAGAACCTCAGGGAGTCACAGACACCAAGGGCATTTGCACTATTATAATGGCTCCACTTCGTGGACTTTCACTAGATACAAATAAGAAATTTGCAAGGCAGGATAGGAACTCAGAGACAGTGTCTTCTCAGTGGTACATGTCTGGGAGAGGAAAGTGCTACTTGTGTAGAAAAGACAGGAACTCTGCTCAAAACTAAAAAAAAAAAAAAAAAAAAGAAAAGAAAAGAAAAGAAAGAAAAGAGAAAACTGTCTTAAGCCCCTGGATGTAGGTCTGCAAACTCTTTCTCTTCCTGGGCACAGATTAAGAGCCACTGTTGTTGAGGAAAGGAAAAGTGGAGGGGAGGGATATGGGAGATCTTAACTCCTGGATCAGAGGCAGTACACTGCCTTGAACCCAGATGATTAGTGATATCCCAAAGCAGCAAAGGGGGTAGATCACTGAGAAAGGCCTATCTTTCAAACTCAAAGACACTAAAACTGCCTTAGAATGAGACTAGAGAAGGACACAGGACAAATAAAAACTCCCCCCATTGGCAGTTTATAGCAAACTCTCCAAAATAAAGATCTAGAAGGAGAAAGAGCATGCCAGTTTCCAGGCATAAATACTACGTACCTCAGTCTCTACAGCACTACACATGCTGGCAATCCTTCAACTAAAAACTAATGAGAGAGGCATGCATACATATACACAAAACCCACAACTAAAAATCCACTTGCAAGAGACAAGTAATCAAAAGAAATATATGTAAATAGGCTCTAGATGTTTGAACTATCAGAGGAAAAACTTAAAATAACTATAATGAATGTTAAAATCTCTAATTGAAAAAAGTAGACATACACATGAACAAAAGAGAAACTACAACACAGTTATGGAAAATACAAGAAATATTAGAGGAAATTCAAGAAGTTCTTCAGATTCTTGAAGAACTCTGGTACCAAACAGAAGCTTGTATCAACTCAATGAAGCCAAGATCAACATAAGTGGTAAAATAGAAGGTAAATATAAAAGACATATTTTTATTATTTTAATGTCTATATAGATTATTGACTCACTAAAGAAAATATAGTAGTAATGCATTTCAAGTTTATACCATATACAAAAGTAAAAAATAGTGCAAAAGATGAAAGAGAAGAATTGTGAACATATTATCCTAAGGTCATTCAACTACATGTGAATTAGTAAAAAATTATTTGAAGGTATACTGTGATTAATCAAATATGTGTATTGCAAAATCCAGAAAGACAACTAAAATATCTAAAAATTGCTATGAATAATAATAAAATAGTTGAGATAAAATAAAATTTTAAAAAATAATTAATTCAAAAGCAAACAGAGAGGCATTTTAGGGACTTCCCTGGTGGTGCAGTGGTTAAGAATCTGCCTGCCAATGCAGGGGACACAGGTTCGATCCCTGGTCTGGGAAGATCCCACATGCCGTAGAGCAACTAAGCCCATGTGCCAAAACTATTGAGCCTGCGCTCTACAGCCTGCGATGCACAACTACTGAGTCCACATGCCACGAGTACTGGAGTCTGAGTGCCCTAGAGCCCATGCTCTGCAACAAGAGTAGCCACCACAATAAGAAGCCCTCACACCGCAGCGAAGAGTAGCCCCTGCTTGCCACAACTAGAGAAAGCCCATGTGCAGCAACAAAGACCGAACGCAGCCAAAAAACCAAACCAAAACAAAACTAAAAACAGAGAGGCATTCTTCACTATATTCTCAATTCACACAAAAGCAACAGGCAGGGAAATTATAAAAGGTAAAATGTAATATTTCAACAGAGGAGAATTTATCCATTTTTTTTTATAAAAGGAAATATAACCTAAATAATTTGTCTGAGTGTCCCAATTGTTAGCCAAACAAGTAAAGCATTTGCTGATGGCCACTTAATTAAATCATGCTAGCTTGGAGAAGTAGAAGAAATGTGTCCAGAGAAAATAAACATTTTTAAAACTACTAGCAGTTCAATGAGAACCACACTGGAATTGTTGAGGACACTGAGAACAATATCAATAGCCAGTTAAAAATAAACAAATGATTTTAAGTTGTTTCTCTGCTCTTGAGAAGTTAACAAATACTTCTGATACTGATCAGCTGTTGGGTAATCAAGGAGTCAATGCAGAGTTTAAAGTGCCTGATAAAATAGCCCCTATGAACAATCCGTGTAGAGCTACTACTGGAAAAAAGGTTTTCAAAAAAGTTGAGAAAATACTAATGCAGTACAATCTGAAGTAGAATCTACAAAGATGTATTAATATATTTTGGAGAAGAAAACATTTTAGTTAAGTGAATTTACAAAGTTTGTACAAAAGTAAGTTTTGTCTATTCAGTGTATTATTCATCATCAGGTACTTTGCAGAAAAATGTCAATATATTACATGTAATTGAACCAGTTGTGTCAATGATGATCTTCATTTGTTTTCATGGACTTAAGCATCATCAGTTACACAAATGCTTGTAATAAAAAGAAGAGGAATATCCTGACTTGTCTTACCATAAAACAGTTTGATTGTTTAGAAGTGGTAAAGTTCTATTGTGACTTTTAAAGTTTAAAGCCAAAATTAATGTTTTTTTCTGAATAAGAGGAACAACCTCAACCAATACTAATACTGAATTGCTTTGGCAAATACCTCTTATTTTCCCTAAACAGATGATGATGTTCTTGAATAAATTTGAAAAATTACAAGGCAAAACAAAGCTTCTATGTAAAAGTTGTACCAAGATAAGTCATTAGAAGACAACTAATACTGTTTGAATTATAAGTAATGTCAGGCTTTTTTATACACCTCTTGTATTGTCAAACTTATAAAATAATGAGATATATACTATAAACTTTATAGTGACTACTCAACTAACAAAACAAAACTTATGGTTAACAAATGAACAAAAGATAAAATTTAAACACTAAAAGAATATTTAATTAATCCAATTAACCAGGAAAAGAGTAATTGAAAACAAATATCAACAGGAGTTAAAAAAAAAGAACAAGATGATATATTTATACCTAACCTAGTTAAATCACATTAATGTAAATAGTTTAAATTTTAGAATTAAAAGGCAGAGTTTGTCATAATGGATTAAGAAAGTAAGACCCAACTATATGTTACCTAGAGCAAATATTTTAACTACAAAAACAGAAAGTAGAAGGAGGCAAAGCATATGCCACAACAATACAAACCAAAAGAAATGGATGGCTACATTAATATCACACTGAGTAGATTTCAGATCAAAAATACTAACAAGGATAAAGAAGGTCACTGTACAATGATAAACTGATACATCCTCCAAGAGGATATAAAAATTGTACCCTTTTTTTTGCAACTAATAAAAGTTTTAAACTACATGAAATAAAAACTGATAGAACTTCAAGAACAGATAAATCTTTGACAATTATAGTCAAAGATTTCAAAACTCCTGTCAAAATTAAACAGAAAATCAGTAAGCATATCAAAGATTTGAACAAATTATCAACAAACTTGACCTTATTAATAATTATGAGAAACTTTATGCAAAAATAAGAGTTCACATTCTTTTCAAGTGTACACAAAACAATTACAGAGATGGATCATACTGTGGACTATAAAACAAGTCTGTGAGTTTAAAGTATCAAAGGGTCAGCAAGACAGCGGAATAAGTGATTTGCCACTTACATCCCTCCTCAGCAAAAATAATTTGACAGCCATCCATGGACAAAAGTACCCTGTGGGAGCTTTGGGATACAGGTAGGATATTATGAAACCTTGGTGGAGCCCAAAATAAGGGGGACATTTTGAGAAGGCAAGCCCATACCCAGGTGCAGATTTGCCAATTGTGGTCCTGACTACAGATGGGAAACATTCTTGTCCCTCTGTGGTCTTTACTATAGCCCCATTTGACCTTGGTCTAGCCACAAGCACAATCTACCAAGAGACATCGCCATTGTCACACTCACCTGTAACAGGACTGTTAACATTAATCTTGGCTGTAGAGTCTGAGGCAGCCCATAACTCAGTTTCAGCCCCTCTTAGCTGGTGGTTCTGCTCATTCAGGTGCAAGGAGGGAGTCATGTACATTTAGTCCCTATAACCTTGATCTGACTGCAGGTCCAGAAACAGCTCTGTAATGGGGCTCCAAGCTCTCTCAGCCAAGTGCCAGGACAACTCCTGCCCACTCAGGGCTCTGCTGGAAGACACGCCAATCTTGCTCTGAGGTAGGTCTTCTGACTTCAGTCTGACTATGGATCTTGAAACAGACCTGTAACTCACCTTAAGCCCTTCTCAGCCACAGGCTGGGAACACTCCTGCCCAGAAACCTGGGTAAAAGACATAATCATTCATACCCCTGTGGCAGGCCATCTGACCTTGATCCAACTGTGGATCTTAGAGCAGCCCTGTAACCTGGTTCCATCCTCTCACATCCATGGTGAGGGAGCAGTCCAGCCCATCCAGGAACCTACTGAGAGACACACCTGTCCATGCCCCAGGGCTAGGCCTGACAAACTCAGTCCAACTGCAGATCATGAAGTGGCACTGTAGTCCAGCTCCAGTCTCTCAAGGTCATTGTCCAGGAATGGCCCTGTCCTCCCAAAGACCCAGATGGACACATGCCTGACAACGTTGGTCCAACTGCAGATCCTAAAGCAACTCTGTGACCCAGTTCCAGCTGCACTCAGCTGTGCTCCAGGGGCAGTCCTGCCCACCCAGGAGCCTGTGAAGAGGCACATCTATCTGTGCTCTCAGTTTGCAGACCTTGGTATGGGCTGTATTCCCTGAAGCAGGCTTGTGACTTGATTCCAGCCTCTGACAGCCATAGGGTGGGCCCAATTCTGTTCACCCAGAGGTCAGCCAAATAACTTGTTAGGAGCTCTCCCACAGACCAGGAAGTAGACACACCCATGTGCACACCTGGTAATAGGCCCACTGTAGTTCCTGAAGCAGACCTTTGTTCCAGCACCAGCCCTAATGACCAAGGTCCTGGAAGTAGTCCTGTCCACTCAAAGACCAAAAAGAATCCATGCCCAGCTGAACCCCTGGTAACAAGCCCCCAACTGTGGACCCCACTCTGGAACCAGCAGCAGCCACATGACCCAGCTCCAACCTGCTTGACTGTGATTCTAGAGATAATACTATCAACCCAGGAACCTGATATAAGAAGACTTTTACCTACTAAAACCAGTCTATAAAGACAGAAGAGGTCTTTGCTCCTTCAAATGCATAGACATCAAAACAAGGCTACACAGAACACAAAGAATCAGGCAAACAGGACATCATCAAAGGAAACTAATAAACTCCAGTAACCAACCCCAAAGAAATGGAAATCTACATATTGCCTGACAAAGAATTCAAAATAATAATCTTAAAGAAACACAATGAGATCCAAATGAACAGAGAGACACCTAAAGAAAATCAGGAAAACAATGCATGAAGAAAATGAGAAATAGAAATCATAAAAAGAAACAAACAGAAATCCTGGAGCTAAAGCATACAACAACAGAACTGAGAACTTCAACAGAGAGCTTCAACATCAGACTTGATCACGTAGAAAAAAAAAAAATCAGTGATCCAAATGCAGGCCATTTGAAGTTAGCCATTTAGAGGACAAAAAGTAAAAAAGAATAAAAGTAAAGAAAGCATACAGAACATAGGAAACTATCAAGTGAACTAAAAAACACAGTATGGAAATCTCAGAAGGAGAAGAGAGAGACAAAGGGGGAAGAAAGCTTATATAAAGAAACATCTGAAAATTTTCCAAATTTTGGGAGGGATATGGACATTTAGATACAGAAAGTTCAAAGGACAGCAAGCAAGATTAATTCAGAGATTACCCTGAGACACATTATAATCAAATTGTCAAAATTCAAAGACAAAAATAGAATTTTGAAAGCATCTAGAGGAAAGAGACATCACATACAAGGGAACCTCTATATGTTTATCCACAAACTTCTCAGCAGAAACCTTGCAGTCCAGGAGAGAGTGGGATGATATATTCAAATTACTCAAAGAAAAAAAAAAACCTAGCAAATAAGAATACTGCATCCAACAAAGTCATCTTTTTGAAATGAAGGAGAGATAAAGATATTTCCAGAAAAGCAAAGCTGTGGGAGTTCATCATGACTAGACTTGCCATACAAGGCATGATAAAGGCAGCTCTTCAAGGTAAAATGAAAGAATGTTGAGTAACAGCATGAAAAAAACAAAGAAAGTATAAAACTCACTGGTATAGGTAAATATATAATCAAATTCAGAATATTCTAATACTCTAATAGTGGTGTATAAATCATTTTTACCTCTAGTATAAGAGTTAAAAGACACAGATATTAAAAGTAACTATAGCTACAATAATCATTAATGAATACTCAATATAAAACGATGCAACATCAATAGCATAAAATGTGGGAAGGACAGATAAAATTGAAGATCTTTTGTATGCGATTGATATTAGGCTGCTATCAGTGTAAAACAGACTGTTATAACTCTAAGATGTTTTATGTAAATATGATGGTAACCACAAAGAAGAAACCTCTAGCAGATACAAATATAAAGAGAAAAAATTGAAGCATATCACTACAAAAAAAAAAATTACAGAAAAAAACAAGAGAAGGAACAAAGAAACTATAAAAGGATTAATTAAAAATTAATTTTAAAATGACAATGGTGGACTTCCATGGTGGTGCAGTTGTTAAGAATCTGCCTGCCATTGCAGGGGACATGGGTTCGAGCCCTGGTCTGAGAAGATTCCACATTCCATGGAGCAACTAAGCCCATGCACCACAACTACTGAGCCTGCACTCTAGAGCCTGCGAGCCATAACTACTGAGCCCACGCACCACAACTACTGGAGCCCACATGCCTAGAGTGCATGCTCTGCAACAAGAGAAGCCACTGCAATGAGAAGACTATGCACCACAATGAAGAGTAACCCTCACTCACTGCAACTAGAGAAAGCCTGTGTGCAGCAATGAAGACCCAATGCTGCCAATAAATAAATAAATAAAATTTATTTAAAAAATAAAAAAAAATAAAATGGCAATGGTATGTCTTTACTTATCAATATACTTGAAATGTAATTGGATAAAATTATCTACTCAAAAGAGAGTATGGATGGATACTGAATGGATTTACAAAAGCAAGATCCAATGATATGCTACCTACAAGAGACTCATTTGAACTTTAAGGACAGACACCAGCTGAAAATGAAGGCATGGGAAATTCCATGCAAATGGTAACCAAAAAGAAAGCAAAGGTTGCTATGCTTATAACAGACAAAAAAGATTTTCAGTCAAAATTGCTAGCAAGTGACAAAGAAGGTCATTATATAATAATAAAAGAGTCCATCATCAAGAGCCTATAACAAGAGTCAATATATATGCACCCACCATCAGAGCACCTAAACATATTAAGCAAATATGAAGAGAACTGACAGGAGAAAAAGTCAGCAATACAATAACAGTAGGAGACTTCAATATTCCATCTTCAACAAATGATAGAACTCAGCCTTGAATAACACTGTAGGCCAATGGCCCTAACTGACATATACAGAACAGTCTATCCAACAGCAGCAGAACACACATTCTTCTAAAGTGCATACAGAACATTCTCCAGGATAAATCATATTTTAGGCCCAGACACAAGTCTTAAAAATGTAAAAAGTTTGAAATTATACCAAGTATTTTTTTTCTGACAACAATGATATGAAGTTAGAAATCACCTAACAGGAGGAAAAATTGAAAATTCACATATATGTGAAAATTACAGAACACAATCCTGAACGATCCATGGATCAAAAAAGCAATCAAAAAGAAAATTTAAAAACATACCTTAAGACAAATGAAATTAGAAACACAACATACCAAAACTTATGAGATGCAGCAAAAGCAGTTCTAAGAGGCAATTTCACAGTGATAAATGCCTACATTAAGAAAAATAAAAGATCTCAAATGAATATTTTACATGTCAAGTAACTGGAAAAAGAATAAATTAAATACAAAGTTAGAAGAATGAAAATAATAAAGATTAGAGCAGAAATAAATGAAATAGGGACTATAGAGATAATAGAAAGGATCAAAAAAACTAAGATTTTTTTTGAAAAGATAAGCAAAATTGAGAAATATTTATTTAGATCAATAAGAGAAAAAGAGGAGACTAAGTTAAACAATTTATAAATGAAAGAGGAAACATTACAATTGATACCACAGAAATACAAAAGATCATAGAGACTGCTATCAAGAGTCATACACCAACAAATTGGACTACCTGGAAGAAATGGATAAATTACTTTCAACATATAACCTACCAAGACTGAAACATTAAGAAATATCAATTAAAAATTTGAACAGACCAATCATGAGAAAAAAGGTTTAAGCAATAACCTAGATCTCCCAATAAAGAAAACTCAGGACACGATGGCTTCACAGGTGAAATCTACCAAACACTTAAAGAAGAATTAATGACACTCCTTCTCGAACTCTTTGAAAAAATTGAAGATGAAGAAAAACTCCCAAACTCATTTTATAAGGCCAGCATTACCCTCCTATCAAAGACAGATAAAGACACTACAAGAAAAAAAAACGTCTAAGGCTCTGGTTAACTAGTTTCCCCTGAGGGTAGGCCTGATTAAGAATAGAGTACCCTGGGGTATTTCAAAATTGTCCTTTCTGTTCTCCCTGCCAGATACATGAGGGGATTTTTCTCAGAACCTGGACAATCTCTTGGAAGAAAATCTCACAAAACTGTGGGGCTCTCTATGACTGGGTTCTTCTGGAGTTTTTAAATTTCAGAACTGTCATCCTGAGCCTCCAGTAATTCATCAATTACAATTCAGATTTTCCTACCCTGTCTGGCACTGGTTTCCATGGAGATTTCAGCTAGTGAGTCTCAACTCTGATAAGCCATTAATTGCTATATTTGCCTGAGTTTCTCTCCATTGTTGGGGTCCATGGTTTGCCTTGTGTCCTCATCTCTCTACAGATCCTAGAAGAGTTGTTGATTTTTTAGTCTGTAGAGCTTTTTACTGTTGTTGTTAGGATGGAGTCAACTTCCAATCTACCTACATGTAGAACTAGAAACCAAAAGTTTCAAAATAGGCACTTTTCAATTAAAATATTTAAATGTTTCATGATACAAAATCTATAAAGTTTTTTTTTTAAAGTAAACACATAACAAAACCATGTGAATCATCACTGTAGTGAAAAGAAAGATAGAATTATCAAAATCAGATTTTGAAAAGTAATAGAATGGCAGTTGCTTTATAAGGAAAGATATGTAGTACATTGGTGCTTCCTGTTTGTGCTCTGAATTTCAATGGAAATACCACTGACAGTATAGGTCTCCATCAATTTCACCATTAGAGCCTTTCTGTAGTCACTCCTGCCAGACTAAATATGCACTGAAGCTCCTTCCATTTTGGGAGATAAAAAGTCACAGCACAGAACATGAAATGCCTCAGCAGTGCTAAACTGATTCACTTCTGCTAGACTCACAACTGCTGTTAGCCAGGCATTTGGGTGAAATAATAATAATAAAATAAAAATACTTTTTATAACCTATATTAGGTTGAAATGTGTCACAAATTTTCATGTCAGAGGCCTTTATTGGATTGTGATAAAAGCTCAGAAGTGTTTGCATGATGAATTTTCAGTGAAATAAATAATTACAACCCCCCACAAACCAAGTATAATTTTATAACTTAGAATATTCAAAATACCATATATTAAATAATCGTCATGCTGTTAGAAAGGCTAGACTACATTAAGACATATGGCATTGTATTCCCATTCTGGATAAGCTAATAAAACTCTGCTCAAAGATGATGTAATAGTCACATCTTCTGACTGAATTAAATGTTTCAGGTTGACTCAAAACAAATTGAAAAGTAAGGTACAGTCTGAACTCTCCTAATAACAGAGCATTCTCAAGTTTATAAATTAATGATATATGTGTATGCTTTTACACTAGAGAGTTGACATACAGGGAGAAAGTCTCCTAAAAATCTGCTGTAGGATCTAATACATTTTGAGAAAAATATGTCTAGAATATAGACAGTCAACTTAATGAAAAATGTATAATTTTCGCCTAAATTTTGCTATCAAGATTGACTATTTTGATAATTCATAATTCAAAGCAGCAATATTCTAAAAGGAAGATTAAATTACAGGAGAGTTCTATGCTAATAACAGAATTTCTGGGGCAAACCTTTTACCTAGTAAGCCTAGAGGGCCTTGTAGATTTTTTTCTTCATTTCTATTCTGGCTATCCTTAGTTGATCCAACTTACCATTTTCTGGATACCCAAGGCCTAGGATACAAACCAGAACTGCCTTCTCCAAGTGGTGATTGATACTCAAGTCTTATTTGTCCCTCTCTTTTGCCCATTTTTAAATGTTATAAATTATTTTCTTCAAATCTGTTGCCTGTTATCAAAGGAACAGCTCCTTTTTTTTGGTAACAATAACCTCCTTTTTGCAGGTAGCATAATCTGCATCACACTGAGTTCTCATATGTTCACATTGTACCCTCCAGGAAATAGGGACAGCATCTTTATATCCATCATAGTACTTAGCCCAAGATTCTCTCCATATTAGGCTCCATAAATGTTATTAGAAGTTAGTTGTTAAAGAAACATAAAACTTTAATATGCTTTTTCTCTGTTTGTGCTTCTGTTTTGACTAGGATGAAAAAATATTTTGGTCTGGACTTGAAGGTATTCTGAAGCAGTTATACCAGATGAAAGTAAAAGTTGGCAACAGGCAGAAAAAAATTAGAAATAATTATGGTCAGCATACTACCTTTGTATTATCCTTCCTTTGTAATTCTCTCATTTTTTTTTTTTTTGGTTAAAAAATTGATCTCTCTGATATTTTCACCTACTCATTTGCAGTTTCTGATGTGTAAACTCTAGATTCTATTGCTCACTTGAACTAGGTTACACCCATATTATGATAACCATCCAAGTGGAAGAGAACTCACTAAATATTTGTACTAAATGGGGGAAATTGAATGTGTTGCCAAATTTATGAAGAATAAATGCTATGAAGTGTTTGATGAGTTATGTCTACTAGTTACAATGAGAATATTTAGAATAAGAAAATAAATATTAATTTTATTGTCCCACATTTTCATAATGTATATCAAAAAATATTCTATACTAGCATTGATGACCAGAGACCTTATACTATAAAATCATAGGTGCAAGGAAATGAAGACAGAGAGAAGTATAGAAAAGTCTTGTTTCTAAATTATTTTCAACCTTGAGTTGCAGCCAAGAATTTTGATTTTGTAAGCAATCACCTCACCAGATGTTTTGATACACTCCTGCCATGGCCTTGCTATTCCTTTTCCCAGTGGTGCGTGTGCTCACATGTAAATAATAGACAGGGTACATTTAGACATGGGGTAAATTGAACACATTTATTTGGCACTGAGCAAACATCTGCTGTATAAAATCAAAATTAATCGCCATCATGAGTTTCCTGCACTAACTTATTGTCATCCATCTAGAAAATATCCATTGTCCTAAATAATGCTAATAAAACACACAGAGATACAGACATTCATTAGAACTTGAGCCCTTAGCTTTTGGGGTCAGAATTCTGTGACACTGAGCTCCAAAGCAATTGCATTTCTCATCATTTTCTGATCTCTGGGAGTTAGGTAGGGCTAAATAAAAATAATATCAGAATGAGTACAGGAGTCTCCTTCAAAATCTTTGCAGAGCCTTCAGTGATTCTCCAGGAACAACTGATTTGAGTTCTGAGTTACAGCAAGTTCCCCTGTTCAATGTCTAACTACTCTCTATCACACTGCACATAGTTATTAATGATGGAGCATTTCAAGCCAAGGATATTAAAAAACCAAAACACCAAGCTTCATTTAAAAGAAACCATGAATACTTACCCTGAATTTTTCAAGTAAAATCAAAATGAATTAAATTATAGTCAGAATATTAAAATGCTGGACAATTTCTAAAAGTAGGCACGTTAATTTTTTTTAAAGACAGTGTAGCATGAATTTGGGATAGTATGGGACTGTATGTAATCTTACTGGCACAGTAATGTTCTACATCTTTCTGAACATTAACATTAAAACTCCTGGCCCATGAAAATACTAAATATAATGATTCAGACCACTAGGGTTTACCAATTGCTCTACCACAAATGGACCGTGTTACCCATAACCAGGAATGGGCCACATTCTTTTAGGAGATAATTTCTCCATAGCTTCTGCTAGCTTCTATCCAATTTATTATACAACTCATAAAATAATCTTCCCTCTGTAAATGCTGACTTATGAAGAGGTGCTTTTAGTTTTATATAATAATTGTTTGATGAAAGATGTTTCCAGTTTTTCCTCCAAGAAAAATATCCTTACAGAAAGAAGATAAGCTGTTTAGTTAAAAGAAAAACAAAACTGGGTTCTAAAAAATAAAGATAAACAATGAAAAATTTCAGGTTCTAGTGTACTTCATTCTTCATGGAATATAATTCAGTAAGTCTATGCATAGTATAAATTTCTTAACTGCAGAAATTATGCCACAGAAATATTTATAAACATTATGTGATTCTAATGTGTCCCCTACAAGATTACTTCTGTTACTTTTCTGCTTAACTGCTTATCAGCTAATTACATAATTTGCCTCCCTGCCTAGTAAATTAAAATCCCAATTCTCCTTCTTATAGTGCATTCACTCCAGATGAGTCAACATCTGTACACAGAGGATAGCTACCATTCAGCAAAGATGCTGCTGTTTCCTAGTGTGAAATACTGAAAATGTCAGCAGGACTGAACACAGAGATGAGCTCCACACTGCAAAGGTGAAAACAAGCCAAAAATGTTTTAACTAAATACGTTGTACATAAAACATATTCTATGTTAAATCAATATCTCTATGTTTTATATCCATTTTAAAAATTTTGTCTTAGCAGTAGACAAAATTTCACTGTCCTCACTAGGACAGCATCTCATCTTTGTATAATAATTTTGAACTTTAAAAGGGTTCTCTTACCTTGACCATTTGTACCCTTATAGTACTCCTTTGAAGCAGAAGGGCTACTATTAATATCTTTAATTTACGTATAAGAAAACTAAGAATCACAGGAGCTATTATGTTATGATACTTGATTTCAATATATTTTTTCTAACTCCCATACAATTTTATTTACACAGTATTATGCTACCTTAAACACCTCATACTACATTTATAATAATCAAACTCTGAGCCCTTTACTTTAGTTATTCTGGCAACTGCATTCTGATTTCTGGTGCTTTGAAGAGAGGAGTCAGTTTTAAGATAGAAGTTTGAGTATATAGGTATAATGGTTTGAAGATATAGGTATAAGTGGGGAAGCCCAGATTAGAGAATGAAATGAAATGAGAGGACTACATTCTAATTGTGGCAATATGTAATAAATGAGGGGGGTGCTGGGAAAATGAAACCAGGCCATCTAGTACTACAGTTTGTTTTTCTTTCTGTTGGAGACAAAACCCTGTCCTAGTAGCTAACTCTTTCCATTTTTCTTTTTCTTTTTTTTTTTTAGCTTTTCAATCATCAGGTACTGAGCCGTTTCCACTCTAAAACACTCAAAACCTCTAATCTTACACTTTCTTTCCCAAATTACTTAAAATCAACCTCTCCTTTCCCCCTATTTCCTCACACATGCCCTCCTGAGTAATGAGAGCCTGTCCCAAGCTGCTTCAAGTTTCTTTAAAGTTTTTTTTTTTTTTCTTTACTGACCAGGAAGCATCCCTACATTCAAGTATCTAATCTTCCCTCTATCAGAGAGTGCTTTTGAGAATGTTTTCAAGTAGGAGCTGAAGAGCATCAACTTGCAGGGAATTATGGTGGCTCTCCACCAGGAGAGGAGAGGTGGAATTCCCTTACAGGGTTTGTATAGGGCCTTAGAAAGTGGTCTAATGTGATATGATTTAGTGATAGCTCTAATTATAGCACAGTTCACCCCAGCAAATGTATATTGAACACAAAGCCATTTAGTAGGAAGTTGTAGGTGTCTCTGATGGCAGAAATAAAAGCTGCACATCACTGTGTTTGTTAGTAATAGGTCATCATTCTCCTGATTCAAGAGTCTTTTCTTTTTCTCTGAATGTGACTGTATGAATTACCACTAGCTCAAATTTGCTATTATTATAGCAAATATCCAAAAGTGAAGAGTGGTCAACCTTAAAGATTTTGTAACATTCGTGAACATAGTGACTGAACTGCTGATTAAACTTGAGTTAAAAGGAAAAAGTAAACAGGAAATAATTTTTGGATCTTTGAACAAAATAGAAGCAAGACTATTATTATTATTGATATTGTTATTTCAGAATCATAGAGGTTCTAGAGCTAGTTTATCTAGAAATTAAGGTTACCTAATTCTTGATTCTCTATAATTTTAATTATCATATACATTTCTGTAAGGTGACTATATTGTTATTCTTTTAAGAATATTATGAGGCATCCTCAACAACTGAGAAATTAGGAGAATAATTTTTTCCTATTATACAAGAGGTTAGAACCAGAATAATGGATCAGCATGAAGATCTACTAGGTTACTTAAAATATTTCTTTGGCTTCTAAGAATGGAATTTTACTTGCTAAATACATTAACATTCCAAAAAAGAATGTGTCAGTAAGAATACAGATCTGGTTAGATATACAAGCTTAGAACAAAAGAATCACTGAGTCAAAAGTTCAGAAGTCAGTATTCCGTGTTCTAACATCATCTATTAAAAAAGAACTTCAATTAATGCACAGAAATCTCTGGCATTCCTATATACTAATGATGAAAAATCTGAAAGTGAAATCAAGAAAACACTCCCATTTACCATTGCAACAAAAAGAATAAAATATCTAGGAATAAGCCTACCTAAGGAGACAAAAGATCTGTATGCAGAAAATTATAAGACACTGATGAAAGAAATTAAAGATGATACAAATAGATGGAGAGATATACCATGTTCTTGGATTGGAAGAATCAACATTGTGAAAATGACTCTACTACTGAAAGCAATCTATATTCAATGCAATCCCTATCAAACTACCACTGGCATTTTTCACAGAACTAGAACAAAAAATTTTGCAATTTGTATGGAAACACAAAAGACCCCGAATAGCCAAAGCAATCTTGAGAACGAAAGAAGGAACTGGAGGAATCAGGCTCCCAGACTTCAGACTATACTACAAAGCTACAGTTATCAAAACGGTATGGTACTGGCACAAAAACAGAAAGATAGATCAATGGAACAGGATAGAAAGCCCAGAGATAAACCCACCCACATATGGTCACCTTATCTTTGACAAAGGAGGCAGAAATGTACCGTGGAGAAAGGACAGCCTATTCAATAAGTGGTGCTGGGAAAACTGGACAGCTACATGTAAAAGTATGAAGTTAGATCACTCCCTAACACCATACACAAAAATAAGCTCAAAATGGATTAAAGACCTAAATGTAAGGCCAGAAACTATCAAACTCTTAGAGGAAAACATAGGCAGAACACTCTATGACATAAATCACAGCAAGATTCTTTCTGACCCACCTCCTAGAGTAATGGAAATAAAAACAAGAGTAAACAAATGGGACCTAATGAAACTTAAAAGCTTTTGCGCAGCAAAGGAAACCATAAAGAAGACCAAAAGACAACCCTCAGAATGGGAGAAAATATTTGCAAATGAAGCAACTGACAAAGGATTGATCTCCAAAATTTATAAGCAGCTCATGCAGCTTAATAACAAAAAAACAAACAACCCAATCCAAAAATGGGCAGAAGACCTAAATAGACATTTCTCCAAAGAAGATATACAGAGTGCCAACAAACACATGAGAGAATGCTCAACATCACTAATCATGAGAGAAATGCAAATCAAAACTACAATGAGATATCATCTCACACCAGTCAGAATGGCCATCATCAAAAACTCTAGAAACAATAAATGCTGGAGAGGGTGTGGAGAAAAGGGAACCCTCTTACACTGTTGGTGGGAATGTAAATTGATACAGCCACTGTGGAGAACAGTATGGAAGTTCCTTAAAAAGCTACAAATAGAACTACCATATGACCCAGCAATCCCACTACTGGGCATATACCCTGAGAAAACGAAAATTCAAAAAGAGTCATGTACCAAAATGTTCATTGCAGCTCTATTTACAATAGCCCAGAGATGGAAACAACCTAAGTGTCCATCATCGGATGAATGGATAAAGAAGATGTGGCACATATATACAATGGAATATTACTCAGCCATAAAAAGAGACGAAATTGAGCTATTTGTAATGAGGTGGATAGACCTAGAGTCTGTCATACAGAGTGAAGTAAGTCAGAAAGAGAGAGACAAATACCGTATGCTAACACATATATATGGAATTTAAAAAAAAAATGTCATGAAAAACCTAGGGGTGAAACAGGAATAAAGACACAGACTTACTAGAGAATGGACTTGAGGCTATGGGGAGGGGGAAGTGTAAACGGTGACAAAGCGATAAAGAGGCATGGACATATATACACTACCAAACGTAAGGTAGATAGCTAGTGGGAAGCAGCCGCATAGCACAGGGAGATCAGCTCGGTGCTTTGTGACCGCCTGGAGGGGTGGGATAGGGAGGGTGGGAGGGAGGGAGACGCAAGCGGGAAGAGATATGGGAATATATGTATATATATAACTGATTCATTTTGTTGTGAAGCTGAAACTAACATACCATTGTAAAGCAATTATACTCCAATAAAGATGTTAAAAAAAAAAAAAAAAGAACTTCAAAACAAATGGTCTTTCAATGTTTTTTTGTTATTCACGAGGCTTTACCTCTTGTGAAATGGGTGTGGCTGACCATCAGAATTTCATTCAGTCAAATATTTTATTAATCTCTGGGGCACCCATGTTCTCTGCTCATGTTATTTATTTTAAATGCCTTCTGCTTGTTCACTAGATAACCCTATAAGTAGAATGTGGTATGGATAGTTTTATAATAGTTACATTTCTACTCTTCTTTTAAGAATATCAGTCATTGTATTCAGAGCTCAGTCTACTCCAATATAACTTCATCTTAATTTAATGACATCTGCAAATACCTTATTTCCAAATAAGGTTGCATTCTGAGATTCCAGGCGGACACGAATTTGGAGAACACAATCCAATCCATTACCTTTTCATTCAGACATGTACTTATTCAGAGATGGCCATAGAGTGTATCAGAGTTTTTGAAGTATTATACTATAATTTATGTTAACAACAAACATTATGACATAAAGAAGAGAAAGGCATCAGAAGTGCCTGTGGCATGTACAGTATCACAAGTATCTCTTCTAATTAGTTACGAGACACAGATGTTAGAATTTATGATACGTCAAGCTGACCTAAATGACAGCTCTGAGTTACACAGCAGCTTTCTTGTTCTGGACAGCTAGACTCTACCCTGACTTAATATGAGGAACATATTGATCAAATTCCACTGTAGACTGAGCATCTCCTAATTTAGTGAAACAATTTGTTAGAAAGGCAACAATGCATACGTATTTGAACCAGCAGTAATAGAAAATGAATATTATAATGTTTTTAAACACATTCCTCCAAGATTACAAGTACAAATTTGCCAACAAAAATGATTCTCACAAACGTGGCTCTGAAACACAGTAAGATGAATGATTCAAAGTCCAAAGAACAAAAAGCAAGTCATTTAATTCATTCAGAAGAGACAATCTTTGGGGCTGAACAGGAGAAGTCTCTCTTATAGGACCTTATAGACACCTCTCAACATTGTACTTTAGGCAAGTATGAAATAAGCTTCATTGTACTGTCTCTTATGATAATCTAATACAATAATGAACAAGTACCCTCTGTCTTTCAGACAGTTAATAGCTGTGTGACCAAAAGCAAGTTTATATACCTCTGTAAGGCTCATTTCACTTTACTAATTGGGCCTCATAGATTTATTTTGATGATCTAATAAGGTGATGCTTAAACATAGTATGGGGTTTGGCCTGTGGTTAAGTTGTTAAATAGTAGCTATTCATTTAATCAAAATGCAAATTTAATAACTTAAAATAAAATACGTATGTTTCCAGTGTCCAGAATTATCATTATCTGTCAGTTGAAGTATTTTTATGAACTTAGTCACTTGGGATCTAATTAATAAATGAACAGAATATTTCAGAGTACATAGAGGAAGGATAGTATTGAAAAGTATTTCAAACAAGCCCTGATTAAACCATTTCTGCCACATCACTGAGCAGACTTTTGCAATAATACAAAGTTTGAACCTATCAGATGCCTCCTCTTTTTATCCTTGCCATGCTAGATGAATACAAGAAAACACTGGTTCTTTTTATTACTAATTCTGAATTTACTAAAAGCCACAAATCTATTATGTATTATGCTTCAAACAAGCTACAAACAATTTTTTAGATTATACTTTTCTTTTACATTTATATTTGTCTTAGTTTACTAAGACAACTTTACCATATAATATGTGGCTATTCAAAAACGTTCTCAAGTTTTCATTTAAAAACAATTGTGGTTACTTCCATAATACTGACAACATTTAGGTATTGCTTCTAATCAGTTTCTTTGTAAGCTTCTGGATCATTTTCTATACTATGTCCTGACTCCAGTTGGTAAAGAGTAAAGAATCAAGTTACCTATGACATGATAAAGAATCACTTGGTATTGTAAATTAACATATTAACATTGGTGATTATGATTCAGATTTTTTTATTTTACTCTTGTGGTATGTTAAAAATGTTTATGTTATGTTTTCAACACAATAACTTTAAAAGTCATTTTCAATTGTTAATCTTTAGAAAATGTATTTTCAAGTTTAAAATATATTAATGCTTTTGAGAAAAAAAATCACGTGCTACTCCAAAAATTTTTCACAGAGGGACTAGTTTATAAGTTTTATGATTCTACTGCTTGCTCTAGTCATCTTTTCTATCAGTTTTGCTGTTGCAGGTATTGCACTCACTAGAGGCACAGAAACCTCTTAGGTTGTTTTGGGATTTCTCACAAAGGGAATAAATCTATGTATTGCTGTTGAATCAGTGTGTCTGTGGAGTGGGGAAGGAGAGTCCATTGTTTCCTATCCTGTCATCTTAGTGACATCTACAACAACTATGTAATTGTTATGTTGCAAAATTTTTTGTGGAATTTTTCCTAGTGAATTTTGGTGTTCTATAATTAAATAAATAAATAAATGAAAGAATAATTGAAAGCATTGTTTTCTGGCTTTTTCTGACGTATGTTAGAGTTGAAAATATACCAATAATAGTTTTTCTGTTGGCTATTCATACAATCCAGTATACATTTTGTGAGAAGATTCTAAAGTAGAACAAATATCCTTTCAGTTAGAAATATGTTAGCATTAATCTACTCCTTGAATATCTTTCTTTAAATTCTTGAGGTACTATGGAGCATTTCAAAGTGTTTATTTTTCTTCAAAAAAGTTCATATATACATTGGTGAAAGAATTTCTAATGTTTCGCTGAGAACACTATTTAATACATGCTTTTGTTAGATGCCTTGCTCTTGCATGCTAATAAGATGACTCCCAAGGGCCACATCTTTTTCCATTGAATACTGAGATTGTTTTACTGCTCCTAGGACACATATGCAAATCACATTAAATTACAGAGAACATGCAACCCACTGTCAAACATCATAGGCTAATGATCACGACTGCTGAAGTGAATTTACCAAAAAATATATAAAATGTAGAAGAAAATTTGAATTAAACTTCTGATTTTATAAAGCTTGGATTGATTAGTATAAAAGAATACATTAAAGACTGGTAGTCTATGGGAATAAAAAAGGAACTGAAATATATGAACAAACGAACCTATGTTAAACAATAAATACCATTCATCTTCCTTTATTGTCTCTTACAATCAACAGATGTAGATGGACAACAGAAAATGAATCCTCACTAGTGATACTCAATTGAAATATGAAAAAAGGAATTCATAGAAAATGCAATGCAGAATAACATTAGTATTTATTCTGTTTAACTTATCACAAGAAATGCAAATTGATTTGGGAAGTTTGGCTCTATTTGTAGCATTTGCCACTATCTTCATATTTTAACTCATTTTTTTCTTTTTAAAAATTATTTGCATCATGGAATAGCTTTTCTCTCATGAATTAATCTTACTCTTTGTAGTAATTTGATTTTGCTTTCTATATTGTGAAACTACACAGTATAATAAAAAAATTTAAATGCAATATATGTGAGTGTATATATTATATATAATATATATCCTTTATCTATACCCTTTTATATATATTTAGATCCTTGTATATAATCCTTAATATAATATATTAAAAAATATATTAATATATTAATATATATTATAAATTATATTATATAGAATATATTATACAGAATACATGTATATAAAGGATATGAAAGGGCTACATTATAATATACATAAAAGGATATACATGTATATAAAGGATAGAAATATCTTCTCTTTGTGACAATTTTTTTTTCTTACCTTTTTAGTCAAAATCTGAAAAATTATTGTTTTGGTATAAAATATTGTTATTTCTTTAATAAGCAGAAAACAGTGGAGAAAAACATTTGGTACAAAATTATGACAGAGCCATGTCCTTAATTATGAAAATTAACAAATAAATTGAAAAAAATAATTTGAAAGAAACAGAAAAGTGCAAAAGAGTAGAAATATAAATAAATCAACTGAGTGTTCTAAAAGGACTCCAAACTATGGTCAGTGTAAATTTGATGCAAAGGCTTAAAATACTATATGTGAAGTTAAGACTAAAGAATATGTTCATAATAGACACTAAGGAGTGCTTAAACGTTATAAGGGTATGCTACTTATAAGTATTTAAAAGTATATTTAAAAATCATAATGAAAAATATTTCTTGGTAAAATAAGATATCAAGTGTAACAAAACTAGAAAAATAAAACTAAATAGAAGATTAATTAAGTGGCATGCTGCCAAAATCTGGGATTAAGTGCTATTTAACACCTAAGGAACAGATAAAGAAAATAAATTTTAAGTTAAATACATTATTCAGGGGCATAGAAAAAGGAAAAGATCATTGTATGGTATTTTATCACACAATGAAACCTGCTCCAAACACCTAACACAAATGACATTGTCATCTTATATTGTCACTACTAAACACATTTTATTTCCACTGAAACACACAAGCATATCATAATTATAATAATAAATTCAAATATTTATTTAATACAATATATAATCTACTTTATGTTAAGTACTAAATATATTTTTCCTCATTCGATGTTACCAATTTATGAAGTAGGTGCTATTGTAATCCCCAGTTTACATAAGATTAAATGAGATTTACAGATATTGATATTAAGAGACTCCCTCAGTGGTTTCTAATTCCACATGCAGGGAGCTTGGAAGTTGCTGATACATCATAGCAAGTAAAAAGCGGAACAGACAGAAATTCTCAACTCGCCTAGGAACTGTAAGAGAGGTGAAGACAGAGGGCCAAATTATGTCTCCAGGATTGGAGAAACCAACAGGTGAACACAGAGAATAACAATTTACCTGAACAGAAACCACAGCAGGAACCAAAGCCAGGTAGGTAAACATAACTGTAATTAAAAAATGCCTGGAGGCTCAGTGTGGACAGCTCTTAGAAACTCCAGAGGGGATCCAGTCATAGATGGGCCCCCACAATTTTATGAGATTTACCTGCAGGAGTTCAACCAGGTCCAGCTGTAAATATCTGAGAAAAATCATGCTTTTGGCAGGGGGAGATGAAAAGGAACTATTTTGAAATATGACAGAGTACTATGTTCTTAACAAGGCCTGACCTCACATGAAAATAGTTAACCAAAGATTCACATGCTGGGGCATTTTCAGAGCCTAACTGGATTGGTAGGTGGAAAATACTCGATTCCAGACCACTCTAGCCATCTTCTCCCACCTAAGAGTGGAAGAAAAAAATAGAAAAACTTGTGACATTCACAGTCCAGAGACACAGGCTCCCTAAAAGTTTAAGATCTAATTATAGAACAATTTTCCTCCACTCACATCCCTCATCACCACTTAGTAAAAACCTATTTACAGCAATTCCTTCTACTAGACATGGCAGGATATTGAAATTGTCAGACCTGAAATTTAAAACAACTATGATTAATATGCTAAGGGCTCTAATGGATAAAGTAAATGGCATAAAAGAACAGGTGAACTATGTAAGCAGAGAGGTAGAAACCCTAAGAAAGAACAAGAAGCAAAAACAAATGTTAGAGATAAAAAAAAAAAAACCCACTGTAACAGAAATGAAGAATGCCTTTGGTAGGTTTATTAGTAGGCTGGACACAGCTGAGCAAAAGACTTACATTACTCAACTTCAAGACCTACAATAAGGCTATAGTATGGTATTGGTGAAAGAAGGGAAAATAGATCAATGGAAAAGAGCAAAGAGCCCAGAAATAGACTCACATAAATATATTTAACTAATCTTTGAGGAAGTAGCAAAGGTGATACAATGGATCAAAGAAAGTCTTTTCAACAAATGGTGATAGAACACTTGGACATCTACAGGCAAAAATAAATAAATAAATAAATAAATCGGCACAGACCTTACACCCTTCACAAAAACTAACCCAAAATGGATAATATGCCATAACATATAATGCAAAACAATAAAACTTTTAGAAGATGACATAGAAGAAACCTAGATGACATTGAGATATGGCAATGACTTTTTATTTTATTTTTAATTTTTTTTAAGATTTTTTTTATATGGACCATTTTTAAAGTCTTTATTGAATTTTTTACAGTACTACTTCTGTTTTATGTTTTGTTTTTTTGGTCCCGAGGCATGTGGGATCTTACTCCCTGATCAGGGATCAAACCCACACCCTCTGCACTGGAAGGTGAAATATTAACCACTGGACTGCCAGGGAAGTCCCCGACGATGACTTTTTAGAAGCAATACTAAAGGAATGACCTATGAAGTAAATAACTGATAAGTTGGACTTTATTAAAATTAAAATTTTTATAGAAGGCAAAAAAAATTAAAATCTTTTACTCTAAGAGAGACAATATCGAGAGAATGAGAAGGCAAGCCGCTGAATGGGAGAAAATATTTGCAAAGACAAATTTGCATACAAAGGTGTTTCTTCTCCAGAATACACAAATATACTCTTACAGGATGCCGCAACACAGGTAATCTCTAATAGAAGTAAGGTAAAAACACTATAAACTTCATTATTTCAGAAAATTATTTGATAACATTCAATACATATTACTGACATTGATTCAAAGTAAAATCATAAAATCACAAAAGACACCAATGAATCAATCTTCATTGTGTCTATTCTCTTTTCTATGTAACATCACTGCTCTTCTCATCATTTTTCTACCTTTTTGAATTGATGTTAGACTTTAGACATGCTTTCACCAATAAAATGTAGAAAAATTGTATGTAAGTTTGGAACCCTAGACCTTAAGAGGTCTTGCCTCTTTTGCTTTGACCATCTCATAATCTTGAGATCACCAATATATGCAGAACATCATTTTATGGAGACCATTTTATAAGAGACCACAGGGAAAGAAACTGAGAGCAACCCACCTAGCATTCTGCACCACCTGCCTGATGTGAGTGAGCCATCTTGGACATTCCAGTCTCAGTTGAGCTGCCAGATGACTGCATCCACATGCAGTGGAGACCAGTGGAGACCAGTGGAGACCAGCAGAAGAGGCACCCAGATTGCCAACCCATAGGATCATGACAAAGAATAAATCATGATGTTTAAACCACTAAGTGCTGGAGTTGAACAGTAAAAATTACTAATTCTAAAAGATTACTTCCTTTTCATAATAATTAATTGTTTCAAATCACCACACAATGTGGTAATTAATAGTAAAGTATTAAATTTTCCAATAAGGTGAAGAACATAAATGGGCTGGTAATGTACTGAACAGATAGTTTGAGGGCCAGTTCCTATGGAAGAGACTGGTTATGTCATCAGCAAATGCATTTCCTCTTCCTGAGTGCACAGCTAAACTATTTCTAAGTCACAATGCATCCATGTGGGTCCATGTAATTAGTTCTTACCAGTGAAATATAAGCATAAGTGACAAGTCACTTCCATGCCATGGCAAGTTTATCTTTTCCTCACTTTCTCTCTTTCCCTCTACATTCCAGCTGAAATATCTTGAGATGTTTAGCTATTTGTGGAAGATGCTAGATTCAAAATTTGGAAGGATTTTAGGCCTCTGAGTCATTGCTGGAAGAAAAGCCCCCTTGAGTACTACCACCACTAATCATACTTGGTAATAATGTTAGGAAGAAATGAACTATTATTTTGTTAATCTACAGAAATATATGGTTTATTTTTTACTTGACATATTGCATAGCCTATTTAATACAGTCCTGTTGGTGAACCAGCTCTCTCATATTCCATGTGGCTTATGTAAGACTATTTTCCTTATCTTCTGAAGAGTGAATACATGACCCATATTTGATCAGTAAAAGTCCATCAGTATCCCAGACACAGTGAGTGATTCAAGAATTGCACAACCCAACTGGGACCAATCAGCACATTCTCTGGGGCATCTATGCCAGAATTATCAGAACAGACTTTTCCCCAGCTTTGAAATTAGAAACTGAATGGATGTTATAAATTGAAGTGTCTGACATCTATCATTCCACTTCTAATGAAACAATTCATTTGTTGTGGGAAAGAATGGGGGCAGCGTGCAAATAAAAACAGAGTTGAGAGATGTGAAAAGAAAGAAATAGCCTTCAGAACACATTTTTAGGTCATGGTTCTAGTTATGCCTAAAGTCAGTCCTTCCTCTGGAATTTTAGTCAAGAGCTGGTTAATTTTATTTATTTGTGTTCTTTTTAGATACAAGCTAATTTGAATCGGATTTACTTCAGTTGCAAACTGAGTCCTAATACTGCTTATTCCTACTTTTAAATATTTTATTGAAATTTTACATAATACAATAAAGTAAATTTTGGAAGAGAAAAATTATATATAAATCTTGACCTAGGAAACTTGATTTTATCATTTTACAATATATACGTATGTCAAATCATCATGTTGTACAATGCAAGGCAATATGTCAATTATAACACAATAAAACTGGAAAAGAAAACTCGATCAATTAAAATAACAAATTACCAATCTAATGAGAATTTGCAAAGCTTGGAATTATAACATAAAGTAAATATTCAAATAACTTATATTCTAAAAGAAATCAATTTAAAGTAAAATCAACAGAATTTGGTTGTGTTTCTATTCTATTTCACCTCAATTGGTTCATCTAAGTTTGTTATGGTTGTTCCATTAAGTTGCAGTGTTTCCTAGAGTAGTGGTCTTTTGATTGTTTAGAAATGGGCAAGTGCATTGTTTCTGGACAATAAGAACTAAGAACTTGGTCTGTTTTGGTCAGAGAATGGCCATTTAAACCTTCCTCATTACTAAGAATGGAATAAATGCAGAGATAGTCTCTCATCTTCCTCTAGATACAGTAATGCATGGAAATGACTACTAGTACCAGCCTGAAGACAAATAGATTTCAAGAATGTTAGAGTTTGTCCATGACATCATTGAGTAGCTGTTCTCGCCACACTTGGAGACTGTACTGCCTCAGGTCTTTTTGGTTATTTTGTTTGTTTGTTTGCTTGTTTCTTGTTTGTTTTGTACTTCCCTCACTCTATTTTGGAAAGTTTGAGGCAGGTTCCAAAGAAAAATTTGCCAGAGCTCATTCTGTTGAATGCACTTCAAGTATATTTTTATTATTGATACCCCAATACAACATTTTAATTATAGATTTAAAGGATGGCTCAGAATAAGTCAGGATGGGTTCTTGGAAGAGAGATTTTAGAGATATTAGTGAGATTTCAAATCTTCCTTTTTTTCTGAGACTGGTTATAAGATTGGATGGTATAGGGAAATAATCACACTTGACATTATTATTGTTAGTCCACAAATCATAGTGAGTTAAAAAAAAATCACTACTGAAATCAACACATGTGTTTGTGTGTGTCTGTATATCTGAGTGTTTAATTCACTTTCAACAGCAAAAATTCAAGGGAATATAGTTAAAACATTCCACAGCAGAGATAGATCAAAATATGAAAAGAATCGAAAAGTAAAAAGAGACACATCTAGTTATGCAAAATATTTCCTTACCCTATTCTAAAGCTTATTTAAGGACATAGAGCCATGTAGACTGACCTTTACATGAAGGCCTACCTCAGTATCCTAAAGATAGTGGATGGCAGTGATAACTGAGATTGGAGTTCATATGTAGCATTCAGAAGCCTGTGGCAGCTGCCAGATTTTGTCTGCTTGGGGCAATAAAGGAGGCTTGCAATTTTGGAATGATGTAAATTTACTCTGCATAGGAGTTATAAAGAGTAAATATTGGACAGTTTAACAACTATGAGAAGGAACCATCTGAGTTAATCTAATCAGAGGTAAGGAAAAAACAAAAGTTAATCTAGCAAATAATATAGATCAGGAAGGAACCCCTTGAAACACATGCAGGAAGTTGTAAGTAATACAAGAATTTCTTCTTGGAAGAAACAGATTAAAGAACATGGAACTGATGAAGAAGCTAGATAGGATGACAATAAGGACCCCTAAAAGTAAAGATGTAGATAAGATATTGAAACTTAATCAGGTTCTCAAAACTATATCAGAGAATTAACTAGAGCTAACCCGGTATCAAACTTATCTGAGAGAGAATCACAGGCCATTCTGCCCCTCCGCTTGAGGTATCCTGCAGGACATGTGTGGATGGTGACTTTCTCTGGCCTACGTATAAATTTTATATTTTTAAAATAGAGAATGTAGCAAAAGACTCAAGTATCCAAAGAACCTAGAGATTAATGTGCTATTCATTACCTCAGCTCCTAAACTATTGAGGATCCCTTCCATGCTAGAAACTCTCACACCCTAGAAATTCCTTG
This sequence comes from Aethalodelphis obliquidens, assembly GCF_003676395.1. NCBI lineage: Eukaryota > Metazoa > Chordata > Mammalia > Artiodactyla > Delphinidae > Aethalodelphis > Aethalodelphis obliquidens. Next base: position 37,230,850 of record NW_020837945.1, read on the forward strand.
ATTACTAGTTAAAATGTAAAAATATAACCAATCCCTTTATTACTTTCAAAAAACTCCAGGAAAAAAGCAGAAAACACACCATGCCTATTTTTTTTCCAAAATATTGTTGATAAGAAATACTGAAACAGGTTACAACCAATAAAAAGCCACTTTGTCATAAACATACATTTTAGCATGTATCTATTTGATTGATAGACATTGGAAAATGCTTCTACTAAATAAATATTTCATTTTTCTGGAATGTGCTAAGTGAAATTAATTGATAGAGTTTTAAAAAATATTTTGACTAGTAATCAAATTTGTAATGTAGCATTCATTGTTCTATAATTGCTCTACCCAGCAACTGTAATGAAATTAGAAGACACATTTAATCCTAATAAAATTTTTCCATTGTCTCTAAGTTTGATCAAACTATTTTGTTAAACAAGTTAATAAAAAATATTTTTATTATTGATCAAAATACTACAAATTCTCACTTCTAACAATGAGATTTTTGAAACCTTAAAATTGGTTCAGATGATGTCAACATTAAAGATATACATTTTTATTTTAGTAGTTTATATTAGCCATGTATCCTTGTTCTACTTATTTTCAATTTTAAACAAAGTTATATACACAAGTGGCAGGAAGCTAAGGAGAAAAGTTCATGATTGACACTTAAGATAATATTTATAATCAAAATTGAAATTTTTACTTTTCAAGAAGAAATAGAAATTTGTGTAATTTCACTTATATATTTAGAACCACATAATTTGCTCTTTCAGCAAAACTATATATCATGTATTGTATATACACATTTTTATAAAGATATATATATGTATATATATGTATTTCATTCCTTCTTATATTTTCTAGTTCCCTTCAAAAGTTTCAATTTTTTCATTAATATTCTCTATGTTTTCCACATCTCTTAAAGATGTGCGAATTATAGTTAAATTTCCGCTCTGACAAGTTTAATGATTATAACATGTGGGTCTCAATATATTTTATTCCTTTTAAACTGTTGAATTACTTGATTATATGAAGATTGATTTCATACTTTCTTAGGTCTGAACTATTTAATTTTGACTTTCCTCTTAGTGTGAGAACTTTACTTCTGGAGTACAGCCTTTACAACTAGATGTAGCCTTTTTGTGGTTTCAATTGAAAGCTTGGAGTAGACACACAAACTCAGCACCATAGACGAGAAGAAAAGTAAAATATAAAATAAAATTTCTCTTACGTATCTTAAATTTTTTTTCTAAATTATCCATTAGGAAAATATGGAAATGTTATAATCGCTAAACAACAAATATTAGCAAACTAAAAATATAAGATCATTGATATCAAAAGCAGAAGATAAGTAAGGTGAACACTAAGTAATGTATAGGTAAGAAAATACAGAAATAATTAATAACCTTGAATAATGCAGTCAGCTGGGAGGTAAGGTAGTTAAAATTATTAAAGATAGGAAGGGCTGTGCATAAAATCTAGTTTGGTACTTAAACTACTACTTTATGGAAATGTTTTCAATAAAGGAACTTCCACATTAAAAGACACTGTTCTACCTAAAATTTAAAAAAAAAAAAAAGATACAGCTTTGGTTCAGAACTAGTAAAGGAATAGTATAATTTTAATTGAATGAACTTGTGTAATATCTAAATGACCAAAATATTCTGAGAGACTAATTAGGTGTTTGATCACCAAATCAAACTAAGCTGCATTATGACTTTTGAGACATGATAGATTTTTCTTAGTCTACCCTCCTGATAGTCATTGGGCATTTTTCTGTTGGAAACTAAATATCAAGATCATCACTTATAACAGATATGAAATATTTTAATGTTAAACTATCACTGTTTTCACATTATAAATCTAGCTGGTGATTTATGTTATATAAATTTATTGGGATATTTTAATGCTGACATTTTATTGAAGAATTCACACTTATATTGCAAGGTAGTAATGGTATGTGATTCTTTTGTGGTTCTGTTTTTAGGTTTTAGTAACATGAAGTTACCAATGTCATGTAAGTAACAAAAATATTCCTTCTATTCCTTGGCTCTGGAAAAGTTTAAATCACTTAGTCATATTTAGGTCTTTCAAACTGAAATTTATTCATACATTAATTAATCAAAAGTACATTCTACTGTGGGAGATTCTTAACCAACTGCATCAGTGTCTTCATAATTATTGATTGATTGAAGACAACTCTTCTACAAGTTCTTGACTCAACTTTAGTACTTTATATGTTCATTATTTGAATGAAAATTTTAAGATATCAATTTATATCACTCACAATTCCTTTGTGTTTTGTAACTGTCCCTATATATTCTGATAAAGCCTCACTCTCATTCTTAGGGTATAAACACTATCTGTTTTTCCTGATTTGCTTTTCTAAGTATTATGACCATTTAAAAAAATTTTACATTTATTTCTCACTTATGTTATTTTTTCTTCTATATCACTTCCATAGAATTTTTTTTTGCAGTTGTCTTTCTCCATGTTTCTCTTTATCTACTTTAAAGAGTTGAAAAGTAAGTTTATTTTTTATAATATTTTTTATTAAGTGGAAATACATGATCTTATGTTTTCCTCTGACTACAGGTTTATGTCATATAAATATTGATGAAGTGCTATAATTAACATATTCTAACATAGAGCATATAAACAAGATTTGTTTTTGTCTTTGAAGATATTTTGTGGAAAAGGAACTTTTTAATCATATTCATTTGACTTTTTAGAAAATATTATTTTTTAATTTATCTGCAGGATATGTGTGTATGTGGATTTGAGCCTCTGTTTCTTCATTAACTTTTCTGTTTGTTTTGAGAAATGCTTTGTCATTTTAATAAGAAAATGTGGACTATAACTGGTACTTTTTAATATATAGAGACATCTGCTTTTCTATATGGGAAATCAGTGTTCATAAATGTTTTCTTTTCAACAGGATAATTCCAATTTTTATATACAAAATTATGAGACACATTTTGACGCCCCTACTAATTATGTATGCAGTCTCCTTCTAAATTGTCTACTTCATCAGATAAAGTTGAAAAGTGTTTTTAAATTCTCAGTAAAATCATATTTTTAAAAGATTATTTTTTCCTTAAAATTATTATTAAGTTTTAATTGAAGTATATTTGATTTACAATGTTGGTTAATTTCTTCTGTACAGCAAAGTGATTCAGTTACACATATATATGTATTCCTTTTTATAGCCTTTTCCATTATGGTTTCTCTAAAGATATTGAATATAGTTCCCTGTGCTATACAGTAGAACCTTGTTGTTTATCCATTTTATTTAATTTATATTTTTTCTATTTTTTTTAAAACATCTTTATTGGAGTATAACTGCTTTACAATGGTGTGTTAGTTTCTACTTTATAACAAAGTGAATCAGCTATACATATACATATATCCCCATACCTCCTCCCTCTTGTGTCTCCCTCTGGCCCTCCCTAGCCACCAATCTAGGTGGTCACAAAGCACAGAGCTGACCTCCCTGTGCTATGAGGCTGCTTCCCACAAGCTATCTATTTTACATTTGGTAGTGTATATATGTCCATGTCACTCTCTCATTTCAGCCCTTTCAGCTTACCCTTCCCCCTCCGCGTGTCCTCAAGCCCATTCTCTATGTCGGCGTCTTTATTCCTGTCCTTCCCCTAGGTTCTCCAGAAACTTTATTTTTACATTCCATATGTATGTGATAGCACAGAGTATTTGTTTTGCTCTGACTTACTTCACTCTGTATGACAGACTCTAGATCCATCCACCTCACAACAAATAACTCAATTTTGTTTCCTTATATGGCTGAGAAATATTCCATTGTATATATGTGCCACATTTTCTTTATCCATTCATCTGTCAATGGCCACTTAGATTGATTCCATAACCTGGCTATTGTAAATAGAGCTGCAATGAACACTGTGGTTCATGACTTTTTTTGAAATATGGTTTTCTCAGGGTATGTGCCTAGTAGTGGGATTGCTGGGTCATATGGTAGTTCTATTTTTAGTTCTTTAAGGAACCTCCATACTGATCTCCATAGTGGCTCTATCAATTTACATTCCTCCCAACAGTGCAAGAGGGATTCATTTTCTCCACACCCTCTTCAGCATTTATTGTTTGTAGATTTTTTGATGATGGCCATTCTGACTGGTGTGAGGTGATACCTCATTGTAGTTTTGATTTGCATTTCTCTAATGATTAGAGATGTTGAGCATTCTTTCATGTGTTTGTTGGCAGTCTGTATATCTTCTTTGGAGAAATGTCTATTTAGGTCTTCTGCCCATTTTTGAATTGGGTTTCTTTTTGCTATTGAGCTGCATGTGCTGCTTGTAAATTTTGGAGATTACTCCTTTGTCAGTTGCTTCATTTGCAAATATTTTCTCCCATTCTGATGGTTGTCTTTTTGTCTTATGTTTTCCTTTGCTGTGCAAAAGCTTTTAAGTTTCATTAGGTCTGATTTGTTTGTTCTTGTTTTTATTTCCATTTCTCAAGTAGGTGGGTTAAAAAGGATCTTTCTGTGATTTATGTCATAGAGTGTTCTGCCTATGTTTTCCTGAAAGAGTTTGATAGTGTCTGGACTTACATTTAGGTCTTTAATCAATTGTGAGTTTATTTTTGTGTATGGTGTTAGAGAGTATTCTAATTTCATTCTTTTACATGTAGATATCCAGTTTTCTCAGCAACACTTACTGAAGAAGCTCTTTTCTCCATTGCATATTTTTGCCTACTTTATCAAAAATAAGGTGACCATATGTGCATGGGTTTATCTCTGGACTTTCTATTTTGTTCCATTGATCTATATTTCTGTTTTTGTGCCAGTATCATACTGTCTTGATTACTGTAGCTTTGTAGTATAGTCTGAAGTCAGGGAGCCTGATTCCTCCAGCTCCGTTTTTCTTTCTCAAGATTGCTTTGACACTTTGGGGTCTTTTCTGTTTCCACACAAATTGTGAAATTTTTTGTTCTATTTCTGTGAAAAATGCCAGTGGTAGTTTGATAGGGATTGCATTGAATCTGTAGATTGTTTTGGGTAGTATAGTCATTTTCACAATGTTGATTCTTCCAATCCAATAACATGGTAGATCTCTCCATCTGTTTCATCTTTAATTTCCTTCATCAATATCTTATAGTTTTCTGCATACAGGTCTTTTCTCTCCTTAGATAGGTTTATAACTAGGTATTTTATTCTTTTTGTTGCAACGGTAAATGAGAGTGTTTCCTTAATTTCTCTTTCAGATTTTTAATCATTAGTTTATAGGAATGCAAGAGATTTCTGTGCATTAATTTTGTATCCTGCTACTTTACCAAATTCACTGACTGGCTCTAGTAGTTTTCTGGTAGCATCTTTAGGATTCTCTATGTATAATATCCTGTCATCTGCAAACAGTGACAGCTTTACTTCTTTTCTGATTTGGATTCCTTTTATTTCTTTTTCTTCTCTGATTTCTTTGGCTAAAATTGCCAAAACTATGTTGAATAAGAGTGGTGAGAGTGGACAACCTTGTCTTACTCCTCATCTTAGAGGAAATGATTTCCGTTTTTCACCATTGAGGATGATGTTGGCTGTGGGTATGTTATATATGGCCTTGGTTATGTTGAGGTAAGTTCCCTCTATGCCAACTTTCTGGAGGATTTTTTACCATAAACAGGTGTTGTATTTTGCTGAAAGTTTTTCTGCATCTATTGAGATGATCCTATGGCTTTTCTTCTTCAGTTTTTTAATATGGCTTATCACATTGATTGATTTGCGTATATTGAAGAATCCTTGTATTCCTGGGATAAAACCCACTTGATCATGGTCTATGATCCTTTTAATGTGCTGTTGGATTCTGTTTGCTAGTGTTTTGTTGAGGATTTTTGCATCTATGTTCATCAGTGATATTGCCCTGTAGTTTTCTTTCTTTGTGACATCTTTGTCTGGTGTTGGTATCAGGTTGATGGTGGCCTCGTAGAAGAGTTTAGGAGTGTTCCTCCCTCTGCTATATTTTGAAAGAGTTTGAGAAGGATAGGTGTTAACTGTTCTCTAAACGTTTGATATAATTCGCCTGTGATGCCATCTGGTCCTGGGCTTTGTTTGTGGGAAAATTTTTAATTTTGTGATTGGTCTGTTTATATTTCCTATTTCTTCCTGGTTCAGTCTCAGAAGGTTGTGCTTTTCTAAACATGTGTCTATTTCTTCCAGGTTGTCCATTTTATCGGCATATCGTTGTTTGTAGTAATCTATAATGATCTTTTGTATTTCTGCAGTGTCAGTTGTTACTTCTTCTTTTTCATTTCTAATTCTATTGATTTGAGTCTTCTCTCTTTTTTTCTTTATGAGTCTGGCTAATGGTTTTTCAATTTTTTTTATCTTCTCAAAGAACCAGCTTTTACTTTTATTGACCTTTGCTATTGTTTACTTCAATTATTTTTCATTTATTTCTGATCTGATCTTATTTCTTTCCTTCTGCTAACTTTGGGTTTTTTGTTCTTTCTTTAATTGCTCTAGGTTTAAGGTTATGATGTTTATTTGAGATCTTTCTTGTTTCTTGTGGATGGATTATATTGCTATAAACTTCCCTCTTAGAACTGCTTTTGCTGCATCCCATAGGTTTTGGGTCATCCTGTTTTCATTGTCATTTGTTTCTAGGTATTGCTTGATTTCTTTGAATTCTTTGAATTCTTCAGTGATCTCTTGGTTATTTAGTAGTGTATTGTTTAGCCTCCATGTGTTTATATTTTTTTACAGATTTTTTTCTTGTAATTGATACCTAGTCTCATAGCGTTGTTTTTGGAAAAGATACTTGATACTATTTCCATTTTCTTAAATTTACCAAGGCTTTATTTGTGACCCAAGATATGATCTATCCCGGAAAATGTTTCATGAGCACTTGAGAAGAAAGTGTGTTCTATAAATATCAATTAGGTCCATCTTTTTTAATGTATCATTTGAAGCTTGTGTTTCCTTATTTATTTTCATTTTGGATGATCTGTCATTGGTGAAAGTGGGGTGTTAAAATCCCCTACTACAATTGTGTTACTGTTGATTTCCCCTTTTATGGCTGTTAGCATTTGCCTATGTATTGAGGTGTTCCTATGTTGGGTGCATAAATATTTACAATTGTTATATCTTCTTCTTGGATTGATCCCTTGATCATTATGTAATGTCCTTCTTTGTCTCTTGTAACAGTCTTTATCTTAAAGTCTATTTTGTCTGATATGAGAATTGCTACTCCAGCTTTCTTTTGATTTCCATTTGCATGGAATATCTTTTTCCATCCCCTCACTTTCAGTCTGTATGTGTCGCTAGGTCTGAAGGGGGTCTCTTGTAGACCCCATATATACGGGTCTTGTTTTTGTATCCATTCAGCCAGTCTATATCTTTTGGTTGGAGCATTTAATCCATTTACATTTAAGGTAGTTATCGATATGTATGTTCCTATTACCATTTTCTTAATTGTTTTGTGTTTGTTATTTTAGGTCTTTTGCTTTTCTTGTGTTTCCTGCCTAGAGAAGTTCCTTGAGCATTTGTTGTAAAGCTGGTTTGGTGGTGCTGAATTGTCTTAGCTTTTGCTTGTCTGTAAAGTTTTTAATTTCTCCATTGAATCGAAATGAGATCCTTGCTGGGTAGAATCTTAGTTGCAGGTTTTTCCCTTTCATCACTTTAAATATGTCCTGCTACTCCCTTCTGGCTTGCAGAGTTTCTGCTGAAAGATCAGCTGTTAACCTTATGGGGATTCCCTTGTATGTTATCTGTTGCTTTTCCCTACTGCTTGTAGTATTTTTTTCTTTGTATTTAATTTTTGATATTTTGATTAATATGTGTCTTGGTGTGCTTCTCCTTGGATTTATACTGTATGGGACTCTCTGCATTTCCTGGAATTGATTATTTCCTTTCCCATATTAGGGAAGATTTCAAGTATAATCTCTTAAAATATTTTCTCTGTTCCTTTCTTTTTCTCTTCTTCTTCTGGGACACCTATAATTTGAATGTTAGTGAGTTTAATATTGTCCCAGATGTCTCTGAGACTGTCCTCAATTCTTTCCATTCTTTTTTCTTTATTCTGCTCTGTGGTAGTTATTTCCACTATTTTATCTTTCAGGTCACTTGCTCGTTCTTCTGCCTCAGTTATACTGCTATTGATTCCCTGTAGGAAATTTTTAATTTCATTTATTGTGTTGTTCATCATTTGTTTGCTCTTTATCTCTTCTAGGTCCTTGTTAAACGTTTCTTTATTTTCTCCATTCTATTTCCAAGATTTTGGATCATCCTTACTACCATTACTCTGAATTATTTTTCAGGTAAAGTGCCTATTTCCTCTTAATTTTTTTGGTCTGGTAGGTTTTTACCTTGTTCCTTCATCTACTGTTTGTTTCTTTGTCTTCTCATTTTGCTTAGCTTACTGTGTTTCAGGTCTCCTTTTTATAGGCTGCAGGTTCTTAGTTTCTGTTGTTTTTGCTGTCTGCCTCCAGTGGCTCAGTTGTTTCAGAGGGCTGTGTAGGCTTCCTGGTGGAGGGGACTCATGCTGTCTTCTGGTGGATGAGGCTGGATGCTGTCTTTCTGGTAGGCAGGACCATGTCCGGTGGTGTGTTTTGGGGCATCTGTGACCTAATTATGATTTTAAGCAGCCTCTCTGCTAATGGGTTGGGTTGTGCTCCTGTCTTGCTAGTTGTTTGGCATAGGGTGTCCAGCACTGTAGCTTGGTGGTCGTTGAGTGGAGCTGGGTCTTAGTGTTGAGACGGAGATCTCTGGGAGAGCTTTTGCCGTTTGATATTATGTGGAGCCGGAGGTCTCTTGGGTGAATGTCCTGAATGAGGCTCTCCCACCTCAGAGGCACAGGCCTGACACTCGGCTGGAGCACCAAGAACCTGTCAGCCACATGCTTCAGAAGAAAAGGGAGAAAAAAATAAAGAAAGAAAAAAGTAAAATAAAATAAAGTTATTAAAAATATATTAAAAATAAAACAAATTTAAAATCAATAAAAGAAAAAAAAGAAAGAAGAGAGCTACCAAATGAAAAAACAAATCCACCAATGATAACAAGCACTGAAAACTATACTAAAAAAAAAGACAAAAAACCCCAAAAACGCACTGACAGAACCCTAGGACAAGTGGTAAAAGCTGCACAGACAAAAATCACACAAAGTCCACTGCCTCAATTTTGGGATGATTTGTTGCCTATTCAGGTATTCCAGGTATGCAGGGTACATCTAGTTGATTGTGAGATTTAGTCCGCTGCTCCTGAGGCTGCTGGGAGAAATTTCCCTTTCTCATCTTTGCTCTCATATCTCTTAGTGTTCAGCTTTGGATTTGGCCCTGTCTCTGTGTGTAGGTCGCCTGCGGTTGTCTGTTCTTTGCTCAGGCAGGGCAGGGTTAAATTAGCAGCTGATTAGTGAGCTCTGGCTGACTCAGGCCAGTGGGAGGGCAGGGTACAGAATGTGGGGCGAGCCTGCAGTGGCAAAGGCCGGTGTGACTTTGCAGCAGCCTGAGGTGTGCCGTGTGTTCTCCCAGGGAAGTCGTTCCTGGATCACAGGACCCTGGCAGTGGCAGGCTGCACAGGCTCCCAGGAGGGGAGGGGTGGATAGTGACCTGTGCTTGTACACTGGCTTTTTGGTGGCTGCAGCAGCAGCCTTAGCCTCTCATGCCCGTCTCTGGTGTCCATGTTGATAGCGGTGGCTTGCTCCCATCTCTGGAACTCATTTAGGTGGTGCTCTGAATCCCCTGTCCTAGCGCACACTGAAACAATTGTCTCTTGTCTCTTAGGCAATTCCAGACTTTTTCCCAGACTCTTTCCCTGCTAGCTGTGGTGCACTAGCCCCCTTCATGCTGTGTTCATGCAACCAACCCCAGTCCTCTCCCTGGGGTCTGACCCCCATCGCCCGAGCCTCAGATCCACCCCCCACCCACCCTGGCAGGTGAGCAGACAACCCTCTCAGTCTGGTGAGTGCTGGTCGGCACTAATCCTCTGTGCGGGAGTCTCTCTGCTTTGCCCTCTGAACCCATTGCTACATTCTCTTCCGTGGCTCCAAAGCTTCCTCCCTGCCACCCCAGCCCCCCTTTTCCACCAGTGAAGGGGCTTCCTAGAGTGTGGAAACTTTTCCTCCTTCACAGCTTCTTCCCAGAGGTGCAGGTCCCATCCCTATTCTTTGGCTCTGTTTTTTTTTCCCTTTTTCTTTTCCCTACCCAGGTACATGGGGAGTTTCTTGCCTTTTGGGAAGTCTGAGGTCTTCTGCCAGCATTCAGTAGGTGTTCTGTAGGAGTTGTTCCACATGTAGATGTATTTCTGATGTATTTGTGGGGAGGAAGGTGATCTCCATGTCTCACTCCTCTGCCATCTCGATGGTCTCCCCCGAGTTCTAAAGTATGTTCAAGGGGGCTAGTTTGGTACCGACAGGTCACAGAGCTCCCTGCAGTCAGCCACATCAGACTCTGAGCAGAGCTTAGACTTCCTGATGGACCGGAAACTGATGGTGCTCTGTTTATCCATTTTATATGTAATAGTTTCTATCTGCTAACCCCAAACTCCCAGTTCATACCTCCCCCACCCCCATCCTCCTTGGCAGCCACAAGTCTGTTCTCTATGCCTATGACTCTGTTTCTGTTTTGTAAATAAGTTCATTTGTGTCACATTTTAGATTCTACATATAAGTGATGTCATATTGCATTTGTCTTTCTCTTTCTGACTTACTTCACTTAGTATGATAAATCTCTAGTTGCAACCATGTTGCTGCAAATGGCATTATTTTGTTCTTTATTATGGATGAGTAGTATTCCATTGTATATATGTACCACATCTTCTTTATCCCTTTATCCATTCGTCTGTTGATGGACACTTAGGTTGTTTGCATGTTTTGGCTATTGTGAATAGTGCTGCTATGAACATGGGGGGAAATTATCTTTTTTGGATTATAGTTTTGTCTGGATATATGCCCAGGAGTGGGATTGCTGGATCATATGGTAACCCTATTTTTAGTATTTTGAGGAACCTGCATACTGTTTTCCATAGTGGCTGCACCAACTTACAGTCCTGCCAACAGTGTAGGAGGGTTCTCTTTTCTCCACACCCTCCCCAGCATATATTATTTTTAGACTTTCTAATGATGGCCATTCTGACTGGTATGAGGTGGTACCTCACTGTAGTTTGGATTTGCATTTCTCTAATAAATAGCAATGTTGAGCATCTTTTCATGTGCCTCTTGGCCATCTCTATGTCTTCTTTGGAGAAATGTCTACTTAGGGCTTCTGCCTTTTTTCGATTGGGTTGTTTGTTTTCTTGTTGTTGAGCTGTATATGCTGTTTGTATACTTTGGAAGTTAAGCCTTTGTCAGTGGCATCATTTGCAAATATTTTCTCCCATTTTGTAGGTTGACTTTACGTTTTGTTTATGATTTCCTTGCTGTGAAAAAGCTTATAAGTTTGATTAGGTCCCATTTGTTTAGTTTTAATTTCTATCACTTTGGGAGACTGGTGTAAGAAAACATTGGTACGATTTATGTCAAAGAATGTTTTGCCTATGATCTTTTCTAGTTTTATGGTGTCATGTCTTATGCTTAAGTCTGTAAACCATTTTGAGTTTTTTTGTGTGTATGGTGTGAGGTTGTGTTCTAACTTCATTGATTTACATGCAGCTGTCCAACTTTCCCAGAAGAACTTGCTGACGGGACTGTCTTTTTCCCATTGTATGTTCTTGCCTCCTTTTTCAAAGATTAATTGACTGGAGTTGTGTGAGTTTATTCCTGGGCTCTCTATTCTGTTCCATTGTTTCCTATGTCTGTTTCTGTGCCATTACCACACCGTTTTGATTACTGTAGCATTATAGTATTGTCTGAAGTCTGGGAGGGTTATGCCACTTGCTCATTTCTTTTTCCTCACAATTGTTTAGGCAATTCTGGGTCTTTATGTTTCCATATGAATTTTAGGGTTATTTGTTCTAGTTCTGTGCAAAATGTCATAGGTAATTTGATAGTGATCATGTTAAATCTGTAGATTGTTTTGGATAGTATGGCCATTTTAACAATATTATTTCTTCCAATCCAAGAGCATGGGGTATCTTTCCATTTCTTTGAATTATCTTCAATTTTGCTTCTTAATGTTTTATAGTTCATCTTCATATGGTTGGTCTAATTTGCCTGTGAAGCCATCTGGTCCTGGACTTTTGTTTGTAGGGAGTTTGTTTTTGTTTTTTTATTACAGATTCTATTTCACTTTTAGTGATCAGTATGTTCAAATTATCTACTTCTTCTTGATTCAACTTTGGTTGGCTGTATGTTTCTAGAAACTTGTCCATCTGTAGGCTGTCGAATTTGTTGGCATATAATTTATCATAGTATTCTCTTTTTTTTTTTTAATTTCTGAAGTACTGGTTGATATTTCTCATTTTTCATTTCTTATTTGGCTTATTTGTGTTCTCTCTCTCTTTTCTTCTTTGTGAGTCTGGCCACAGGTTTATCAATTTTATTTATCCTTTCAAAGAACCAGCTCTTGGTTTTATTGATTTTTTTCTATTATTTTTTCATCTCTATTTTATTTATTTTTTCTCTGATCTTTATTATTTTCTTTCTTCTGCTGACTTTACATTTTATTTGTTCTTTTTCTAATTCTTTTAAGTGGTAGGTTAGGTTGTTTGTTTGAGATTTTTCTTGTTTTTTGAGGAAGGCCTATATCATTATGAACTTCCCTCAAAGAATTGCTTTTGTTGCATCCCATAGATTTTGTATCATTGTGTTTTCATTGTCATTCGTCTCAAGGTATTTTTAAATTTTCTTTTTGATTTCCTCTTTGACCCATTGGTGTTTTAGTAGCATTTTGTTTAGTCTCCATGTAGTCATTTTTTTCTCATTTCTTTTTCTGTGACTGATTTCTAATTTCAAGCCACTGTGGTCAGAAATGATGCTTGAAAAAATTTCTATACTCTTAAATTTGTCAGTTTTAGTTTTGTGCCCTAGTGTGTGGTCAATCTTAGAGAATGTTCCATGTGAACTTGAAAGGAATGTGTATTCTGGGTTTTATTGGGTGTAATCTCCTGAATATATCAATTAAATCTTACTGTTCTATTGTCATTTTGGATCTCTGTTGCCTTACTGATTTTTTTTCTAGAAAATCTGTCTATTGATTTTAATGGGGTGTTAAAGTCTCCTACTAGTATTGTTTTCCTCTCAATTTCTCCCTTTATGTCTGTTAATATTTGTTTTATGTGTTTGGGTGCTCCTATATTAGGTGCATATATGTTGATGAGTGTAAAATACTCTTCTTGCACTGATCCTTTTATCATCATACAGTGTCCTTCTTTACCTTTCTTTATGGCCTTTGTTTTAAAGTCTATTTTGTCTGATATGAGTATTGCGACCCTTACATTCTTGTCATTTCTGTTTGCATGAAATATCTTTTTCCATTCCCTCACTTTCAATCTATGTGTGTTCTTTGCCTTAAAGTGGATCTCTTGAAGGCAGCAAACTGTAGGCTCTTGTTTTTTTTATCCAGTCTGTCACTCTATGCCTTTTGATTGGAGCATTTAGTCCATTGACATTTAAGGTAATTATTGATAGATATGTATTTGCTGCCATTTTAAACCTTGTTTCCCAGTTGATTGTGTATTTCTTCATTGTTTCTTTTTCTCTTTGTTTTTCTTTTTGTAGTTTGACGATTTCCTTTTATTTTGTTTGTGTTCTTTTTGTTTTTTTTTGAATCTATTTTATGTTTTTGATTTGTGGTTTCCTTGTTTTCAAGTATGTTAACTCCTTCCTATATTTACATGCTTTAGACTGATAGCCATATAGGTTCAAACACATCCTTTAAAAAAAAAAAAGAATCACTTTTTTTTTTTTTTTTTTTGTGGTACGTTGGCCTCTCACTATTGTGGTCTCTCCCATTGCGGAGCACAGGCTCCAGACATGCAGGCTGAGTGGCCATGGCTCACGGGCCTAGCCACTCCACAGCATGTGGGATCTTCCTGGACCGGGGCATGAACCCATGTCCCCTACATCGGCAGGTGGACTCTCAACCACTGCCCCACCAGGGAAGCCCAATAATCTACATTTTCTTACTCTCCTCCACCACATTTTATAATTTCGATGTCCTCTTTTACATCTTCATGTTTATCCTTTTGCTGTTTCTTGTGGTTATCATCAATTTCACAAATAAATTTTTTCTTTTTAATCCATATACTAGCTTATTTAAGTGATTTACTTTCCAATTGTGATGTCCTCTTTCCTATAGCTTCTTGCTTCTTTTCCATTTGGAAAAGACTTTTCAATATTTCTTTTAGGATAAGTTTAGTATTGCTGTATTCTTTTAATTTTTGCTTGTCTAAGAAATTCTTTATCTCTCCTTCTATTCTAAATGATAATCTTGCTGGGTAGAGTATTCTAGGTTGCAGATTTTTCCCTTTCAAGACTTTGAGTGTACTTTACCACTCCCTTCTGGCCTGCAACATTTCTGTAGAGAAATCAGCTGATAGCCTTATGGGTGTTCCCCTGTAATTAACACTTTGTTTTTCATTTGCTGCCTTTAGAATCCTCTCTTTATCTTTAATTTTTACCATTTTAATTATAATATGTCTTAGTATAGGTCTGTTTGGGTTCATTTGTTTGGGACCCTCTGTGCTTCATGTACCTGGATATCTGTTTCCATCTTTAGGTTTGGGAAGTTTTCAGCCATAATTTCTTGTAATTCATTTTGACCCCTGTTTTGTTTCTTCTCCTTCTGGAATCCCTATTATGCATAGATTGGCATGTTTTATGTTATCCCATAGGTCTCTTATATTATTTTCATTTTTTTCTATTTGGTTTTCTGTCTGCTGTTCTGATTGGGTGATTTCCATTATTCTATCTTCCACATCACTCATTCATTCTGCATTATTCATTCTATTCATTGCCTTTAGCTCAGCTTTTTTGGCAAATGAATGTTCTAATTTTTCTTGGCTCCTCCTTATAGTTTCTAGTTCCTTTTCACAGTAATGTGCATTTCTGTTGATAACATTTCTTAATTCCTTCATTATTTTCATTATCTCCTCTTTGAAGTCAGTGTCTATTAGACTGAAGAGGTCTGTGTCATTGTTTGTTCTTTCAGGGGAATTCTCTTGGTCTTTTAACTGGGTGTGGTTCCTCTGCTTCTTCATTTTAATTATATTTCTCTTACTCTGAGTTTAGGAATAACAATTATCTACTGTTGTCTTGGAAAGCTATTTATATGCAGGAGCGTCCCTGAATGGCTTATGTGGGTTTAATATTTTGGGTGTGAGGGCTGCTTTTAGTACAGATGCTTTCTGCCTCTTTTCTCAGTACATGTGGGTCATTAACTTCTTGACAGAGAGGGTGCAGATGCAGTGGCTGGCACACGCTCCTGGGGCCTGTGATGGTGGCAGCAGCACTTGCACACTCCCAAAGCCAACAACAGCAGTGGTGGTGGTTGTTGCCTCCTCCCAGGACCCGTATGGCCAGCCCCTACTCCTGAATCACTCAGTGGTGGTGGCTCAGGCACTCCTGGAGCCTGACACAGTGGGGGCAGTGGTTGGTGCCTGCTCTGGAAACTCTCAACTGCAGTGGCAGCTCGCACCTTCCCCCAAAGCTCATATAGGTAGTGTCCTGTCATCTGAGAGTGCATGCACAGGGGAAG
Source organism: Aethalodelphis obliquidens (assembly GCF_003676395.1). Lineage (NCBI taxonomy): Eukaryota > Metazoa > Chordata > Mammalia > Artiodactyla > Delphinidae > Aethalodelphis > Aethalodelphis obliquidens. Next base: position 37,246,432 of record NW_020837945.1, read on the forward strand.
AGGGTCCTATGGCAGTCCTGCCCCTCCCCTCATGCACTGCCCCAACAACAGCACCTCACCTCTATGGCGGGCCCAGGCTTTTTCTGCGTACACCCTCAGTTGGGGTTGAACCACACTCCAGCCCCTTCAGGCCGTCTCTATGCAGCCAAGCCCAGTCCTCTTCTTGGATCTGACCTCTGAAGCATGAGCTTTAGCACCCAGCCCCTGCCCACACCAGCAAATGAGCTTCTCAGGCTGGGGAGAGCATGGCAGTGGCACCTACCATCTATGCAGGTCTCTCTCCATTTTGCCCTCCACACACTGGTTGCTGTGATCTCTTCCTAGGCTCCAAAGCTCCCCCTCCATCCTGGCTGATCTCCCTGGTAGTGAAGGGACTTCCCAGAGTGTGGGAACATTTCCTCTTTCAGAGCTCCCTCCCTGGAGCACAGGTCCTGTCCCAATTACTTTCTCTCTTTTTTTTGTTTTGTCCTACCTGGTTTTATGGAGATTTTCTTGCCCCTTCTGAAGTCTGAGGTCTTCTGTCAGTGTTTAGTAAATGTTCTGTGAGAATCGTTCCACATGTAGATGTATTTTTGATGTATTTGTGGGAGGAGGTGATCTCCACGTTCTACTACTCTGCCACATTGATCCAGTTCCCCTTAAAGTTATTACTGATTAACTCAGGAAATATATAGTAAACTCCTTGCAGGAAAAATATAATCAATATATCTGTCCTTGTGTAGCTTTAATTCTAGTAGGACTTACACCTAAATCTTATAACTTTATCAATAGCTTATAGTGCATGACATACAGAGGACATTCAATAAACATTTTTGATTAAAAGAATAAATAAACAAATATACCTCAATGAAGTAGCACTTCACCATCTTCCTTCTTAAATTAGTATGTTATATCATCTTTGCTTGTACATTTTATTAACAATGTTAAGGAAGAAAGCATTTTTTTCCCCTTAGAGAAATACCCTGGTCTTCTCTTTCTCCTTCATTCATGCTGTCCTTGTGGTGGGTGCTTTATTTTATTAGTGAGTTTGGATTAAGGAACTTGGCATGAGCAGCTCTGCCTCTTCCTCTCTTTCCTCCTTAGAAGCCAAGCTGCTCTCACTGTGGTTATCTTATGGTCTTTGCTTTTATGAAATACATTTTACACTGATAAGCCTTGTGTGGGCAGTGCCTGTGGATTTCCTACACTGCCTGCGACTGGTTAAGTTTGGGAGAGAGGGGGCTAAGAATAAATCAGTGTAAGCCAGAGTGCCCATTTTTGTTGTACCTGGGAGTCACATCTTCCAATATAGATAATGAGTAATAAGGCTGATATTCTGATATCCATCACTGGATTGTCTTTCTGAATTGGTTGAAAACTCTTGTGAAGTAGTGGGGTTCTACTTATTTAGCACACTGAAAAATCATATAAATAGTCACTATTTACTTCAGCATGGCTTCCTTGCAACAGATTCTGAGATGAATAATTCTGTACAGTATGTTTACAGAGGAGTGTTCTCAGGTGATTTGCCTATACAAAAGAGAGAATGGCAGGACTGGGTCAAGGGTGATATGAATGCACAGTGTAATTGTAGCTGAGACTTCAGATAATCCTGAAGGTGTTCTGGACCTCAGGTCCCCTTCAGAGTTGTCCCATATTGAGATAGAGGACTAAGCATTTATATACCTGAGTTAGCCAGTCATTGGCCACAACCTGCCCCTTGGGAATTGACAAAAATTGAGAAAAACAGTTCTTTGCAGCTGAGGGCAATTTCCAATGAAGAACCCAGATATAAGAAGTTAGAAAATGGTAATCACAGGAATTGTGAGAAAGGTGGGTTGGCAGTGAAGAGGGGATATGAGTGGAGTTTCATACAATTCACTTGATCCTTGAACCACTGTATGATTTTTAGTTTAGTTTATAATTTGATATTAATATTTTATCTTTTCCACTAAAAATCTGCCTGGGATATAATTGAAAATATATGTTTGAAAAAATGTCCAACTTTGTCATTTGTGTAGCTTGTCTTTCAAAAAGAGACTACAGTTTACTTTTTGTATAAATATTATATTGTTTAACATAAATACATATAGAAAGACACAAACATCACAAATGGACAACTAGAGGAATTATTATATACTGTTTATAACCAATAAGCAAAACCCACATCAAAAAATAATTTTGACAGTATTACAGCAACTTTCCCAGTCCCTTCAACACAACCCTACATGTCTTTGACCTCTAATATTATAAATCAATGTTTCCTTTTTTAATACAAATTGATTGATAGGTTCTTTTAAAAGCCTTATAGTTTTTGTTTTTATATTTCTCTGCCCTTGAATCAATATTACACTACTTAATTATATATATAGCTTTATTATTTATCTTGCTTAATATCTTGTATAAATTCTCTAATTTTGAAAATTTTCAGTATTGTTTGGGTATTATTAGCTCATTGAATTAAGAAATATATTGCAATATATTAACATTGTGTTAGTCAGTTCACACAAAAATACAGCTTGACAAATTTTAAATATGCATATACTCATGTTTCCATCATTCACATCAACATATAAGTCATCACCTATACTTATTAGAGCTCTATTTTAAAAAGTTATTGTTGGAGGCAGAGATCAAGATGGTGGAGTAAAAGGATATGGAGCTCACCTCCCTCCACAAACACATAAAAAATACATTTACATGTGGAACAACTCTCAAAGAAAATCAACTGAAAACTGGCAGAAGACTTCTTATATAACAAAAGCTGCAAGAAAGATCCCCACATAACCTGGTAGGACCAAAAAAAAAAAAAAAAGATAATGGGATAGGACCAGAACCCCTGGGAGCTGTGCAAGAGAAAAGGTTCCCTTGCCCTGGGAACTCCCTTCACTGGAAGTTCTAAGAGGGAAGTTCATAGCAATAAAGGTCTTCCTCAAGAAACAAGAAAAATCTAAAAATATACAACATAAACTACCACCTAAAATAATTAGAAAAAGAGAAAAAAACAAAACCTAAAGTCAGCAAAAGGATGGAAATAATAAAGATCAGAGAGAAAATAAACAAATAGAGATAAAAAAATAGAAAAAATAGAAAAGAGAGAAAATAGAAAAGATCAATTATAGCAAGAGCTCATTTTTTGAAATGATAAACAAAATAAACAAATTTCTACCCAGGCTTACCAAGAAAAAAAGAGAGAGAACCCAAATAAACAAAATGAGAAATGAAAGAGGAGAAATAAGCAATACCACAGATATACAAAAAATCATAAGAAAATGCTATAAACAGTTATATGCCAACGAATTGGACAAGCTAAAAGAAATGGACAAGTTTCTAGAAACATAGAGCCCAGCAAAACTGAGTTAAGAAGAAACTGATAATTTGAACAGACTAATCACTGGAAGTGAAATAGAACTTGTTTAAAAAAACCCAAAACAAACCACCTCCCTAAACTGGATGGCTTCACTGGGCAATTCTACCAAACATACAAAGAAGAATTTATACCTATCCTTCTCAAACTATTATAAAATATTGAAAATGAGGGAACATTCCCAATGTCATTCGATGATGCCACCATCACCCTGATACAAAAACCAGATAAAGACACTACACCCCCAAAATTGCAGGTCAATATCTTTGGTGAATATAGATGCAAAAACACTCAACCAAATTTTAGCAAACTAAATCCAACAATGCATGAAAAGGATCATACACCATGATTAAGTTGGATTTATTCCAGAGATGCAAGGATGGTTAAATGTATGCAAATAAATCAATGTGATACACCACATTAACAAAAGAAAAGACAAAAAACACATAATCATCTCAATAGATGCAGAAAAAGGATTTGATAAAATTCAACATCTATTCATGATAAAAAACTCTCACCAAAGCGGGTATAGAGGGAACATATCTCAACATAATAAAAGCCATTTATGACAAATGCACAGCCACAATACTCAGTGGTGAAAAGCTAAAAGCATTGCCCTTAAATTCTGTAACAAGACAAGGATACCCACTTTCACTACTTCTATTCAACATAGTATTGGAAGTCCTAGCAGCAGCAATCAGACAAGAAAAAAGAAATAAAAGGTACCCACTGGAAGGGAAGAGATAAAATTGTCATTATATGCAGATGACATGATACACTATATAGAAAACCCAAAAGAGTACACACAAAAACTATAAGAACAATAAAGTATTCAGCAGGATACAAGATCAATATACAGAAATCTGTTGCATTTCTTAGCACTAACAATGAAATATGAGAAAAAGAAAGAAAGGAATCCCATTTTAAATCACCTCAAAAAATAAAAATAAAATACCTAGGAATAAACCAAAACAACAGGGTGAAAGACATATACCCTGAGAACTATAAACATTAATTAAGGAATCTGAAATTGACTTAAATAAATGGAAAGATATCCCATGCTCTTGGATTGGAGGAATTAATATTGTTAAAATTGCCATACTATCCAAAGCAATCTATAGATTTAATGTGATCCCTATCAAATTACCCATGGCATTTTGCACAGAACTAGAACAAAGAGTCCTAAAATGTACATGGAACCATAAAAGACCAAGAATTTCCAAAGAAATCCTGAGGAAAAAGAACAAAGATGGAAGCATAACTCTCCATACTTCAGACAACACTAGAAGATACAGTAATCAAAACAGCATGGTATTGGTACCAAAAAAAAAAAAAAAAAAAGACATATAGATCAATGGAACAGAATAGAGCACCCAGAAGTAAACCCATATACATACAGTGAATTAATCTTTTACAAAAGAGGCAAGATTATACAATGGAAAAAAAGATAGTCTCTTCAGCAAGTGCTGTTGGGAAAGCTGGATAGCCTCATGTAAATCAATGAAATTAGAACACTTCCTCACACCATGCACAAAAATAAACTCAAAATGGTTTAAAGACCTAAATATAAGACATGATGCCAAAACTCTCAGAAGAGAACACAGGGAAAACACAGGAATATTTTCTTAGATCAGTCTCCAAAGGCAAAATAAATAAAAGCAAAAATAAACCAATAGGACCTAATCAAACTTATAAGCTTTTACATAGCGAAGGAAACCACAAAACAAAAAGACAACCTATAGATCGGGGAAAATATCTGAAAACCATGGGACCGACAAGGGGCTAATTTCCAAAGTATACAAACAGCTCATACAACTCAATATCAAAAAAAAAAAAAAAAAAAAAAAAAAGGACAAAAACAAAAACCCCAAAACAACCCAACTTAAAAATCTGCAGAAGACCTAAATAGACATTTCACCAAAGAAGAGATACAGATGGCCAAGAGACATATGAAAAATGCTCAACATTACCAATTAATAGAGAAATGAAAATCAAAACTGCAACAAGGTATCGCTTCACACCAATCCGAATGACTATCATCAAAAAGCCTACAAATAATAAATGCTGGAGAGGATGTGGAGAAAGGGGAACACTCCCACACTGTTGGTGGGAATGTAAGTTGGTGCAGCCACTATGGAAGACTATATAGAGCTTCCTTAAAAAACTAAAAATAGAGCTACCATATGATCTAGCAATCCTATTCCTGGGCATATATCCAGAAAAGAGGAAAAGTCTAATTTGAAAAGATATATGCACCTCAAGCACTATTCATAGCAGCATTATTTACAATAGTCAAGACATGGAAGCAACTTGTATCCATCAATAGATGAATGGATAAGATGTGGTATATATATACAATGGAATATTACACAGCCATAAAAAGAATGAAATATTTTGATTTGCAGCAACATGGATAGACCTAGAGAATATCATACTAAGTGAAGTAAGTCAGACAGAGAAACTCAAATGTTGTATGATATCAGTTATATGTGGAATCTAAAAAATAATACAAATGAATATATTTACAAAATGGAATCAAACTCACAGACGTAGAAAACAAACTTATGGTTACCAAAGGGGAAAGGAGAGGGTAAATTAGGAGTATGGGGTTAACAGATACACAGTACTACATATAGCATAGATAAGCAACAAGGGTTTACTGTGTAACACAGGGAACAGTATTCAATACATTGTAATAACCTATAATGGAAAATTATCTGAAAAATAATATACATATATGTATATATATAACTCAATCACTTTGCTGTACACCTGAAACTAACACAATGTTGCAAATCAGCTGTACTTCAATTAAAAAATAAATACTGTTTTTAGTTTTTTGAGAAACCTCCATACTGTTTTCCAAAATGGCTGCACCAATTTATATTCTCACCTACAGTGTACAAGGGTTACCTTTCCTCCACATCCTCTCAAACATTTATTATTTGTGTTCGTTTTGATGATAGCCATTCTGACAGGTGTAAGGTGACATCTCATGATTTTGATTTCAGTTACCCAGATGATTAGCAATGTTGAGCAGCTTTTCATGTGCCTGTTGACCATCTGCATTTCCTCTTTGAAAAAACGTCTATTCAACTCCTCCTCCCATTTTTTTAATCAGGTTTTTTTGTTTTGTTTTGTTTTGTTTTTTGATGCTGAGTTGTATGAGCTGTTTATATATGTTGGATATTAAACCCTCACTGGTCATATCATTTGCAAATATTTTCTCCCATTCTGTAGGTTGTCTTTTTGTTTAGTGGATGGTTTCCTTTGCTGTGCAAAAGGTTTTAAGTATAATTTGGTCCCATTTATTTATTTTTGCTATTATTTCCTTTGTTTTAAGAAACTGATCCAAAAATATATTGCTATGATTTATATCATAGAATGTTCTTGCATATGTTTTCCTTTAGGAGCTTTATGGTATCTGGTCTTACATTTAGGTCTTTAATCCATATTGAGTTTATTTTTGTATATAATGTTAGAGAATGTTCTGATTTCATTCTTTTACATGTAGTTACCCAACTAAAAGTAGAACTACCATATGATCCAACAATCCCACTCCTGGGTATATATCTGAAACAAAACAAAAAGAAAAACACTAATTCAAAAAGACACACACACTCCAATGTTCATAGCAGTGTCATTTACAATTGCCAAAATAAGGAAGCAATCTAAGTGTCCATCAAGAGATGAATGGATTAAGAAGATGTGGTATATACATACAATGGAATACTACTTGGCCATAAAAAAGAATGAAATTTTGCCATCTGCAGCAACATGGACAAACTTGGAGGGCATTATGCTAAGAAAAATAAGTCAGACAGAGAAAGATAAATACTGTATGATATCACTTATATGTGGAATCTAAAACATACAACAACCTAGTGAATATAACAAAAAAGAAGCAGACTCACAGATATAGAGAACAAACTCATGGTTACATGTGGGGAGAAGCAAGGGGGAAGGGGTAATATAGGGTTAAGGGATTAAGAAGTACAAACTATTAGATATAAAATAAGCTACAAGGATATATTGTACAACATGGGGTATATAGCAAATATTTTACAATAACTATAAATGGAATATAACCTTTAAAAATTGTGAGTCACTATATTGTACTCCTATAACATATAATATGGTATATCAACTATATTTCAATAAAAAATAAAAACAAAATAATTATTGTTATTATTATTAAGAGGAGAAGGACAAGGAAGAATATACATATGAAAATCTTAGTTTTTCCATTGGATATGTGGTTAATTTACAGTTAATGTGATTGCTGATACAACTGGATTCATTTTCCCAATCTTTCTATTTGTGCTATATTTGATCTACTGCTGTTATGTTACTGTTTTTCTGAGTTCTTGCCATTTTTATGGCTAATTGTGTATTTTTAATTATTTATTTTTCTCTATTTTAGATTTTATATTTTCATGTTTTTTACTATTTTTAAATGGTTACCTTAGAGATAACAAATTGCATCCTTGAATTATTAAATACAAATTGTCATTTTAACCATTCTAGATCCTTAGAAAATTTTAAACTTATGCACTAGTTCTTAGCTTTTTTTCCTTCCATCCTGTGGGTTTTAATTTTATATACATTTCAATCCCCACAGGTCATTGTTATTTTTATTTTAATGGTAATTTTTTATTTATAATTACAGTAATATTTACTCTTTATAGTTTCATTACTTCTTATAATTAAGAATTATAGAATCATTCTTTGCTTGAAAAACTTTATTTAGTATTTATTTTAGTATGTGCCTGCTAGTGGTAAATTCCCTCATTTTTTCTTTTCTAAAAATACCTTTACTTCCCTTCATTATTGAATGACACATTCACTAAATGTCAGCACTTTGAAGAAGGCATTCCATTTTATGATTCCCATAATTTATGTTAAGAATCAGCTTTAAATCAAATTGTTGCTCCTTTAATAGGAATGTATCTTCTTTTTTTTTTTTTTTTAAATCTGGTCTCTTTTAAGGTTTTTCTTTGTTTTGGCAGAATAATTGTTTTACTTTGATATGCCTAGGTATGATTTTCTTTTCATTTATATTACATGAATTTTACTATGGTTAGCCTCCTACTCACTCACCATCATAATTTTACAAGTGTCTTGAGAAATTGTGTGTCTGAGGATCATCACAATTATTTTTCCCTGCATCCACCAAAAAGACTGTTTGTTTCTCTATCTCCCAAGAGCTCACCTCTGCCTGAGGAAAGTCCAGATTTTTAGTGCCTTGTTCTGGTCTTTAAAAAGAAAAAAAAAATGTCTCAGGGAAAAATGCAATGTTCAAATATCTGTTTACCTCCCTGTGTTCCCTACCTCCCCAGAATTTTTATCCCTAAAATAATAATTGCTTTAGAAGCTCTACGATGCCTGCCCTAAAGAATATGCAGTTTTAATTATCCAGTTTTTCTAGTTATTAGGGTATTTTTCTGTCAGAAGCATCTTCATCTGCAAGATACACAAGGATTCTTTATGTTTTTCCTAAACATTCAGACTCACAACTCTACAATAAGCCACACTTTCAGCCATTTTACTTAGAAGGATATTGGCAGGAAAAACAACATTCTAGCAGGACATTGTCAAGAGATCCTAGTCAATAGTAAGAGTCCTTGAAGCAGCTCAAATGCAGATGTCCACATAGGTACAAGGACATAGGTACAAGGTACCCACCATGCAAGTGCAAGGGTTGCCTTGCCTTGAATGTCACTGATCTAAAGGCCTCATGCTCCTCAGAAGCCAATATCTTTTATAATAATTCCATGGGCTTAACTTTCAGTGTCTCTACAAGCTATATGCTAGTTATAAGAATAGAGTACATGACATTTCATGAGGTATTTATATTTCATTTATAGATCCCAGCCTATATGTGATTTACGAATCACAGCCTATATGTGATTTACGAATACGGCCAGCCTATATGTGATTTACGAATAGGGAGTATTTTTGTTATAAGCAACGTTGCTTAATAATATTTTTGACATATACCATCTTATCACGTTACCAGGAGAGTAGAAGTAAAGAATTTAATAAAGGATTAGATTTTCATAAAGTGGTGGGAAGGGCCATAGTGTTCTAATCAGAAGCAGAATTTGGTTAACTGACCTCTTTTTGTGTCACTTTATATCTTTTAAAATGAGACAAAGCCAGTATTGTTTATGAGTGGTATAACTCATGTTAATTCTTTCATAGTGTTTTATTATTTATGTTCTCAATGTTTTCACCATATTCGTTTTGTTTTCTGAAATGTTGCTGTATTGCTGTGGTTTATCTTTTATCCTTCTTACTTTTCTTTAACTGGTAGTTATCTACCTGATTATTATTATTTTTCTGATTCTCATTTAAATATATAACTTATTGTCTTAAACTTTATCAACATCCATCTTCTTTTTAATATAAAAATTGTAAACTATAAGAATTTAAAACTATAGCATTTAAAATTATAAACTATATAAAACTATAAGCTGTAAAACAAAGGTTTTCTTCCTAATTTAGAAGGGTAAAATTTGTATTTTCTATAAAGACGTATTTTACTAGATTATAGGACATTTGGCTGTGGGATTGTGCAATGGACTATGGGAAGGAAAACATTTATTGTTTTTGTGGACAACCAAGTCTACGGAAGACACTAGTTGTTGTCCCTTCAAATTAAAGAGATGGGTTGAGGTTTGTTTTCTATGTACTGGTTCCTCTTCTTAAATTTTACTTTTTGCTTCTTGGTTATTATGAATACTTGTTCTACCTAAGTCAAGCTCTTAAAAAATGAAAATTCCACAAAGTAGAGCTCTGCTGAGCAATTTTGTTTTGCTTTTCTTTGTATTTGTTGTGATGACCAACATTTAACTGTGGTTTTACACTCCCTTCTATGCCCATATCTTGGAAGACTGAGGTAATAAATCTTTGTTTTACACAGCATAACATAGCATAACATACATAATAAAAGAAAATTGATGCTGGATATTCTTACAAAATAAACCTGTTCGAGGCACTAACAGAGTAACAGAAAGGTTTTCTGTTCTTCCCCACCCATGATTTCTACTTTCACCTGCTTTTCCATATATCCACTGCTGCAAGTGTGTTAGTTTTATGGATCCAGCTAGAAAAACCCTTTACAAGTAAATCCTTCCTTTGTTTCTATTATATGAGTGGCAACAAGCACTTAACATTAACTTTGTTGAAACCTCATAATGTTTGTCAGATGTTCATGACTAATGTGAACATTAATAAACAGAAATCTCAAATAAATAGTTGGGAGACCAGAAGAGGGAACTCTCATGCCCTGTGACCACAGCAGAGCCCAAAACAAAGAAGCAAGACTCCTTTTCTTTCCTGGCAAGGACCCAGCCAATGAAAAGTCATGGCCTCTTTATTTAACATAGTACACCCAACTTCATTTTCCTCTCTGTAAAAGCTGTTCTTCTTCCCTTGCCATGGGGGAAATTTGCACACGGCTTGCCATGGTTGCTGATGGTCAATTACAATTCTCTGCTGATCCCAAATAAATCCATCTTTCCTGGAGTAACACTTGGGAGTCCATTTGTTTTAGGTCAATACTGTCCAGTTTCACAATATTATTTTTTTAATGTTTGAATGTTGCCACATTATTTTGTGAGAGAGAAAGTTTTAATATGTGAGCCAGTTCTTCTTGAGGTCACACCCTTTTAAAAACTTGATATCAGCACTAAGAAAAATACGTATTTTCTTATTTGCTATGTCATGAGCTCATGTATCCACTTAATTTTAAAGCCAAACAGTATTATCAAAGTTTAAGTTCAATTGGTATGGTCTTGAAACTGAGATACAATATTGTTTTGAAACAAAAAAAAAGTATAATCTGATTTTTCTAGAGACTTATTTTGCTGATCTCACCAGAAGAAAGACACTTCTGGTCTTATTTTGCCCCATCAGAAAGCCAAAGAGAAGAAAAAAAACACTAATCACAATATAGAGGATTATTCTTTTTTTGTGTCAACTTCCAAAACTCATATTCAAGTTAGAGTAGAAAAATAAGAACCTTGCCATCCCTATGAGCCTCATTTCTCCCACATAGAATAGACAATTCTTATTGCCAAATTTTATATTTTCTCTATGGGACAGTGCATTAGAACTTTAACTAAACTGCACACCCCCTCTGAATGCATATATGTTAGATGTATTTATATTTTTGTATCTGGATAATCATTGTACCTTCTGTAACATAAATTATACCTGGCACAGGTTAGGCACTCAGTTAAAATTTTTAAAGAAATGATTAAATAAACATTGTTATGGGCTAAATGTTTGTGTCCTCCCCCCCCCCAAAAAAAATTCATATGTTGAAACCCTAACCCCCAAGTCAATGGTTTTTGTAGGTTTGGGCCTTGGAAAGTAATTAGGTTTAATGAGGTCATGAGGATGATGCCCTCATGAGGAAATTAGTGCTTTATAAGAAAAGGAATAGGGACTTCCCAGGTGGCACAGTGGTTAAGAATCTGCCTGCCAATGCAGGGGACACGGGTGCAGGAAGATCCCACATGCCACGGAGCAACTAAACCCATGAGCCACAACTACTGAGCCCACGAGCTGCAACTACTGAAGCCTGGGTGCCTAGAGCCCATGCTCTGCAACGAGAAGCCACCACTATGAGAAGCCCATGCACCGCAATGAAGAGTAGCCCCCGCTCGCCACAACTAGAGAAAGCCTGCGTGCAACAACAAAAACCCAACGCAGCTAAAAATAAATAAATAAATAAATAAATAAATTTAAAAAAAATAGTTTTCTTTAAAAAAAAAAAAGAAGAGGAATAGACAGGAGATCTCTTTCTCCAATTCCACACACTGGGGAAAGGCCGTGCGAGCACACAGGAAAAGACCAGCCATATGCAATCGAGAGAATAGGTCCTCTCTAGGAACCAAATATGCCAGCGCCTTGAATTTGAACTTTGAGCCTCCAGAGCTGTGAGAACTAGATGTTTCTGCATAAGCCATCCAGTCTGTGGTATTTTGTTATAGCAACTCAAACAGACTAAGACAAACATTAAATCATGTTTTGGAGTAAAACTAATATGTGGCTTGCGTTAATATCATATCTCTTGACTAGGCAAGTGATTCAGATGTTTGGCATATTAAAATTATATGGGAAAATTATATGGGAAACTATTAAGAGTCATCTTATGCTTTTCCTTCTGGTAAAGGTATAACAACATTTTTCAGACCAACCTTCCTACCAAGAAGAAAAATTGTATAAAGCATAAAAAATATGTGTTAGAAAACAAAGGAGCTTAAAAGCATCAAGTACTTAATAGCTAGATCAAGATCGTGTAGAGTAAAAGCCCAGAGAGTAAACAAGGCATTTGGCAACACTCTTTTCTTTGAAACTTTGCCAGTTCAAAAGAGGTCATTAAGAAGCTGAAATCTGAGTAAAGATTCCCTTAGACTCAAGGATAGATGAAAAGTTTGGTAGCTTCTTGTCCACAAATGAGAAACAGAATTGGTAAATACCCAAGATTTTTGGTAGAACCTTCCAGGGATACACTGTGGGAGTAAGTCTGTACCTGAAATAGTCCAGTTCTAACAAAGGCTAAACAGAGATTCAAATCAGCTCAATTATTGATTAGACTAAGTCAGTCTGCCCCTACACTAATTTCCTATGAGAAGCAAAGGAAATGCTCCCTGTAGGAGGATAACATAACAAATAGCTTCCAACTATCTTAATTTCCCCCTGCTAGATATCTCTTGGCTCTCCACTATGAGAACCTAGTGGAATACTGGAAGTAAAACCTATGAAAGGGTGGGATATTGTAGTTCCAAGGAGTTTCTCATTCTAACACTATACAGATTACAATGGATTTAAAGTTGAAGTTAATAATGATACAAAACAGCTGAAAATTTCCAAAATATTTGAAGACTAAATCACATCCTTCTAAATAATAAATGGGTTAAAGACTAAGTCTCAGTAGAAGTTAAAAATACATTTTGAACTAAGGGAATATGAAAATAAAAATCAAAATCATTGGGTACAGTGAAAGAAGTGCTTAGAGTAAAATTTATAACATTAAATACATATGTTAGGAAAGAAGAGAGACTTAAAGTCAATACCTTTGGAAACTAGAAAGAGAGCAATTTAATCCTCAAATTAGGAGAGGAAAAGAAATAATAAACATTAGAGCAGAAGTCAATAAAATTGAAAACAGGAAAATAATAGGGAAAATCAATGAAACCAACCATTGACTTTTTTTTTTTTGCGGTACGCAGGCCTCTCACTGTCGTGGCCTCTCCCCGTTGCGGAGCACAGGCTCTGGATGTGCAGGCTTAGTGGCCATGGCTCACAGGCCCAGCCACTCCGCGACACGTGGGATCTTCCTGGACCAGGGCACGAACCCATGTCCCCTGCATCGGCAGGCAGACTCTCAACCACTGCACCACCAGGGAAGCCCCAACCATTGACTTTTGAAAAGATCAATAAAACTGATAAACCTCAAGCCACAATAACAAATAAAATTAGAGAGAACACAGAAATTAATAATATCAGAAATGAAATAGGGATCATTAGTACAGATCCCATGGACTTTAAAGTGACAATAAAGAATGCTACGAACAACCTTATGCCCACAAATTTTATAACTTAGATGAAATAAACCAATACCTTGAAAGACACAAACTACCAAAACACACATAGGTGATATAAGTAATATGAATATGCCTATATCTATTAAAAATTCAAATTGATAGTTAATAAAATTATCAAAGAGAAAGCAGCAGTCTGAGATAGTTTCACTAGTGAATTCTACCAAACATTTAAGGAATAAATGACAGCAAGTCTCTAGAATATCTTCCAGAATATAGACATAGAAGGATCACTTCCTGGCTTATTTTATGAGGTCAGCATTACCCTAATACTCAAATCAGATAAAGACATTACAAGCAAGGAAAATTATAGACTAATACATTTCATGAACACACTTGTAAAATTCTCAGCAAATTATTAGCAAATCAAATCCAACATGTAAACAAATTATACATCATGGCAAGTAAGATTATTCCAGATAAGAAAGACAGGTTCCACATTCACAAATTAATTAACTTAATCCACATCACTTAGAATATAAAGCTCATGTGATCATGTCAATTAATTCAGGAGAAAAATGGCAAAATTCAACACCAATATTTGATAAAAATTATCAGAGAATTAAAAATAGAGGTAACCTTCTTTAACTTGATAAAGAATATCTATAAAATCTACACCTAACTTCCTATTTAATGGTGAGAAACTGAACGCTTTTCCTCTATGTTTGGGAACAAGGAAACAATGCTCTGTCTCACCACTCTTATTCCACATGGCACTAGAAGATCTAACTAGTGCAATATAACAAGAAAAATAAAATAAAGGTATACAGATTAGGAGAGAAGAATTAGAGCCATTTTTGCAGATGACACAAAGTTATCTAAAAAATTCCAAAGAAATGAAAAAAACATCTTGGAAAAATAAGTGATTATAGAGGGTTGAAGGATACGAGGTTAATAGCTTTATTACATACTAGCAATGAACAGTAGGAATTTGAAATTAAGATCATCATAACATTTACAATAATATCCAAAAAAAAGAAATACTTAGGTGAATATCTAACAAAGTATGTTTAGGATCTATATACAAAATGCACAAAATTCTGATGAAAGGAGTCAAAGATAACCTAAACATATGATGACATATCATGTTCACAGGTGAAAACACTAAATATTGTTAAAATAACTATTCTTTCCAAACTGATCTATAAATTCTACACAATCCCAACAAGATCCTCACAAGTTATTTTGTAGATATCGACAAATTGATTCTAAAGTTTATATGAAGACAAAAGATCCATAATAGCCAACACAATATTGAAAAACAACAACAACAACAAAATCTAAAGTTGGCAAATTGATGCTATCTGACTTCAAAGCTATATATAGCCCAATATTCAAGACAGCATGGTATTGGTGAAAAAATTCAGTAGAGAAAGGATAATCATTTCAACAAATGAAACTTGACTATTTGGACACCCATATTTTTAAAAATGTATCTAGACACATAACTTATAGATTTTACAAATTATAACACAAAATGTATTAACAACTTAAATATAAGATCCAAAATTATAAAATTTCTAGAAGATAGCCTAGAACAAACTCAGGGCTTTGTTTACAGGATATGTAATCTTCTTAGTAGAAGATATGAAAGAATCAACAACAACACCAAAAAAACTGGAACAGGAAATTATAGCAAGATTACAGAATATAGGGTTAATATAAAATTAAGTTGATTTTCTATATAATATAATAGGAATGAATAAGTGAAATGTGATATTATAAACTCATTACTATTTACATTAGCATTCCCAAAATTAAATATGTAAGTATGAATCTAACAAAATATGTACAAAATCTATATGATGAAAATTACATAATTCTGATAAATGGAAATCAGAGAAGAGCTAAATAAATGGAGAGATATCCAATGTTCATGGACAGGGAAACTCAATACTGTTCAGATGTCAGTTCTTCTCAACTTGATTTATACATTCAATGCAATCCAAACAAAATACCAGCAAGTTATTTTGTGAATATCAAGAAACTGATTCTAAAGTTTATATGGAGAGGCAAAAACCCCAGAAAAGCCAACACAATATTGAAGGAAGAGAACAAATTTGGAGGACTACCTGAATTGAAGACTTACTGTAAAGCTAAAGTATTAAAACTGTGTGGTATTTGTGGAAGAATAGACAAATAGATCAATGAAACAGAATACAGAGCCCAGAAATAGACCCCATGTAAATATAGGTAATGGATCCTTGAAAAAGGAGCAAAGGTAATACAATGGACCAAAGATAGCCTTTTCAATAAATGGTACTAGAACAACTGCTAATCCACATGCAAAAAAAAATGAATCTGGACACAAATTTTACATGCTTCACATGCTAACTCAAAATGGATCACAAATATAAATATAAAATTTCTAGAATATAACATAGGAGAAAACCTAGATGACCTTGAGTATGGTGATGACTTTTTAGATACAACAATGTAGGCACAATCCACAAAAGAAATAATTGATAAGCTGGACTTCATTAATATTATAAACTTCTGCTCTACGAGAAACAATGTCAAGAGAACGAGAAGACAAGCCACAAACTCTTTGCAAGAGACACATCTGATAAAGGACCATTATCCAAAATATACAAAGAACTATTAAAACTCAACAATAAGAAAACAAAAAACCTGATTAAAAATGGACCAAAATCTTAACAAACACCTCACCAAAGAAGATATACAGATGGAAAGTAAGCGTATGAAAAGATTCTCAACATAATATTTCATCAGGGAAATGCAAATTAAGACAACAATGGGATACTGCCTCACACCTACTAGAATGGCCAATGTCTGGAACAGTGACACCACCAAATACTGGCAAGGATGTAGAGAAACAGGAACTCTCACTCATAGCTGTTGGGAATGCAATATGATACAGACACTTTTGAAGACAACTTGTCAGTTTCTTAGAAAACTAAACACAATTTTACCATATGATCCACAAATTATGCTCTTTGGTATTGACCTCAAAGAGTTGAAAACATATGTCCTCACACAAATCTTCACATGGATGTATAAAGAAGCTTTATTCATAATTGCCAGAACTGGGCAGCAACCAAGATGTCCTCAGTAGGTGAATGGATAAACAAACTGTGGTTCATTATTCAGTACAAAAAAAAAAATGAGTTACAAAGCCATAAAACGACATGGAGGAACCTTATATGCATATTGCTAGATGAATTATGCCAATCTGAACTGGCTGTATACAGTGTTTTTCCAACTATATGCCATTCTGAGGGAGGCAAAATTATGGAGTTAGTCGTAAAAAGATCAGTAGTTTCCAGGGACCCAGAGGGAAGGAAGAAGTGATAAATGGGTGAAACACAGGGAATTTTTAAGACAGTGAAACTATTCTGTATGACACTGTAATAGTAGATACACATTATTATACATTTGTCAAAACCAACAGAATGTACAACACAAAGATTGAACCCCAATGTAACCTATAGACTTCAGTTAATAATAATGTATCAGTATTGGTTTCTCAATTTTAACAAATGTATTATACTAATATGAGATGTTAATTAAAGGGGAAATGATGTAGCAGGGAAAAGGGGATATATCTCTTTACTCTCCACACATTTTTGCTGTAAACCTAAAACTATTCAAAAAATAAATTCTGTTAATTTAAAAAAAAGTAGAATGTGTGCTGGACAAAGAGTCACATTCAACATAGATACAGTTTTGTTTTTCAGGGTAAAAATTAAATCTGTAACATACAAATAAGAATGCAGGGGCTTCCCTGGTGGCACAGTGGTTGAGAGTCTGCCTGCCGATGCAGGGGACATGGGTTCGTGTCCCGGTCCGGGAAGATCCCACATGCCGCGGAGCAGATGGGCCCGTGAGCCATGGCCACTGAGCCTGCGCGTCCGGAGCCTGTGCTCCGCAACGATAGAGGCCACAACAGTGAGAGGCCTGCGTACCGTAAAAAATAAAAATAAAAAAATAAGAATGCAACAGTTGTAAAACATGTTTAACCTTTAAAGGATAGTAATTTTGACCTGAAAATGTCAGTGGAGTTACTTATTTGAATATATGGTTGTATAGGAATGACTTTTTGCACATCAGAGCAGTCAGTCACCAATGATGTACTAAGACAGAAGTTTTAAGGACTGAGAATCAGAGGTAGCAGAGCAAAAATAATATTGATTGTTATTTACAGATTTAATTGTCTAAAAATTTTAGCAACCATGAAAATCATTGAACAAATAAATTAATGATATAAATTATTACATGTAAAATTTTTAAAATCAGGCAACCTGCCTCTTGGATATGTGAGCCAAGTAGATGGAAAACAAAACATAACAATAACAGTAAAATGTGTGAAAAAGTCTAAGGAGGACATAAAACAAACTCCAAAAGAAGCAAAGTTGAAAGTGATCACAGTTATATGCTTTCATTAGAAATTCAGAGGAGGAAGTTCAAAATTAAAACTTTTGTGGTGGACGAAAATGGAAAAGCTTAATCAAAGTGAAAAGTAAAAAGGACCTCTTCCAGGTAGCTACCTCTTTATAGCACATGCTCATCTATCTTAGAGACTGAGCTAGAGTCACTTCAGCATACATACAACTTAGTTTTGTCAAGCAGGGAGGAAAGATTGCAAAAAAGGAGTTATTAGGGCATTGAACGATATGTACAGTTGGATTTAATTAGGGCAAAGTGATAAGTGATGGCTTCAGCACAAGAATTAACACAGATGGCCAAAGAAGACAAATTTGGTATCTTCAATCTGGAAAATGTCAGGCTTAGCATGGATAATGAAGTCCTAGAAAATAAAGAATAAAATAAAGGCTCTACTTGAAATGGCAAATGATTCTAGGAAGGAAAGCATGCACACACTATTCTTAGAATTCCTAAATAGATAATGACTGTATTAGCTTAGCCTGGATTTTCTGCTATAGTAACTTAATGAGTGCTAAAATTGAAAATTCTGTCAAGATAATATTAAGCTAAAATTTTTAGATTTTTGTTTTAAAAAGAAAATAATAAAGTATAATGACCATAGTTTAAATTTTACATTGTTTGTTATTAAATATCTTTTGACCCCAATATGTTTATAACCTAGTCAATTTTAAAGTGGTAATTAGATCTATAGATAATACTTAGGGAAGCAGACTTTTGATGATTATTATTTCTTGGAACAATCTGAAAATTAATACTGAAAAATTTAAATTAAGTTAGTTGTCTGTATTTTCTATGCAATATTGATTCCAAGTCAGAGTCCATTGTAGAAATAATTGATATATCAGGATTTTAATGTGAGATATCCAAAAGTCAGTATCATCAACGTAAAACACTTGAGATTTTAGACGAAAGTAAAGGAGAAACCACTATTGGCTTTTTTAACAGAAGACTAAAATAATCTTTTAATATACCTGAGAAACTTCGATTTTTTTACTTGAACACCATGAACATTTCAGTGCCTATAATTTTACTTTGAATCATCAGTGACATTGTTTCTCTATCGGGGTCATGATTAATTGAGGCCTGTGAAGATGAATGATAGTTGATGAAGAAACTGCCTAGGCATTTAGATAGTACAATGATTTTAGATAAAATACAGAGAGAGAGACAGAGGCAGAGACAGAGACAGACAGAGGCAGAGACAGAGACAGACAGACAGGCTTGCTTAGCAATAAAAGCATGCAACAGAAGCATGAGACATGGCCCTAAACAATGAAACAATGATGGAATGAGACCCACATCCCTCCCAGTAAGCTCAGTAAGTTAATGATTCCTAGGATATGTTTCTCTGTGCACACTAAAAACAAAAATATAAGGAAAATGTGACATTATACTGAAACCTGAGATGATTTACCATATTTTAGTATATGTTACCACCTTTTTGCTCATTTCCATTGTGCCATGACAGTCCGACAGTCCCAGTCTGACCATGTAGGGACAATAAAACACTCCCGCCTGATGTAGAGGAGGAGGAGGAGCTGATGATGCAAGCTTGACAAGGAAGAAGGTGGTCTTCTACCCCTCCCCACATTTCCTTTGATTATAAAACTGTAGCCTACTAAGTTCTGGGTGTGGCACCCCTTGTCCACCCACTTGTAAACCTCACAAGCATCCTATTCTAATAAATTACTTCTTATCTATCACTTTGCCTCTCGTTTAATTCTTTCTGTGCTGAGACATAAAGAACTGGAGCTCCTCGGAGCCCCCCAAGACACATTTCTGCAGTTTCATAAACACCTTGTTCCTGGAACTTATGCGTATATGAGTTGGAGGAAGCCATATTCAGCTGACTGCATCTTCAGAATTATATCCTTACCATTATAGGAAACATCAAACCACCTAAAAATAAGCTCATTCTTTACTAGTGTTATCAGAGGTTAGGGAAAGGCAATAGAAAAAAAAAAAAGGTACAATGAAACAAAAGAAAACAAACTAACAAAACAATGAAAAGATAAGCTGGGGGGTGGAGGAGAGAGCAAAAGAAACCCAATACTTGATAAGCCTGAAAACAAAAATCCAACAAACATGAACAAAACTAAAAAAAAAAAAAAAGAATTAGCATATGATCTCATTAGATGAAAATGATAAAGAAATTTGAAAACAATTTTTAAGACTGAAATAAATGGGAGATATATAATGTGTATGGATTGTGATGATTTATGATCCACCTGGAATTATGTTTTCTGTAGAACGTGAGGTAGAGATCATTTTATTTTTTCCTTTATAGATATTCAGTTGTCCTAGAATGAGTTATTGAAATGGTGTTTCATTTCTCATTACTATGCAGAGCCAAACTGGTCATAAATTAATAAAAAAGTAACAGATTTACTTTCTGTAAATTCTGGCAATTTATCTTAATTGCTATAATTTTATTATTAATTTGGATATCAAGTAGAGTAAATCTTCCCTCCTTGTTTCTGTATTGAAGAGTCTTAGCTATTCATGGTCATTTGCACTTCCACATGAATTTCACAATCAGCTTGCTTAGCTTTACTTAATTTTTTTTTTTAGATTTTGATTGTGATTGTATTTTATTCATAAATCAATAAGGAGAAAATTTACATCTCTAAAATAATGCTAATCTGTTGTATGAACAAGGTCTATCTCTCCATTTAATTAAGTATCCTTTCTCTTGATAGAGTTGTGTGGTTTCCTAGATTATTCCTAGATTATTGTCTTTGATGTTGTGAATAGTACCTTATTAAAATATGTGCTTTTATAAATTACTTTTTGCAGATATGTAAAATATACTTTTTAAATAGCACATATAGCTATCATTATTATTTATATATTTGTTTACTTATTTTCAGTTGTTCTTATTAAAATATTAGTTTCTTGTGGCACTGTTGCCTTATTTATTGTTCTATCTCCAGTATCTTGAAAATATCTCATCTTAATAAACATTCACTGAATAATTTATTGAATTAATTAATGAATGCATAAACAATCATCATACTTAAGCCTCATGAACAGTTGTACTCAATCCTCAATGTTTTTGAAATCATTTGAGTTTCTTGCCTATTTTAACAACCTAAATTCTGCATATCCATCATCCCACCACCATTTTAAACACATAGTTTGTCCCATCTATATGCTTTGGGGAATATCACTTCATTTCCTTTCAGTTCTCTTTTCTCTACTTGCCCCATTTATGGCCAGTGGTGTGTAGAGAACACAATAATGTAGATAGATGAAGGATCATGGGTATAGGAGAAGAAGTGAGAAAAGGTCAAGGGAGAGAAATCAGAATTTACAAATAGACAATTATTTCAATTCCTTCTTTCACCATCTGTTCCCAGAAACTCTTGGACAATGAGTAAATATTTCAAGGTCTGGTAATGCACACTTTTGTGTTGTTAGTGACCACACATCCACTGCACTTTCAAATATAATTGATATTAATTTTCTATTGGTGATAAAAGAAGCAACCACACCAGCAGGATGAAAACTATTTTGCGGTTCTGGCTGAGAAGGAAAGAATGCCAGGTTATATACCTATCAAATGGTATACCTCTGTACTGAGACTTCCAACAAAGGTGTTAAATGCATCTCAAAAGACTTGATACTGCGGAGCAGCTGGGCCCGTAAGCCATGGCCGCTGAGCCTGCGTGTCCAGAGTCTGTGCTCCACAATGGGAGAGGCCACAACAGTGAGAGGCCCGTGTACCGCAAAAAAAAAAAAAAAAAAGCAAAAAACTTGATACAGTTTAATTCTTACAGCTGACCTCCAGTTTCAACTTTGAAAATATATTCAACAATATGAAAATAGTGGAACTTAAAGAGAGTTGTTGGGAAGTTAGGTTTTCCTTATGATTAAATTGCTTACAGTCTTTTTAAAAAAGGAGTATATAGTCAAACTTAAAAATGCATAAATTAAATCCAGTACTGAGAATGTAAATTAGTTTGGGTTGCACATAGGAGTGAAAATTGGAAAGTCTGATTTTTAATTTATCGAAGTAGGATAATGATTGGGTAACTATTTTTTTAGGATACCAAATAAAGAAAATGCCCAATCATAAAACCTTTAAACTTGGCTAGCTCTATGCAAATCAACCTAAGAAAGAATCACAAAGACATAGAAATCTGAACTGCAGAATATTTTTTCTTCCTCAGTTATAAATAATTTTTCAAGTTGTGCTGTTTACTTCATATGATAGCAGGTCAGAAAATCATACAAATTACCAAATATTTCCAATGTTTTCCATGAATATAAAAGGAGGTATGAAGCTTTTGTTTCACCTCTACTACCCCAACCTTCTTTCATTGATGTCTTCATTCATTATGCATATGAATGTGTTTAACAACTATAATGAATACAGCATTTATTATGATCTTCCCTAATACATAAAAGTACAAAAAACAAGTCTCCATACTTGTGATCTTTACCTTTTACTTAGGGGGGTAAAAGATGTGGATTATAAAAAAACAGGATAATTGTTTTTAAACATTCAATGGAATTTATGAAATTAGATGAAAATTATATGGCTAAGTATTTAGAGCACTACATTCAAAACATTTTCACATGGCACACAAACAAAATGATGATGTTTACAGCACATCAAGGTAATGAGAAGGCAACTTGCAGCTGAACCAGTCTAGGACCTCTGGCCACACCAGTTTCTATATGGTTGTTAAGGAGTGTAATAGTTCAGCATACCTGCAATTGGTTCAGTTTAAACACATATCTACCGCACAGTTCACACCAGCTGGCAAACACACACTTGGGGAGTATCCAGGTAGGACGAGATAAGAAGAGTCTTCTTGGATTTGTTGATGTCTGAATCTATTTTAGATATACATTAACTCATAAAGGAACATTCGAGATAATGATGGTGATGATGATGATGATGATGATAATAATAGAAGAATTCATGGAAAGAAGATATTAAGTAAAGTAGAAGAATGTCATGTGGAAGAAAACAGACTACTTGGGTTAAGCCAAAACTGAGGGTTTTTTTTAAGGTGCTTGTTAAGAATGTGGTGATAAATGTCACTTTAGTAGGAGTCATGATTCAATACAATAAACTAAGACTTTATGTGATTCACAATAACAAGTTGAGGATAAACCATTATTAGAATATTTGAAAAGTATCTTATGGTTTTGTGAAATAGTTTCTGTCTTTGGAGGTATTCCAGTAGAAACTCTATGTTCCTATTACAAAAATTTACAAGTTTGCCTGTGAGTTGGCTAAAACTTATAAGCAAATTCTGTGTTGAGCATACTGTTAAATGAACTGGACTGTGTCTCCTCATCATAGAGAGAACCTTGATCCAGAATTGCATGTTCATGACAGCAGTCATTTTGAAAACCATTTTGGCTATAATTCATTCATTTTAGAGCATCACTGCACATATAAATTAAAATTAAATGCTATTTTACTTTAGTAAAATTAAATATTAATAACTGTACTAAAATTAAAATAAACATTAAAATAAAATATTTTTAAAAAATTAAATAAAGAGTAATTTCTCAATAAAGATTTTATACTTCCTGAAAAAAATATTAGCTGGCTATCTCAGGAACGCATGTCCCATCTATTAATAAGAAGAGTATGTTTTTGATTTGACCCACTGCCTTGGGAATCTTTAACATATTCTCACACATTCAAGCACAAGCACATACACAATTGAAATAGAGCAGTGAAAGTGTTCCTTGGAATTCCTTACTGTATTTTATAAGACCAAGCATATGGTTATATGGTTAGATAAAGTCTCAGGTAGTAACACCTCCAACTTTACTCTTCTTAATCAAACTAGCCATTAAATCTTGAACTTTTTGAGTTAATTCTTGGGAAATGTTTACAAATTCTATTTTATGACTTCATATATCTCATGAGAGTAAATGAGAATTTCTGTTAAGTTGTGTTGCTAATGTTACTGGGGATATTAATATGATGTTGGAGGTGGTAATCAGGAGGATGTGAACACCACTTGACCCATGTGGGCAATCAGAGTCTCCTCATTCCCTCCCCTGTCCTTTGAAGTACACTCTGCCTACTGTTTCCACAGTGGAAGCTGTTCCAAGGACATAGCCTTGAGAAAGTAAGATATTTTTGAAACTTCCCGGATTGTGAATGTGTCTGAACACAGTTAAGGACTCTATATAAACTTTTAAGATTCTGGTAGGTAGGTGAGGAGATCTACTCATCTTGTGGCAGCCGAAGACAAGCATCATAATTAAATTCCCTTACTTATTAAGGCTGCTACCTACTGATTTAGAGTGGTCTGCTTCTTTTCTCTTTTGTCTCTCTTTGTTTTCCGTGTAAGGGGGCCAGTTCGTGAACCAACATATGATATAACATTTTTATAAAATATTACTAGTATTGATTATACTATGTTAAATTATTATGAATTATTATAAAAACTAAAAACATATATAAAAAGGAATAAATTTATGTTCTAAACAAAAAGAAAATATGTAAAGGGCCTTTGAGAAGCAGTGATTCAAATTCTGGAATATATAGTTTTTTTTTAATTTTTAAAAGCAGGTAGACATATACTAATAGACAAAGAGTATCCTTTGTGAAAAATCAGTTAAACATTATTTGAATTTTTATTACCACCATTGAGCAGTATACTTTAGATATAGAAATAGGTTTTAATTAAATTTGTATGTTGCATGAAAGCTGTTACAAATAAAAATTTCAGTGCAAAATAGAATTTTCTCTTAATCATTTACTCAAAGTATGACACCATAGTTTAAAAAATCTTGAAAATTATAACCTTTAAAAAATGTCTACATCTGGCATGCAGATTTTATGTGCCCTCATGTGTTTTATTTTTTTTTTTATTCTACTGCTGACATTATATTCACACAAAATGTTCTCTTGTGTAAACTACAATAAGTTCTGGTTTTGAACCAGATCATGAATAGGTACTGTTTTTTTTAAAATTTTTTCTAATTAACCTTATATCAAGAGATTTGGTCACAAGCTTCAACACCTACATAAGGTTTGTGAATGTAATTGGATAAAATAATATGACAGCAGCATACAAATATAGTTTATATTGTTAGAAACCAATTGGGATGATTTGTATGTCAAAGCAGCTGGGTAAAGCAGTCCAATGTTAAAGTACTAACAGGGCTGGAAGCAGGGCAATCATGTCCTGTGTTCCTTTATGGAATGAATCTTTCTTCCACATTGAATCTTTGCAATGCAGTGTAAAGGATGCTGACACAATCAATAATTCCCTCTTGAAAAAAAAGTTCAAAGATTCAATGTGAATAACATTATCCTATATTCTCAGAAGCCTTTTCCTGAATCGAGTAATATGGCTTCAGACAAGGATTCCAACTGAGCTGTGGCATAAAAAAAGATTACAAGGATTCAGTAGATCAGCAGGAAGCACAAAAAGAAAGCATACTTTCTTGCAACTAGCTTGATTAAACTTAATGATCTAAGATAAAATTAAGGTAACTAAATTTTATCAATATCTCCTCTAAGACTTGTTTTCCTATTTGCTCAAAGTTAACAAATATCTGCTACATTTTCTGAAAAGGTTCTGTTCTCAATTTTTCTTTTTAAACTTAGGAATCTTTATTCTTGATTAATTCCTAAAACATCAATCATGTAAACAGGAGTGATTCACTCCTATGCTTTTAATAGAAAGCCTCTGTAATTCTGTTCCCAATCCCCCCATGCTTGATAAAACCTAAGAAAGCTAAACTTTTCTCATTTCTTAAAAATAGCTAACTAATATAAGAATCTGTAACTTTTTGGTTTATTCAATATTTCTTTCTAATACTTAAAAAAATCGAGTAAATGTTATTTAATATGATTGTTTTTAAAATCAAGTATCCCCACATTCTTTAATTCTTGATTCATTTGAAAAGAAAAAGGTGGCTATGTGTAAATAGGAGTAAATTATTTACTTCTTAGGTAACAATTATAAATTAAAGTTTTGTATGTATAATCATACTACATACTCCCTATAATTCTAGATATTAGTGGTGTTGCTCTCTTATTTTATATGTTATGATATATGTGGAAAAAAATGGATACAGTTACAGCAGTTGACTTTGAACCAAAAGATTTTGGCAGCACCTACAATCATACTGATAACCCCATTAATTGAGCCATTGCTTTTGATAATTATGAAACTATTACCATTATAATCTAGCCAACACTTGAAATAGGAGATGGGCCATAGTATCCAGGATAATAGGAACCTAAATTCTCATCACTAGAAGTGAATCCTATCATATATCACTGTAAATAACATCTTTTCAAACAACACCTGGTAGAAGTACTGATATTAAACAGCCTTATTTTCAAGATAGTCTGCCATTATTTCAAAAGAATTGACTTTTTCCCACTTAGTTGTCACACCAAATGGTGCTTAGTTGGTATCTAGTGCAACATGGAAATAAATTGAATTTGCAAGACTAGACTCCAGAATGTTAAAATGAGTTGATGCCATCTTATCCTAATGCACATGGACTAGTAAACATGAAAGTTTATTTTCAGCTATTCCATCATCAAACTTACATACCTGCATCTCCTACTTATAAACATATCCATATCTCATTTTGGAATTACAGTCATAGGCTCTGTAGCATATATAGATTTCCAAAGTAGTCAATTTCTGTTTGCACATACTTGACCTCCCTTAAAAGCAAAGATTAATTTATTGAATTAAACAAAACATCCAACAGACAATGCTGCCAAGAGTTTCTAAAAGAGTTCAAATTTTAGGTAATTTCAGCAGTGATGACTGGGCTTTATCTTAACTTACTGGGATCCAGAATGCCTAATATAGTACTATTTTTAGAAGAAAAGACTGACATATGTTTATGTCCCTTCAAATAATGTCAAGCAAATGATGCACACATAATCTGCTAATGGTGTTTACATATTCAAAGTGATCACAAAATATCTGGAAAATAGAATTTAAATTTCAAATATTAGTGTATATAATTATGGAATAAATAGAGTATATATGGAGCTTTTATAAAAGGAGAGTTTAATTGGAGGTAAGAGATACTATGAAGTACGTATGCTTCACTTTTGATCTTTGCTGTCGTCAAATTTTATCTTTTGTGCTTTATTAAAAAAAAAAAACAAGACTGTCTTTTCCCTTTGCTCTTTTCTTATTATTTTTTAAAAAATTGGTCTAAGGATGATTTTCAATAGACTGCAGCAAAAAAGCTGCTCTGCAAGGTGTGAAACCCTGATTCTCTTTTCTGTCTTTAGATCTTCATTTCTATGGCACTTAATGTAAATATGCTTAAATCAACATAACATGTCTATAATGTCTATAGAGTAAATCATTTTAGTCAAACTTGCATCTTAAGCTTTATCTGTAATTGCAAATTGAAATAATTCTGCATTTCAAGGTTCTTCATCAATTTCAAGAAGAGAAAAATATTTGAGGGAGGAGGGGGTTAAGGCCATTCAAACACCTGAGAAAGTTAACTAAAAAGGTGGAAATCAAAACCACAACAAATCATTCATTTGTTAATTTAACCAACTTATTTAATGTGCCAAACCTTTTTTTGATCTGATAATACAAAGATATTAATGTATAGATCATATTTCCTAGAGTTCACAGTCTATAGAAGAGCTCACAACCCTCCCAAGAACATATGCCTGTCTCTCATCTTAACTTCTTTAGAACTCAGAAGGAAATGGCTGGGCAGAAAATTTGCTTTCCTTATCAGATATAGTGTTTCATGAATATATACATATAGCATTCTAAGAAAGATAGAGAGTCCCTCTGTATTAGATAGTTTTATAAATTGTTCTAGCAAGAAATAGATACCTTTCCAAATATAGATTATGGATTATTGTATGCTTTGAAAAAATAAGCTGGATATAAAAACTGATAGATATCTAGACTTAAAGAAATAAATACTGTATTATTTTTGAATATTAAATTCAAATTTCAGTTTTCTTCGAGGAATATCCAGGAATGACTAGATATGAAATATTTCCTGTAAGTTCAAACAAAGAAAACAACTGACTGAGAGTTAAACAATGTTTTCAACTAATAGTCATATTAATATCACTGTTTATAGGTTAAGATACTCAAAATATGTAGCACTACCTCTGAAATTGGGCAGGGACATGAAAATTTAACAAGTTACTATAAAAGCTTTATATTGGTGCAAAAATAAATACAGATATACATTTAAAATTATATATTTCTGTGAATGACTGTGATCTACTGTTATAACTACAATATTATTATTACATTAGTGTTGAAAATATGACTATTATTGACTATTTCTAAACCATCACATATTTGTTTTTCTATCATTAGAGGTAATGTTATTATATATAAGAAACTGCTGGATGATCTTGACATTTTGGTGGTATTTTTTTTAGTTCCTCCTAGAAAAGTGAAATAAATCCTGATTTGCACCCTACAATTTAATACTTAAAAAGAATTTTGCAATAAGTTCTGAGAATGTTCCCAGGAGTGGCTGAATTCATGCAATATCAAGAAAAGCAAGAAGGGGGCTTTTCTGGTGATGCAGTGGTTGAGAGTCCACCTGCCATTGCAGGGGACACAGGTTTGTGCCCTGGTCTGGGAAGATCCCACATGCCGCAGAGCGGCTGGGCCGGAGCCTGTGCTCCGCAATGGGAGAGGCCACAACAGTGAGAGGCCCATGTACCGAAAAAAAAAAAAAAAAAAAAGAAAAGAAAAAAAGAAAAGCTAGAAGAACAAATATATTTTCATGAGGTATCTAGCAAGATGAACCAAGAAACAGCTCTTTAAATGTTAACATATTTATGACAGTAATATTAATAGCTTTATGAGCAAAAAAGATGTATTTCAGTGGGTTTTTTTTAGGTCTAGGAAGAACAAAAAACATAAATAAAAGCTATGAAAACTTTGATCACTCTTCAAAAATTTAAATGGAAATATGTTTTTAATTCTAGTAG
This sequence comes from Aethalodelphis obliquidens, assembly GCF_003676395.1. Taxonomy (NCBI): domain Eukaryota; kingdom Metazoa; phylum Chordata; class Mammalia; order Artiodactyla; family Delphinidae; genus Aethalodelphis; species Aethalodelphis obliquidens. The sequence continues at coordinate 37,275,749 of NW_020837945.1, forward strand.
GCATGATAAAAAAATATAGTCTTCAAAATTGCTCCTGTAAATATTTTGCCCATCACTTTTTCTAAATTTAATATGATTTATTTTATTTAAATAATATGTCTAATAAGAGAGGACATTTAATAAATAAAGGTATATAAAGGATAAAACTATCATGAATACAATGGAATAGTATACTTTGGACAGCCATAAAATAGCATTTGAAATTTACTTTTTGAGAATGACAAAAAGTGGTCTCCAGAAGAGAAAACAGGTTTAGCAAAGTTAGAGAAGTTCTAAATATGAAACTGAGACCAAAGAATTTTGAATGATTCTATTATAGGAACCCAATATGCATGCAAAAGAACCTGTCTAGTTCAACTATTTTGAAGAAAAGAAACAAAAATTAAAAAGTCACATATTTCTAAAAATAAATATGTAAAGAAATTAGGGCAACTATGAGGGAAATCAGTGATTTGCAGAGAGCAGCTTAGGTTCAACATGATCCAGCTCTTGCAGACTCTATTAGTTTTCTATTGCTAATGTAATAAATTACCACTAATTTAGTGGCTTAAAACAGCAAACTTATTATAATTTTCTAGGTCACAATTCTAATACCCAAGGTTTAGTGTTGTTAAAAACTTAGCCACATCATCCATTCTTCTCAAAGATAAGCAACAGTTGGAAGACATTTATTTGTAACAATTACACTCATATAACTAATATAATGAAAAGAGATTAGTGATACATGTTATGTTTCAAGAGTAGAGCTATAGTAATGAAGAGGTATAGCTCAGAATCAATTTGTTAATATAGAGCGCTTGGAATAATGAAAAAGATTGGGTCTAAGGACAATTGCATTTAGCAGGTATCATTTTTTTCTCTTTAAATTGAAGAAAATATATTTTCCTAAAGTTTTATCTTTTACTTCAATATACTGTCTTTAAAGTGACATTTTTGGAGTTTAGTAATTGGCAATTTAAAAAATTTCCCCCATTTATCTATCATATGTCAATGCTAAATTTGAAACTGGCTTAACAGAAATCAAGATGCCTAACAACAACATAGAAATAACGTTAAGAAGTCAGTTTTCATTCAATCTGTTATTTTAAATATGTTCATCTTCTGAATAACTATCATTTCATTTTTACATATATAAGAAGGATCATTTTCTTTTTATACACAAGAATATCATTTTCATAGGCTTGTTAAACATAGAGTCAACAAATCTAAAATCTAAAACTATTCAATAAACATTTTGATATTTATAAATATAATGATTTCTAATATTATGATATATTGCATGATGCTTTAGGAGGGGAAGAATAAAAGTTTTTTGGAGGGAATAAATGATTCCTATACCATAATTATGGTATAGATAAAATGTTAGTATTTTAGACAATTTGGAGGCTGCTATAACAAATTACCCTAGACTGGGTGGCTTAAAAACAATACAAATTTATTTCTCATAGTTTAGGAGGCCAGGAAGTCCAAAATCAAGGAGTCAGCAAATTTGGTGCCTAGTGAAGGACACAAATCCCATTCATAACGGCTCTACTCACATGACCCAATCATCTCCCAAAGGCCTCAGCTCTTTCTTTTTTTCCCCCAATTAAAATATAGTTGACTTACAATATCAACTCTTACAATTATGTCTTCAATCCATTTTGAGTTTATTAGTTTCAGATAGTGATTCAATATGTTTATAGGTTATGCTCTGTATAATTATCATAAAATATTGGCTCTATTCCCTATGCTGTACATCTTTTTATACTATCTTATACCAAGTGGTTTGTACCTCTTAAACCCCTTCCCTTATGCTGACCTTCACCCCACCCCATCCCAACTGGTAAACAAGAGTTTGTTCTCTTTATATGTGGGTCTGTTTTTGTTTTGTCATATTCATTCGTTTAATTTGTTAGATTCCGTATATAAGGAAAAACATATAGTATTTTTCTTTCTCTGTCTGACTTACCTCACTAAGCACAATACACTCTAGGTCCATCCATATTGTTACAAATAGTAAAATTTCATTTTTTTAATAGCTGAGTAGTATTCCATTGTATATACATATCATATCCTCATTATATATTCATCTGTTGATGGACATTTAGGTTGCTTCCATACCTTGGTTACTGTAAATAATGTTACTATGAACACTGGGGTGAAAATATACTTTCTGAATTACTTTTTTTTCTTTTTTTTTTGCGGTACACGGGCCTCTCACTGTTGTGGCCTCTCCCGTTGCGGAGCGCGGGCTCCAGACGCGCAGGCTCAGCGGCCATGGCTCATGGGCCCAGCCGCTCCATGGCATGTGGGATCTTCCTGGACCGGGGCACGAACCCATGTCCCCTGCATCGGCAGGCAGGCTCTCAACCACTGTGCCACCAGAGAAGCCCACTATTTTCATTTTCTTTGGATATATACCCAGGAGTGGAATTGCTGGATCATATGGTAGTTCTATTTTTAATTTTTGGGGTTTCTCTATAATGGCTATACCAATTTACATTCCCACTAACAGTGTACAAGTGTTCCTTTTTCTTCACATTCTTGTGAACACTTGTTATGGCTGTCTTTTTGATGACAGCCATTCTGAAGTATGCAAAGTGATAGCTCATGTTTTTTTTTTTTTAATTTTAATTTGTTATTGAAGTATAGTTGATGTGGTTTTGATTTGCATTTCCCTGATGATTAGTGATGCAGAGCATCTTTTCATATGCCTGTTGGCCACCTGTGTGTCTTTGGAAAAATATCTGTTCAGGTCCTATGTCCATTTTTTAATTGGGTTGTTTGCTTTTTTAATATTGAGTTGTATGAGCTTTTGTATATTTTAGATATTAACCCCTTATTGTTCATATCATTTGCAAATATCTTCTCCCATTTAGTATGCTGCCTTCTTATTTTGTTCATGGTTTTCTTCACTGTACAAAAGCTTTTAATTTTGATTAGGTCTCATTTGTTTATTTTTACTTTTGTTTCCCTTGCCTGTGGAGACAGATAAAAGAAATATAAAAGACCTATGTCAAAGGGAGCACTGCCTGTTTTCTTCTAGGGGTTTTATGGTTTTTGTCTTACAATTATGTCTTTAATCCATTTTGAGTTTATTTTTGTGTATGGTGAGAGAAATGTTCTAATTTTATTCTTGTACATATACTCGTCCAGTTTTCCCAACACCACTTATTGAAGAGACCACCTTTTCCCCATTGTGTATTCTTACCTCCTTTGTCATAGATTAACTGACCATATGTGCACAGGTTCATATCTGGGCTCTATTATTATTTTCCATTTGATCTATGTGTGTTTTCTGCCAGTACCATACTGTTTTAATTACTTTCTAGTATAGTATGAAGTCAAGGAATGTGATACCACAAGCTTTTCTTTTTTCCTCAAGATTTCTTTGGCTCTTTGGGTTCCTGTGAACATTTTAGGATTATTTGTTCTAGTTCTTTGAAAAATGTCACATTTTAGGATTATTAGTTCTTTGAAAAATGTCACTGGTATCTTGATAGGGATTGCATTAAATCAGTAGATGGCTTTGTCAGTATAGATATTTTAACAATATTAATTCTTCCCATCAATGAACATGAGATATCTTTCCATTTATTTCTACTGTCTTCAATTTCCTTCATCAATGTCTCCTTGGTTAAATTTATTCCTAGGTATTTTTTGGATGCAATTATAAATTGAATTATTTTCTTAATTTTTCTTTCTGATAGTTTATTATTAGTGTATAGAAAGGCAACCGTTTTCTGTATATTAATCTTGTATTCCATAACTTTACTGAATTCATTTATTAGTTCTAATAGATTGCAGGGTTTTATATACATGATATCATGTTATCTGCAAGCAATGAGAGTTTTACTTCTTCCTTTCCAATTTGAAAGCATTTTATTTCTTTTCCTTGTCTGATTGCTGTGGCTAGAACTCCCAACACTATGTTAAATAGAAATGCAAGAATGGACATCTTTTCTTCTTCCTGATCTTGAAAAAAAAGACTTCAGCTTCCCATAATTGACTATGATGTGAGCTGCGGGTTTGTCATAATTGGCCTTTATTATGTTGAGAAATGTTCCCTTTATATCAACTATGTTGAGACTTTTTATCATGAAAAAATATTGACTTTTGTCAAATGCTTTTTCTTCATCTATTGAAATGATTATGGGATTTTTACCATTAATTTTGTTAATGTGGTGTATCACATTGATTGATTTGTAGATATTGTACCATCTTTGAATCACTGGGATAAATCCCACATGATCACAGTGTATAATCCTTTTTATATATTTTTTTAATTTGGTTTGTTAATATTATGTTGAGGATTTTCTCATCTATCTTCATCAGAGATATTGGCCTGTAACTTTCCTTTCTTTTAGTATCTTTGTCTGGTTTGGGTATCACAGTAATGCTGGCTATGAACAATGAGTTTGGAAGTGTTCCTCCTCTTCAATTTTTTGGAATCTTTAAGAAGGATAGGTATTAACACTTTATAGGTTTGGTAGAATTCCCCAGTGAAGCTGTCTGGTCCTGATCTTTTGTTTGTTGGTAGCTTTTTGATTACTGATTCAAGTTCAGTATCAGTAATCAGCCTGTTTAGGTTATCTACTTCTTCCTGATCAGTCCTAGAAGATTGTATGTTTCTTGGAATTTATCATTTTCTCTAGGTTGTCCAATTTGTTGGCATATAACTGTTCATAGTATTCTCTTATGATTGGATTTCTGTGATATCAGTTGAAACTTTTCCTGTTTCATTTCTAATTTTGTTTATCCGAGTCTTCTCATTTTTTTCTTAATAAAGTCTGGCTAAAGGCTTATGAATTTTGTTATTTTTCAAAAAAACAGCTCTTGGTTTCACTGATATTTTCTATTGTTTGGGGGGTCTCCAATTTATTTCCATTCTGATGTTTATTATTTTCTTCCTTCTGCTGGCTTTGGGCTTTGTTCTTCTTTTTCTAATTTCCTTAGGTGGTAAGTTAGGTTGCTTACTTGAGATTTTTCTTGTTTCTTGAGGTAGGCCAATATCACTTTAAACTCTCCTCTCCTTTTGCTACATCCAATAGATTTTGGAAAGTTGTGTTTTATTTTCATTTGTATCAAGGTATTTTCTGATTTCCTTTCTGATTTCTTCACTGACTTATTGGTTTTTCAGTAGCACATAGTTCACTCTTCACATGTTTGTGCTTTTCTCCAGTTTTCTTCCTGTAATTGATTTTTAGTTTCATACTATTGTGATCCAAAAAGATGCTTGGTATACTTTTTATCTTCTTAAATTTGTTGAGACCTGTTTCGTGGTCTAGCATGTGATTTAACCTGGAGAAAGTTCTATGGGCACTTAAAAAGAATGTGTATTCTGTTGGTTTCAGACAGAATGTCCTATAAATATGCATTAAGTCCAACTGGTTTAATGTGTCACTGAAGCCCACTGTTTCCTTATTGATTTTCTATCATGATGATTTTTCTATTGCTGTCAGTAGTGTGTGAAAGTCCCCTATTATTCTTGTAAGTTTGTCAATTTTTCCCTATATGTCTGTTAATATTTGATTTATATATTAGGTGCATATATGTTTACAAATTCTATATCCTCTTCTTGGATTGATCCCTTTATCATTATACAATGCTCCTCTATTTGTTTTATCATGAACTTCATTTTTAAATCTACTCTGTCTGATGAATATTGCCACACAAACTTTCTTTTCATTTCCATTTGCATAGAATATTTTTCCATCATCTTAATTTCAGTCTGTGTGTGTCTTTAGCTCTGAAAGTAAGCCTCTAGTAGACAGCATATAAATGGGTCTTGTTTCTTAATCCAATCTGTTACACTATGTCTTTTTATTGGAGCATTTAGTCCATTGGCATTTAAAGTGATTATTGATAGTTTTGCTACTTGTTTTCTGGTTGTTTTTGTAGTTCTTATCTCTTATTTTCTTCTCATAGTCTCTTACCTTTTGGTTTGATGATTGTCTTTAATGTTATGCTTGGGTTCTTTTCTCTCTAATTTTTGGGTATCTATTGTAGGTTTTTGATTTGTGGTTACCATGGAGTTCATATATGCTGACCTATAACTAGATCTACTTGCTTTAAACTGATAACCTTTTTAAGTTCAAACACATTCTAAAAGATCTATGTTTTTTTACATGCCACCCCAGTTTTGTTTTTTTGTTTTGTTTTGTTTTGATGTCAAATTTTACATCTTTATGTCTATCCCTTAACTGTCCATTTTAGTTATAGTTGATTTTACAATTTTTGTCTTTTAATCTTTGTACAAGCTTAAATGATTGAGCCACTGCTTTTACTATACATTGGCATTTACCAGTGAGAATTTTCCCTTCATATATTTTCTTATTTCTCATTATCATCTTTTCCTTTTCACTTAAAGAAGACCCTTTAATATTTCCTGAAATGTCAGTTTAGCAGTGATGAACTCTTAGCTTTTACTTGTCTGGGAAACTTTATCCCTCCCTCAATGCTAAATGCTAACCTTGTTGAGTAGAGTATCCTAGGTTGTAGATTTTTTTTTTCCTTTCAGTCCTTTAAATATATTATGCCACCCACTTCTGACCTGCAAAGTTTCTGCTGAAAAATCAGCTGATAGCTTTATGGGTGTTCCCTTGTATGTGACTCTTTGTTTTTCTCTTGCTGGCTTTAAAACTCTCTTTAAGTTTTGCCATTTTAATAATGATATGTCTTGGTGGAGGTCTCTTTGGTTTCATCTTTTAGGGGACACTCTGTGCTTCTTGGACCTGGATATCCATTTCTTTCTTCAGATTAGGTAAGTTTTCAGCCACAGTTTCATCAAACACATTTGCTACCACTTTGTCTCTCTCTCTTCTTCTGAGACCCTAAATGTTAGTATACCTGATGTTGTCACAGATATCCCTTAAAATGTCATTTTTCTAAAATTTTGCTCTTCTGATTGGGTGATTTCCACTATTCTATCCTCCAGATCACTTATGGGTTCTCCCTTATCATCTAATTTTCTTTTAACTCCTTCTAGTTATTATATTTATTTCAGTTATTGTATTCTTCAGCTCTGACTGGTTGTTTTTTTTTTAATATATTTTCTAGTTCTTTGTTGAAGTTCTCACTGTGTTTATCTATTCTTTTCCAAGTTCAGTTAGCACTCATTACTATCTTATCTCTTAGATAAATTTTCTCTTTTTCATTAGGGTTTTTTTCCAGAGGTTTTATGTTATTCTTTCATTTGAAACATATTCCTCTGTCTTCTCCTTTTGCTTAATTTTCTTTCTTTCTATGAAATTAGGTGAAACAATTACTTATCCCAATCATGAAGGCATATCCTTGTGTGGGAGTATCCCTATGAAGTCTCTGTGTGCCCAGTGGCTTTGGTGGGAGAGCTGGATCTGAAGTGAACATGGTCTGCATTTTCCCCTGAGGTACACTGGCAGCTGCTGCCTTTGTGGGAAGTAGGGCTAAATTTGGAGGGGCTAGAGCTAGACCTAGGTGTGATCTGGGGCTTCTCCTAGGCTCAATGGCAGTTACCACCCTACTGGGGATGGGGTTGGGGTCAAAGGTGCTGAAGCAGGAGCCCTGGGATAGATGGGCTTCTCCCCTGTGTAGTGACCATCTCCAACTTGATTAAGGGTGTGGCAGGAGCCAGAGGGCTTGAGGATGCACTTCTGAGTTGGTTTCACCTTTTCTTCAGTTATGTTCCCTCCCAGCAGCATGCACATATGCACACACCATCAATGGCAGACTCTGCCCTGGCTCGAGGCAGGGCTGGGGCCCAAACTGGCTACATTCCCTCCAAGTGCATTCACACTTGTTGGCAATTGTGGCCTCTGCCTTAGTGGTGAGCAGTGCCAGAGCAAAAGTGCTGGACAAAAAGCCTAGTGTGAGTGGGGTGTGGGTGCACTGGGGTGGTTCTGGCAGGCTGGCCAGAGCACCTGGAAGTTTTCAATCTGCCACCTTTCATTCTGGGGCTGGGAGCAAGCAAGTTTACATGTGTGCTCTTTGATTTATTACAGCCATCTCATAAGCCCCACTCATTTTCAAAGCAGCTAGGTGGGTTCATCTTCCTGGTGTCTTATCCTAGGGCTGGGGTGCCTAATATGTGGCTCAAATCCCTCATTCCCCAGAGAGGATTCCCAAGCTGGTGATATCCCCTCCTTTCTGTGTTTCCCTCTGAGGATGCAGGTCCCGACTAGATCCCTTCTCCTCCCCTCCTAGTAGATTCTGTGTGGTCATTTATTTACAGCCTTGGCTATGGAAGAGCCATACTGCTAGTCTTCAGGTCATTCTCAGCAAGAGTTGCTCTATATGTAGTTGTAGTTTTGATATGTTTGCAAGGGGAAGTGAACTCAGGGTCCTCCTACTCTGCCATCTTGATCCTGCTCAGCCCTCATCTCTTATACTATCACATTGGAGATTAGGATTTCAAAAATGAATTTTTTTGAGGACAAAAAATTCAGGACCTGACCATTAGTATACACAAGAAAGCAAATATATTAAAATATCTTATATGTATATGACTTAAATCAATTTGAATTTTTAATTTTATATTTTAGAATCAATCAAATGTCCACATTTTTACCGAGGATTTTTTTTTAGTTTCAAGGAATATTGTATGTATAAATTCACAATTAAAACAACAAAACATCACATCTTTTCCTGTATCCATATTGAGGAAAGTAAAAAAATAAATAAATAAACAAAAAACCACCAAAAAACCCACAAAAAACAAAACAAAACAAAAAAACTTTTACATTTTCATACTCTCTGTCTGAAAATCAAAGAGTACTTGGCAGAGAGCCTAGAAGAGCATAGAATATGTATATTTTACTTTCTTCATTCAGCACTTAGGACCTGGCATGTACCTGTGAGTTCTAAATAAATAATTTTGACAAAGATAATGATTACTGCATACTGGCACTGAGAAGAAAGTTATGAAATTTGAATTGTGTCTTGTAGTAAAAAAAAAAAAAAGAAATTGCAGTCTGCTATTCCATGATGATTCAACCTCCAGTATTTCTCTCAAATCCTGCCACTTCCTGCATTGGCTTTATTCCCCTTTTCTGTTCTTGGTTTTCTACCCTATAAGGTGATTCCATAAGTAGGATGAATTAGAATAGGTTTATTTGATTGTCTCACTACATTTTAGCATGAAGCCATAGTTGAATAACTTTTACTGAATCCACTGTAAAGTAAATAACATTATAGTGGGAAACCAATGCATAATACTGTTCATTGTGGGTAATAAAACCCTGTAGATTGCACAGAGGACATTATTTCCAAACTCCTACCCAAATTCGGGATCTCCTCCATAATATTAATGATAGATGTTCATCTACCCTCTACCTGAATATTTGCACTGATATAAAATATTGACTTTCAACGTATTACATTTTATGTTTGGATAGCTCCAACTGTTCCACTCCTTAAATCAAATTCTAAATTCCAATTAGTTCTTAGTCCTTCCCTTTTGCTCAATTTCTGAGAACGTATATAGACTAAATCTCATCTCTCTTCAATATTACAGCTTTACAAATAGTTAAAGAGACTCTTCAGGTTTCTCATAAATAGGCTGATCAGATTTTCTGTTTGCCTTGGGAAGTCTTAGTTTATGCCTGTTTTCCTGGAAAAAACATTTTGTCCACCATAGGAATTGTCCCAAACTTTCCACTTTTAGAAAATATAGTAGTAGTATTAAGAATTATATAAAATAAGACAGAACTAGTTTAGCAGACCTTTAATTACTCATCACCTAGCAAGATATCATCTAGTAGTATATGTAATATATGTACAGTAACAAAGTTATCAATTGAACATGTGATTAAATTGAAAAATGAGCAAAGATAAATCATTACTCTTTTCCTGAGGACACCTGCTGAAAAAAATAGTGCAAATGGATAGGATAAGCCAGACGCAACAAGTTCATTCCAGCCTTGTGTAGTGGTAGGAAATTTACTCAACCAGGATGTCCCTGTAAACCAACTGTGCCAGAAACTCTTCCATGGATTATGCCACAGTTTGTGAGATGCAGGAGTCTGCCAAGCTGCCAGTTAGTGTGGTCAGTAGGAAATGTGAGAAATTGCGCATTAGACATAAGTGAAATATATATGGGAAGTACAGTGAGTAGTACCACCACAGAACAAATAGAGAGAACTTTGAATGTTCTTGCAACAGCAGTTTAGTTAATTCCATGCATGGCGTAAATCTGCAACTGTTTATTTTACTGCTTGATGACATTTAAAAATAATTTGCTTTCTAGTGTCAGTAATTCTAAAAACTTAAGATGACTTTCTAATAAAAATTAAGGACTGAATTTCTATTTCTCAACAAAGTTAATGATAAACATGAATGTTGCACACAACTTGAAAACATAAAAATGGTAATTTAACATATGCAGTCAAGAATATGCATTTCCATATCACTCTAAATTGTGAATTATTTCTTAAATCAAATAAACATTATTCTGTGTTAATTGTGGTCATTTTCAACTCCCAAGTATTTGTGAAAGTAAAAAAAAAAAAATCTTAAATGATTGTTATAGTATCACTTCGATTAGCAACAGAAGCAATTCACAAACACTTAAATGATGCCAGATTTATATTAATAGATATTTCAGGGAGAAAAGCAGGTAAAATTACTCATATAATAATAATGTGATATTTTATTTAATAAAGTGAATAAAAGTAAAGTTTTTGGAAGTTCACTGGAAATGAACTTTTGAATAGTTTCGTAAATTCAGTTAAAAAGTTGTACATTGAATTAAAATTCACTATATATGTAGTAATAAAATTAGAAAAATATTGACACTAACAAAACACATTTGTGAGAGTCAGAATCATGGTAAGAACAATTTTTTTATAAATTACAAATTCTATGCAGCCAATGTTGTTGAAATTGGTAATGTGAGTGAATAATTCATAACTGCATCCAAATGAGCAGTGATATTTTAGCAACTGAAATAAAATCTATAATTGCTAAAACTTACATACACAAGAGTCACTGAAATACATAACTTTTTGTGATGAAGCTGATGTTTAATCACCATCATCATTTCTTTAGCAGGGCAATTCATATTTTCACCCTTTGCTGCCTGGCATCAGTTGAATTTTAGAAAGGTTTGCAATTGCAAAAAAGTATTTTGTAAATCAACTTAATTAGGCTATAATTCTATTAAAACTTTTATAAATGAGTCTATGACTTTTGATCACATTTGTTTCAAAATCAGTTGTAATCCTATGAACAAGAAATCAAGAAAAGTCACCTTTTGCAGCTTTTAGAGAATTTTAATTATTAAAAATAAAGCTTGGAGATAAGAACACATTACAGAAATACATTTAAATTTATTATTATGAAATTTACTACCATGAAAATTTATTTCTAAGAGAGGAAACATATTGAATGGTTAATGATGTTTAAATAAGGTACAAGGTTTAATTTTGAAATTCTATCATTGCTTCTTACTATACATTTTGAGAAAAATACTTTGATATAGGTCTTATTGTTTATTGGATATATTTATATTCTATAGTGGAATAGCCTTCTACTGAGAGTCCTAAAATTTGCCACATCCATATTTTGCAAAATGTTGAAAATAAATATTAAAAAACATAGCTTATTCATGAAATTTTAGGTGGAAAACAGATCTGTTTTTAAAAGTTCTCTGAGTAGAGGTAAAAAGCCTAAAAATACCTTGGCTGAAATTTTATGTATTTAAATTTGAGTAAAAATTAGAATTGAGAATATATTCCACTTCACACAATTCTCTGATATTTCTGTTAACTCCGAATTTTAGACTATTTTCTCAATTAAAAACATGTAGAAAGAATAGATTGAAAGTGATAATAGATTGCTTTGGGCCAAGACAGTGGAGTAGAAATACCCTGAGCTCACCTCCTCCCACAGTCACACCAAAATTACAACTATTTACAGACCAACTATTGATGAGAAACACTGGAATACTAGCAGAAAAGATCTCCTACAACTAAAGATATAAAGAACAACAAGATGGTAGAAGGGGTGGACATGTGGTATAGTCATACCCCTGAGTGGTTGAACCACAAATTGGAGAATAATTACAATTGCAGAGGTTCACCCCAAGGAGCGAGGGGTCCAATCCCCTCCATCAGGCTTCCTAGTCTCTGTTTCTTGCACCAGGAGGACAAGCCCCCAGAGTGTTTGGCTTTGAGGCCAGTGGGGCTTGTTCTGGGAGAGCCAGAGGGCTGTGGGAAATAGAGTCCACTTTTAAATGATGTACACAGAATCTCACACACCCCAGGACCCAGGGCAGAGGCAGTAATTTGAAAGGAGCCAGGGTCAGACCCACCAGCTAATCTCAGAGAGTCTCCCAGGGAAGCAGGAGGCAGCTGGAGATTACCCTGGGAACACTGATGCTGGCAGCAGCCATTTTGGTGGGTTCACTCTACCATATGGACACTGGTGTTGGCAAGCACTGTTTTGGAATCCTCCCTCTAGCTTGTTAGCACCAGGACCTGGCAATATCAAGCAGCCTGTCTGCACCAATGCTGGGACACCTCAGGCCAAGCAACTAGATGGGTGGAGACAAAGCCTTAGGCTGGCTGACCTAAGACCCCCTGAGCCCACACCCACCTCAACACCTGGCCCTGACCACCAGAGGGCCCAGGCCCTGGCCCCACACACAGTTCACTGGCACTAGCCCTGCAAAATGCAGGGCCCTGCAGTCAGAGATCCTGGAATCCAACTCTGCCCACTAGTGGACTAGTTCTATCCCAAGGACCAGCCTCACCTACCAGTGGGTAGGCATCAACTCCAGGACCCCCTGGGCCCTGGTGGCACCCACCAATGGGCTAACACACCAATTCTGGGACCTCCAAGACCCTGCAGGCAGAGACCCTGGGAACCAGCTCTACCTACCAATGAGCCAGCAGTGGTCCCGGTATCCTCTGGACCTCCACCCACCAGGCAGCCTATACCAGCTCTAAGAATGGCCATTCTCATCACTTTTATTTGACTTAGTCTTGGATGTCTTAGAAGCAGCAATCAGAAAAAAAGGAAAAGAAATAAAAGTAATCCAAATCAGAAAGGAAGAAATAAAACTGTCACTATTTGCAGAAGACATGATACTATACACAGAAAATCCTCAAGATGCTATGAAAAAACTACTAGAGATCATCAATAAATTTGGTAAAGTTGCAGGATACAAAATTAATATACAGAAAAACATTGCATTTCTATACACTGACAACAAACTATGAGAAAGAGAAACTAAGAAAATAATTCTATTAACAATCACATCAATAATAATAAAATACCTTGGAATAAATCTACCTAAGGAGACAAAAGACCTGTACTTGGAAAACTAAGACATTGATGAAAGAAACTGATGACACAAACAAATAGAAAGATATACTGTGCTCATGGACTGGAAGAATTAATATTGTTAAAATGACCGTACTACACAAGACAATCTACAAATTCAGTGGAATCCCTATCAAAACACCAATGGCATTTTTCACAGAACTAGAACAAATAATCCTAAAATTTGTATAGAAACTCAAAAGATCCCAAATAGCCAAAATAATCTTGAGAAAAAAGAACAAAGCTAGAGGTATCATGCTCCCTGACTTCAAAACTACAGTCATCAAATAGCATGGTACTGGCACAAAAACAGACACATAGATCCATGGAACAGTATAGAGAGCCCAGAAATAAACACTTACATGGGCAATTAATCTATGACAAAGGAGGCAAGAATATACAATAGGGAAAAAGCAGCCCCTTCAGTAAATGGTGTTGGGAAAACTGGACAGCTACATTCAAGAGAGTCAAACTGGACTATTCTCTTGCATGACGTGCAAAACTAAATGCAAAATGGATTAAAGCCTTAAAGGTAAAACCTGAAACCATAAAACTTCTAGAATTAAACACAGTCAGTATTCTCTTTGACATCTGTCTGTAATATTTTTTAAGATATGTCTCCTCAGGCAAGGGGAAAAAAAGCAAAAATAAATGGGACTATATCAAACTAAAAAGTTTTTGCACAGTGAAGGAAACTTAACGAAATGAAAGGCCACCTACTGAATGAGAGAATATATTTTCAAACAATATATCCAATAAGGGGATAATATCCAAAATATTCAAAGAAATTATATAACTCAACATCAAAAAAACAAACAACCCAATTAAAAATGTGCAGAGAATCTAAATAGACACTTTTACAAGGAAGACAATACAGATGGTTCACAGGCACCTTCAAAGATGCTGAAAATCACTAATCATCAGGGAAATGCAAATCAAAACCACCATGAGATATCACTTCACACCTGTCAAAGTGGCTATTATCCAAAATACAATAAATAATAAGTGCTGGTGAGTATATGGTAAAAAGGGAAACCTCATGCACTGATGATAAGGATGTAAATTAGTACAGCCACTTTGTAAAAGATCATGGACATTCCTCAAAAATTTAAAAATAGAACTACCACATGATCCAGCAATTCCACTCCTGGGTGTTTAAGCAAAGAAAAGAAAAATACTAATGAGAAAAGATATATTCACCCTTATGTTCATTGCAGCATTATATAAAATAGCCAAGACATGGAAGGTGCCAAACTGCCCATCAATAGATTAATGGATAAATATAATAGGATATATATATATATATATATATATATATATATATATATACATACACACATACACACACACACATATACATATATAATTGAATATTAGCCATAAACCAAAATGAAATTTTGCCATTTACAACAATATGAATGGACCTATAGAGTATTATGCTAAGTGAAATACGTCAGACAGAAAAAGACAAATACTGTATGATACCACTTATATGTGAAATCTAAAAATAAAAAACAAATGAACAAACATAACAAAACAGAGAGTTATAGATACAGAGAACAAAGAGTTGATTGTCAGAGGGGTTTGGGGTTGGGGAGGAAGGAAATAGGTGAGGGAGAGTAAGAAGTACAGAATTACAGTTGTAAAATAAATGAGTCACAGTTGTGAAAAGTACAGTGTGGGGAATATAGTCAATAACCATGTAATATCTTTGTATGGTTACATATTGTAACTAGAGTTATCATGGTGATCAGTTTGAGATGTTTAGAAATATCAAATCATTATGTTGTGTACCAGGAACTAACATAGTGTTGTAGGTTAATTATCAAAATCTGTTCAGGTTTTTCCTTAAGATGTTACAGACAACCCCAAACAAACTTTTTGGCCAACCCAATACTTCAAAAACAACCAAACAAGCAAAAGAATAAACTCATAGAAAAAGAGACCAGATTTGTGGTTACCAGAGGCATGAGTTGGGGAAGAATGGGAATTGGATGAAGAGAGTCAAAAGGTACAAACTTCCAATATTAAAATAAATAAATACTAGGGATGTAATGTACATAATAAATAAAATTAACCCTGCTGTATGTTATACATGGAAGTTGTTAAGAGAGTAAACCTTAAGAGTTCTTATGACAAGAAAATTTTATTTTTAATTTCTTTACTTCTGTATCTATATGAGATGATGGATGTTCACTAAACTTATTGTGATAATAGTTTCACAATATATGTAAATCAAATCATTATGTTGTACACCTTAAACTCATACAGTCCTGTAGGTCAATTATATCTCAATAAAACTGGAAGACAAAAAAAAAACAAAACAGTGGAATAAGAATGTCATGACAATGACCCTGTCTTTTCAACTACATTTTTATGCACAAGAATGCAGTCTTCACTCATACTAGCTGTAAAGTATCTGAAAACAAAAATAATGGTAATAAACTTAAAATATAATACCTCTTGAATATCCAAAAATTTTAGAGAGAACTTCATCCAGTTTTCTTAAATTAAAAAGAAACTTTAAAAAGTAATAATAATTTCAAATTTATTACAAGTAGGTTGTCAACTTTGAACATTGAAAGCAATTTTACAAAAACATTAAAAATTTTGTAAACCAGTATATTGAAGATATTATAAAATCACAAATCTGATACTTAATGTTTCTTTTCACTTGCATACTCTGGAAGAAACTCAACTTAGTCATATGTATTATCCTTTAAAATACTACTGGATTTTTTTTGCTAATATTTTGTTATGAACCTTTGCATTTATGATCCTGAAAGATACTATTCTATAATTTTCTTTCTTTTTTGGGGGTAGGAACATATCAATTTTTTGATAAGTTTTATGCTGCTTGGCCTCATCAAGTTAATTGGGAATTCATAAATAATTATAACAAACAATTACAATTGGGTCTGAAAACATTGGATTGATCTGACTAGAAGTCAACCCAGAGCTCTCCATGATGTGGACCAACTGCTGGTGGAAGTGCATCAAAAGTCATCTCCCCTTCTTCACTTTTGTTTCATTCTTTTTACTTTCAGAGATGTTGATCCCAAGAGCAGTCCCTTATAACATCCTTCTTGCTAGTCTACCCCAAGAAACTCAATTGTCAACAATAGTAAAGCCAACAAGTGCTATTGTGAGGAAAATACTATATTCTACATAAAAAGCACTTAAAACTGCCTGAAACATAGTAACCACTGAATTCCTGTTTTGAATGATTATTATATTTCAAAATGACCTATCAAAAAGCCTATCTTTAGGATGATAAGAGTTAACTACCAATAAATATGGCAAGAATATCCTCTCAAAGGCAGAAGTTCAAGGAGCTCTTTTATTTAATACTACTTTTTTCAAGAACATATAATAATTAACTTTGCTTATGCTGTGAAGCCCTGAAGGGTGTTAAGGATTGCAGTTATGATTTATTAACAGTTTCTTATTCTACTGATTCAAAAGAGAAAACCTAGATTAATTCAAATTCATATTAATTATATAAATGTAGTAAAGAAAGGGAAGCTCCAATTATGTATTTGTCTACTGATGTATAATAAATTACTCCAAATCTGAAATGGGTTAAAATAACTATTTTACTTTGTTTACAATTTTGTGGATCAGGCAATCAGAGAGTGCTCAGCTAGCCAGTTTGTTTCTAATTCATGTGGCATCAGGTGGCATGACTCGGGCTAGATGACCCACTTCCAAGATGGCTTTTTCACTCACTTGGTTGGTGTCTGTATGTATGTTAGCCTCTTTCTATTTCTCCATCATAAAGAGGATATTTTATCCTTTACAGTCACTCCAACTTGATCCATGTCTCCAATTTCATCGTTAGGGTTCTGGCAATAATTTTCTCTCTCTCTTTGTTCCACATTCTGAGGTCTTGGTTCTGACCTTCTTTTCCATAAGAAATAGACTATGTTCATAATGAAATAAGCTTTTCAGATTGTTTCATGCAGTTTAAGGGCTCAAATACCTCTTTGAATTTTATATGATCTCCATTCCTTTCAGTCTAAGCTGATATAATGTTTAAGACTTTGTGAGCTTATAGCAAATCAGATTTTAATCCATTCCATTATATGAAAATCATATCGACATTTCTTTCCAAGTTAGGCCTTGCTATACCTTGGCTCAAAAGTCAAGTTGCTGTGCATTATTTCCCTTTAAGATTCTTCCAAGTATTTTTCTCTAGCTGAAAGTGTCAATGTGGCATGCCCTTAAGATTCTTAGATGCACTCTTATGGCAGAACAGGTCTAGAATACTCCTGTAAGATTCTTAGAAGACCTAATAGGTATGACCTTAAATCTTTGTGAGGTATCAACATAGCATCTTAGAGCCATGCCATGTGAAATGACCCTGAAGCCAGCTTTTATTGGTACCACACTAGATTTGATTCTTTCCTTGAGACCATTTCTTACCTTGGGAATCTTTAGCTAAGAGGTACTGGAGATTAAAACTGGTTTTATTTCCAAAATCAGAAAGTCATGAGTCCTTCATATTTCCCCTAAATTCTGCTCAAAATCTGAACAGTTCTTTATTAAATTAATCTCTCTTCTCTATTTTATCACAGCCATCTTGAAGAGATAATTGGAACCTTCTAGATACTGCCTGAAAATTTCCCCAGCCAGAACAAAAGTTTATTATTTGTTCTTTCTTTTTCCATACTACCACAGGTGACAGTATTACCAAAATTTCCTTACTTACCTTCAAAATAATCATCAAAAGTATCCTTGAAGTGCTTCCAATATCTGATTAACCATCTCAGAGCAATAGAACTTGTTTTAAGTTTTTGTTGTAGAATTAAACCAATTTCACCTACTAAATTCTCTTCCAGTTATCAATTTCATTAAACCTACCCCCAAATTTATTGACTTAATATAACTATGTTATTTTGCTCATAATTTTGTGAACTCAGGAATTAAGAATTTTTTTTTTTATGGGTAGTTTATCTCTGATCCAAATAACATCAGCTAGTGTGGCTAAGGCTAAAGGAACCACTTAAAAGATGATTTCTTGAACTCATATGTTTAGTGTCTGGATGTTCCTTAGCTTCTCCACATGGCCTGAGGTATTACAACTTTTTACATGCTCACTTACGTTTCTTAGTACAAGTTTTCCTAGAAAAAACATTCTGAAAGGTCCAGGCAGAAGTTGTGAAACTTCTTATGACCTAGCTACACTGGCACTTCTGCTGACTCCATTGGTCAAGCAAGTTACTAAGGTCAGCCTACATTCAAAGATGGAGGGAAAAAAACTCAGTCTTTCAATGGAAGAATAGCATGTATTTACAAAAAAAGGAGGTATTTAATTATAGTCATATAAGAGAGAAGCTGACAAAAGTTGTTGGCATCACAAAACCTAAAAAATTTATTACATATATTATAAACAAATACCTTATTGTTTAATATGGTGCAAGCATGGATTTTATAAAAGTTAAATTGCAACAACTTTATCTGAGTAATTTGAATAATTTGACTTAACTGAACCATTTAGATATGTGGGTCAATTAATTTATAATACAAAGAGATATGGGAAACAATTCCCAGTAAAAGTCTGGGCAATCATATTACAAAAGATATCCTTTAGAAGCTGCTTGCCCTAGGAAATTTTAACCCTCTTTACCTCTTGAAGTCAAGAGGGAAATCCACTAAGAACAGATCCAGCTTCTCTAAAATGTGAACTAGTATACAGTTCTGTAAAGACTCTGGCTATAAGACTAAATGTCAATTCACTTAAGAAATCTGAATCTCAAGTGGCTTGGGTTAAGAATAATGTTCAGAAGCAACTACTCTTACAAATGCAAAAAATTAATGACCACTGATTTTTTTTATTTGCCAAGTCTGATCTTCTCCTGGGAAGAGAAGAGGACCCTGAACAAGTGTTAATGGGTCCTTGCCCTCAAGCCAAGGTTGGCTTTTCAGTGGTTTGGAATTTCATATACTAAGTTTCCCTGAGTACTTTAAAAATGAATCTGTTCACTGAATCTAAGCATTTTCTCAAAAATGTGGAAGTCCTTCACTTAATACTACAAAACTTGGTATCAAGGGACAAGACTACACATTTTTAGATGTTCCCTGTTATAGTGAGGGAAAAAATTGCTCTCCTGTTATTTCTACCTTAATGTCAGAGGCTTATACGGCAGGAAATCATCTGGTTTGTTTCTAGAGGTTTGACATAGAAATCTCTAACAAGAAACCTAAAAATTCACTCTGCAAGCAATTTGGAGATGAGTATCAGTATAGAAACAATGACCTGAAATCTTTAAGACTACGATATTACTAATGAAAATAATAATTTGAAGTCTCTAAAGTAATCTGATATTTTACATTCAATTTACTGCTGACAATGTTGCCCCTTTTTGGGTTTGGTCTATTCTCAAAAAGTTCACTGTTCCATTTTGATTGTTCTGAGTTGCTACCCAGTTATTTGATGTTTTCCTTTCCTAGACTTCATCAGTATCATCATCATCATCATCACCATCACCATCATCATCATCCAATGAAATCAGGCTTTAAATATTGTTTTAATTATTGGTAGTATCAGTACTACTACCATTTATGGAAGATATGCTTGTGAAGCCTGTTCTGTGATAAATAATTTGTATACATATTTTATATTTACAACTCTGTAAGGTAATTATTACAGAGGAAGAACAAAAAAACAACCAAAAGTCATTAATTCAAGAATGTATTAAGAATGCTGCAATACGGGGAGAGCAACTTGAAATGAGTGTTCTGCAGAGAGCAAGTAGCTGAAAGATTTTACAAGGCTGATGGGGGGGTTGGTCACTCAAAGGTTAGCTTTGCTCTGAAAATTGTTCA
Organism: Aethalodelphis obliquidens; assembly: GCF_003676395.1. Lineage (NCBI taxonomy): Eukaryota > Metazoa > Chordata > Mammalia > Artiodactyla > Delphinidae > Aethalodelphis > Aethalodelphis obliquidens. The sequence continues at coordinate 37,295,858 of NW_020837945.1, forward strand.
CTATTCAGAGTGCTAGAAAGTATGGGAAAAGTGAGTTATGTTAATTATGTAGGAACAGGAAGTTTGGACCTTAGTTTAACACCCACTGACTACTTAATTTACATTTAGGAAAAAATGGTAAGGAGGAACATTTGTAAGCTAAGATTCTTGGGGGCCAGCTAAGACTTGGAGTTTGGATGTTTTATGTTGGTGGGAATCATTTCTTGAGTTAGCAGTTACATAGAAGCATTTAAGACACTGGGCCGCATAAAATACATAGATTACTCTGCTAAGGAACACATGAAGTAGCAACATTAATAGACTCTGAAATATCTCTGTAATCCTCCACATATCTTCCCTAGTCCTAACCAAGAAAGCAAATCCATTTGATGAAGGCAACTGTTTAAAAGGCATCTGCAGGGACTTTCCTGGCGGTCCAGTGGTTAAGACTTTGCCTTTCAACACAGAGGGTGTGGGTTTGATCCCTGGTTGGGGAGCTAAGATCCCACATGCCTTGCAGACAGAAAACCAAAACAGAAGCAATACTGTAACAAATTCAATAAAGACTTTAAAAATGGTCCACATCAAAAAAAAAAAATCTTTAAAAAAAATAAATATAACACATCTGCAGGAATTCCCTGGCTGTCCAGTGGTTAGGACTCCGTGCTTTCACTGCTGAGGTTGTGGGTTTGATCCGTAGTCGGGGAAGTAAGATCCCACAAGCCATACGGTGCAACCAAAAAACAAAATCAATTCTTGTTTCTTCCAGAGACACAGAGAAGACTAGAAGATAGAAAATCACCAACTCCCTGATTCTTTATCTTCGTGAGCATATATTTTATATCAACTTTACAAATCTTAAGGTGGCGAGAAAGATAAATACACATATTATACACATTACCAAAAGTCATTTGTATATTCTACAATGTATAAGAATAGGGTAAGTGAAAAGTTTAATCACTGAGGTTTATAATTTTTTCTTACTTTGAAAATGTTCAGTTGCTCAATTTAATGTTAGTCTAATGTCTTAAATTTAATTAAAATATGGAAATTATAATGAAACCAATACATTAAACTCTATCTGTAATATTTTAAGAATTTATTTATGAGATTAACCTCTTTTAAAGACATCCATTTTTACAAGTTTATTTGAATACAATTTTTTATATTCAATATCTTAAATATTTGTCAAAACAATGACATCTCATTTGACTCTCAAAAACCAATGTAGGAAATTTATTAAAAGTAAATGATAAGTTTAATCCTAGTGTTATATACATTAGAATATTGAATTGACATTAATTTTACCTAATAAGGTACAGAAGGAGACAGAAATATTTAAATCAATACAATTAAATAATGTTAATTTGTCTAAAGATTCATATGTTTAAAAGGAATAGTACAAAAAATTTTTATTAATATAATTTATAGGTGTATATAAACTGAAGTGCAATGACTCTGTAGACCATACTTAGAAGTACTCTTCTTAGTTAGAATGAGCTCTTTTCTCAGCTAGTAACTAGTGAACAAGGGAATTACTCACTTACACATGCAGCTAAATAATTTAACATATACTGCTTTTCTAAGCAAAAGAAATGCAGTATAATAATTTTGCTTTAAGTCTTTAAGAAACTCCTAAATGTGTATCTAGACTAGCTATTCTTAGATCCCACCAATAATAACAAAAACAAAATTTGATTAATATTGAAAATATCCAGAGAGAAGGAAAAAAGAATGGAAGAAGAACACACACACACACACACACACACACACACACACACACACACACAGGAAAATTAAGAGGGAGCTTACTTTAGACACAAATGAAATCTATATACACACACACACACACTGACTCACACAGAAGAGACTTATTAAAGCTTATTTAAATAAAGTAATCTCTCTCAAGTTATCTATCTTTTAGATAGATCTGGCTATGTAATCTTCATCAACATATTAAACCAACACATATCTATATTCTCAAAATCAATGATATTAAATGAGGGTTTCTACCAATTTTGTCTTAAGGCCTCTCTCAATTGAACAAATTTGCTTATATCAAAAGTTCCTCAAAATTGTTACTTTAATTATTAATTTTCTTAATAATTTTCTTGAAATATTCAAATAATTGGGGGTATAGGCACATGTACAAATAGGGTACCAGCTTGCTGTAAGCTTTCCAACTGACAGTTGTCTGTTGCCTTCCAGTGGTGGGAAATGAAAAACACAAGTAAGCACCCCCTAATCAAATGCTTGTACTCTTGCCTCCCCTTAAAGGTTCTAACAGTGACAAAAACAAGTACAAGATTCTCATTCAAGAATGATGATGTTGATGATGATGATGATGATGATGATATAAAGGCTTGAGCAGCACTCTAACACAAAAGCGCAGAGCACCAGACAGGGGAAGAAGGTATCCAGCTTTCCAGGCATAAAGGCCCATAATAATGGAAATAACAAAGGGTCTTTGGCATGTCCTATCCTTATCAATATTTCCCAAACACGAAATCTGTGGGAGGAGAAAAAACAACTCAAAATCAATTATTTTAAGCCTTTATTAAAAGCTTTGCAATGTGTAAACAGTGCAAGATGATTTTCTGAAAGAATAATTACCATACAGATTGTCTAGGGTTGGCTGGGGAAGGTCAGTCGAGGTTTAGTTGTGTATTGAGAATTATTCACTCTTCAAAATCTCAGAAGGTATGTGGGAACTGAGGTTTTGTGAACTGTGGAACAGGATGCACATGCAGCAGGACTTAGTTTACTAGCCATTGGTCGGTGAACTTGGGTTTAGCATGGAAGTGAGGAAAAGTATTTGGAAGCTAGGATCTTATAAGCATCATCAGAAAATGTTCCAGGGCTCAGTGTCATTCACACTACTACTTGCATTTTAAAGATAAAGACTATAGGACTGGAATGGCAAAGCAGCTCTCTCCCAGTAAGATATGGAGCTAGTGGCTAAATTGTTCTCACCAGAACTCCACAATAATTTAATCTGGATATATTTGGAGATTTGCTTATTTCTCTTCCAGACCCCATGACCAAATGGAGGTGAGGTACACCAAAGTTAATGTCTTCTGGGGTGATTATCTCTGATAATTTTGACATTTTGAGATAATTAAAAGATTTATTTCTTAATGATTTAACAAGTAAAAACAAACAAATAAATGTCTCCATTTTAAACATAGTTACTTTGAAGAATGAATAATATTTGCCATATTAATCTTGAAGTGATATGCCACTCTCTTGTGTAATTAAAATTTTTGAACCCCTCATATTAGGCTATGAAAAAATGTGTTATACTTCCATCAGAAAAGCGTTTTTTTAAAAAATCATTCACACTTAACAATAAAGAAATCATAAAGCATGACGGGTCATTTTTCCTTCGTGGTTGCATTTTAGAACAGGGCAATATCTTATATTATGGGACTAACTATAGTGTAGAAGGCCAGACAATAGTGAACACACACAAAAAAATTGAATTGGTCAGGAAAGGTTAGAACATTCTATCTTCTCAAAATCAAGCCCTGTAACTTTCAATTCAACCTGTCTATTCATTAAATCTGTACCTGAGAATCAAATGGGAGAAAGCAGACATTAAATACATAGTTAAGTATTACAGAATTCCCCCAGTGCCTAGAGCTATTTTCCATTGTTATTCCCCCATTAGTGCTTGCTCCCAATTCAGGTGTCTCTTTTCTGGGGTTCATATGGCTTCTCTCTGTTCTAGGACATCTCTTCAACAGAGGAAGATAAATCTGGTTTTTAAAAAAATGTGTCAGTTCTGATAATTGGAGGCATTTGCTTTCTAAAATAACATGTGCAGGTTTTTTTGTTTGTTCGTGTTTGCTTTTTATGTGTATATTTGCTTCTATTTGTATTTGCTCTTTTTAGTTTGTTTGTTTTGTTTTTGCCAGAGAACCAGCATCCACCTGGAGGAAGTACTAAAATAATGAGAATTACATCTAGTGAACTACATTAACTTCCGTGAATGAACTAGACATTTACGTTCATTCAGCCTCTTCATTGCATTTGCTTTAAGACCTCTCTTCTTTATGCCCACCAACCTAAAACTACTATACCATAAACTGTCGCAAAATCTCAGTCACCTTAAAATATTACAGCCCGCATCCTAAAATCCTATAAATATCCTTCTCTTATTTCCTTGATTTGAGGCAACACTGAGGCTCCCTTAAGGGTTAAGGTGGTGTACTCCCATACTGTAGGAAGTCTAATACACTTAACTTTGCTTGATCTGCACTTTTGGTTTGTTTGTTTGTGGTAAGCCCACAATCAACATTAACCAGACTAAAACTGAACTCAAAACCTTTTGCTTACCATATTCAAAACCATCATTTCAACACAAGTCCCTAAATATTTAAAGAAAAAATCTATAGATATAACACATCCCTTTCTGTTTCCTTGTCAGAATGAATTTATTGATCACTTCTTCTGTCCTTCTACTTTTACATTATTAACAGGGATCATAATCATTGCAAGTGTGTATTAATAAAAATAGGACCACTCCTGATCTCACTGCAATAGTTCTTAACTTGTCTCAATGGCACCAATTTTATCTCACTGCCTATATTCACAATAATATAGATATTCATAAAATCTCATATTATGTTGTTACTAAATGACTCATTACTACTTAAAAGAAATCAAATTTCTCTGTCACCAGAGACAACAGTATTTGAATAAGTATCGAGCAATTCATCTTTATCTCATACAACCATGCTCTCAAACCAGTATATTTTGTTTTATTTAGTGAATCCTATAGATGCTTTAATTGTTCTCAGTCTGCAGGATGGAATCTACATTTAAAACTGAATTTAAAATTATTGCCTAAAAGAGGCACATCTTAAATATGAAGATAAAGAATGTTTGAAAATAAAATCTTGGAGAAAGATGGACTTTATAAATATTAATCAAAAGGGAACCCTCTTGCACTGTTGGTGGGAATGTAAATTGATATAGCCACTTTGGAGAACAGTATGGAGGTTCCTTAAAAAACTAAAAGTAGAACTACCATATGACCCAGCAATCCCACTACTGGGTATATACCCTGAGAAAAACATAATTCAAAAAGATACACATACCCAAATATTCATTGCAGCACTATTTACAACAGCCACACATGGAGGCAACCTAAATGTCCTTCGACAGATGAATGGATAAAGAAGATGTGGTACATATATACAATGGAATATTACTCAGCCATAAAAGGGAATGAAATTGGGTCATTTGTAGAGATGTCGACGGACCTAGAGTCTGTCATCCAAAGTGAAGTAAGTCAGAAAAACAAATATCATATATTAACACACATATATGGAATCTAGAAAAATGGTACTGACGAACCTATTTGCAGGGCAGGAAAAGAGACACAGACGTAGATAACAGACTTGTGAGCACAGTGGGGGAAGGGGAGGGTGGGACGAATTGAGAGAGTAGCACTGACATATATACAGTACCATGTGTAAAATAGCTAGTGGGAAGCTGCTGTATAGCACAGGGAGCTCAGCTTGGTGCTCTGTGAAGACCTAGAGGGGTGGAAAGAGGGGGCGTGGGAGGGAGGCTCAAGAGGGAGGGGATATATGCATACATATAGCTGATTCACTTTGTTCTACAGCAGAAACTAGCACAACATTGTAAAGCAATTATACTCTAATATAAATAAATAAATAAATAAATAAAAAGGAAGCCGGTGCTCCCATACTAATATCAGAGAACATGCACTTTAAGACAAGAAGCATTGCTAGAGATATAGAGGGGCATTTATATTAATGAATCAATTCACAGGCCTATACAATAATTCTAAACATGTATGCAAAATATATAAAACAAAAATTGATATAACTCAAAAGATAAGTGGAAAATAGACAAATGCATAATTATTATGATGTTATAACAAATATCTCTCAGTAACTGACAGAATAATCAATCAGGAGAAAGAAATCTATATGAATATAGATAATTTAAAAACCTGATTAGCACATTTGATGTAAATAACAGCTAGAGATCACTATATCTAATATGTATACAATACACATACAATTCAAATACACATAAACATTTTTATAAAAATTGACTATATGTTGGCCACAAAGCATCAACAAATTTCAAAGGATTGAAAAACTCATAAACAAAATCATATAAATTCATCTATTTTATGAGATAAACTATAACTTTTGTATCTTCCTAATGAATTTATATTTTATATTATAAAGTGACCTCTTTTTTCTACACTAATATTTTTCCATTTAAAGTGTATTTTTGTATATAATATAGTCATTAAAGACATTTTTGTATCTTACAGATGCAAGAAAAAAGTTAATAACTGTTGTGGATTGAACTGTATCCCTGCAAATGATATGTTGAAATCTTAATCCTCAGAAGGTGTGAATGTAACCTTATGTAGAAACAGAGTCTTTGCAGGTGTGATCACATTCAGATGAGGTAATACTGGAGTAGGTTGGGCCCGACTCCAGTATAACTGGTGTCCTTCTGTAAGAACAGGAGAAGACAGAGACACACAGGAAGAATACCGTGTGATGACTGAAGTAAAGATTGGAGTTATGCAAACATAAACCAAGGATCACCACTAGAAGCTAGGAAGAGGCAAGGAAAGATCCTCCCCTATAGTTTTCAGAGGGAGCCTGGCCCTGCCAAAACCTTGATTTCAGACTTCTAGACTCCAAAACTGAGAGAATAAAGTTCTGTTGTTTCAAGTCACTCAGTTTGTGATACTATTTTATGGCAGATGTAGGAAATGAACACAATATCACTTAACCACTATCTATGATTTCAAAATGGAATAAAAGGGGTTTTCATAAAAACTTTAAAGCTATAGACAAAACAATCTATAAATATCATCCTTATTTCATTTTTTTTCCAAGTTTAGGGGCTCATTTTAATTAAGTAATTAAATTATTTATTTATATTTTTAAACATCTTTATTGGAGAATAATTGCTTCACAATACAGTGTTACTTTCTGTTGCACAACAAAATGAATCAGCCATATGCATACATATGTACCCATATCCTCTCCCTCTTGAGCCTCCCTCCCATCCTCCCTAATCCCACCCCTCTAGGTCACCACAAAGCACCAAGCTGATCTCCCTGTACTATGCTCCTGCTTCCCACCACTAGCTAATTATTTTACATTCGGTAGTGTATATATGTCAATGCTACTCTCACTTCACCCCAGCTTCCTCCTCCCACCCCATGTCCTTGAGTCCATTCTCTATGTCTACATCTTTATTCCTGCCCTGAAACTAGGTTCATCAGTGCCATTATTTTATTTTATTTGTTTAAATTCTATAAATGCCTTAGCATACGGTAATTGTTTTTCTGTTTCTGACTTACTTCACTCTGTATGACAGACTCTAGATCCATCCACCTCACTACAAATAACTCAATTTCATTTCTTTTTATGGCTGAGTAATAGTCCATTGTATACATGTGCCACATCTTCTTTATCCATTCATCTGTTGATGGAGACTTAGGTTGCTTCCATGTCCTGGCGATTGTAAATAGAGCTGCAAGGAACATTTTGGTACATGACTCTTTTTGAATTATGGTTTTCTCAGGGTATATGCCCAGTAGTGGGATTGCTGGGTCGTATGGTAGTGCTATTTTTAGTTTTTTAAGGAACTTCCATACTGTTCTCCATAGTGGCTGTATTAATTTACATTCCCACCAACAGTGCAGGGGAGTTCCCTTTTCTACAAACCCTCTCCAGCATTTATTGTTTGTAGATTTTTTGATGATGGCCATTCTGACTGGTGTGAGATGATATCTCATTGTAGTTTTGATTTGCATTTCTCTAATGATTAATGATGTTGAGCATTCTTTCATGTGTTTGTTGGCAATTTTTATATCCGCTTTGGAGAAATGTCTGTTTAGGTCTTTTGCCCATTGTTGGATTGAGTTGTTTGTTTTATTGATATTGAGCTGCATGTGTTGCTTGTATGTTTTGGAGATTAATCCTTTGTCAGTTGCCTCATTTGCAAATATTTTCTCCCATTCTGAGGGTTGTATTTTCATCTTGTTTATGGTTTCCTTTGCTGTCCAAAAGCTTTGAAGTTTCATTAGGTCCCATTTGTTTTCTTTTGTTTTTATTTCCATTTCTCTAGGAGGTGGGTCAAAAAGGATCTTGCTGTGATTTATATCATACAGTGTTCTACTATGCTTTTCTCTAAGAGTCTGATGGTGTCTGGCCTTACATTTAGGTCTTTAATCCATTTTGAGTTTAATTTTGTGTATGGTGTTAGGGAGTGCTCTAATTTCATTCTTTTACATGTAGCTGTCCAGTTTCCCCAGCACTACTTATTGAAGAGGCCATCTTTTCTCCACTGTATATTCTTTTCTCCTTTATCAAAGATAAGGTGATCATAGGTGCATGGGTTTATCTCTGGGCTTTCTTTCCTATTCCATTATCTATATCTCTGTTTTTGTGCCAGTACCATATTGTCTTGATTACTGTAGCTTTGTAGTATAGTCTGAAGTCAGGGAGCCTGATTCCTCCAGATCCATTGTTCTTTCTCAATATTGCTTAGGCTATTCGGGGTCTTTTGTGTTTCCATACAAATTGTGAGATTTTTTGTTCTAGTTCTGTGAAAAATGCCAGTGGTAGTTTGATAGGGATTGCATTGAATCTGTAGATTGCTTTGGGTATTAGAGTCATTTTCACAATGTTGATTCTTCCAATCCAAGAACATGGTATATCTCTCCATCTATTTGTATCATCTTTAATTTCTTTCACCTGTGTCTTATAATTTTCTGCATACAGGTCTTTTGTCTCCATAGGTAGGTTTATTCCTAGGTATTTTATCCTTTTTGTTGCAATGGTAAATGGGAGTGTTTTCTTAATTTCACTTTCAGATTTTTCATCCTTAGTGTATAGGAATGCCAGAGATTTCTTTGCATCAATTTTGTATCCTGCTACTTTACCAAATTCATTGATTAGCTCTAGTAGTTTTCTGGTATCATCTTTAGGATTCTCTATGTATAGTATCATGTCATGTGCAAACAGTGACATCTTTAATTCTTCTTTTCTGATTTGGATTCCTTTATTTCCTTTTCTTCTCTGATTGCTGTGGCTAGAACTTCCAAAACTATGTTGAATAATAGTGGTGAGAGTGGGCAACCTTGTCTTTTTCCTGATCTTAGCGGAAATGGTTTCAATTTTTCACCATTGAGGACGATGTTGGCTGTGGGCTTGTCATATATGGCCTTTATTATGTTGAGGAAAGTTCCCTCTATGCCTACTGTCTGGAGGGTAGTAATCATAAATGGGTGTTGAATTTGTCGAAAGCTTTCTCTGCATCTATTGAGATGATCATATGCTTTTTCTCCTTCAATTTTTTAGTATGGTGTATCACATTGATTGATTTGCATATATTGAAGAATCCTTGCATTCCTGGGATAAAACCCACTTGATCATGGTGTATAATCCTTTTAATGTGCTGTTGGATTCCGTTTGCTAGTATTTTGTTCAGGATTTTTGAATCTATGTTCACCAGTGATATTGTCCTGTAGTTTTCCTTCTTGTGACATCTTTGTCTGGTTTTGGTATCAGGGTGATGGTGGATTCGTAGAATGAGTTTAGGAATGTTCCTCCCTCTGCTATGTTTTGGAAGATTTTGAGAAGGATAGGTGTTAGCTCTTCTCTAAATGTTTGATAGAATTCGCCTGTGAAGCCATCTGGTCCTGGGTTTTTGTCTGTTGGAAGATTTTTAATCACAGTTTCAATTTCAGTGCTTGTGATTGGTCTGTTCATATTTTCTATTTCTTCCTGGTTCAGTCTCGGCAGGTTGTGCATTTCTAAGAATTTGTCCATTGCTTCCAGGTTCTCCAGTTTATTGGCACAGAGTTACTTGTAGTAATCTCTCATGATCCTTTGTATTTCTGCAGTGTCAATTGTTACTTCTCCTTTTTCATTTTTAATTATACTGACTTGAGTTTTCTCCCTTTTTCTCTTGATAAGTCTGGCTAATGGTTTATCAATTTTGTTTATCTTCTCAAAAAACCAGCTTTTAGTTTTATTGATCTTTGCTATCATTTCCTGCATTTCTTTTCCATTTATTTTCTGATCTGATCTTTATTTTTTTTTTCCTTCTGATAACTTTGGGGTTCTTTTGTTCTTCTTTCTTTAATTTCTTTAGGTGTAAGGTTAGGTTGTTTCTTTGAGATGTTTCTTGTTTCTTAGGATTGTATTGCTATAAACATCCATCTTAGAACTGCTTTTGCTGCATCCCATAGGTTTTGGATCATTGTGTTTTCATTGTCATTTGTTTCTAGGCATTTTTTGATTTCCTCTTTGATTTCTTCAGTGACCTCTTGGTTATTAAGTAGTGTATTGTTTAGCCTCCATGTGTTTGTATTTTTTTACAGATTTTTTCCTGTAATTGATATCTGGTCTCATAGCCTTGTGTTTGGAAAAGGTACTTGATATGATTTCCATTTTCTTAAATTTACCAAGGCTTGATTTGTGACCCAAGATATGATCTATCCTGGAGAATGTTCCATGAGCACTTGAGAAGAATGTGTATTCTGTATTTTTTGGGTGGAATGTCCAATAAATATCAATTAAGTCCATCTTGTTTAATGTATCATTTAAAGCTTGTGTCTCCTTATTTATTTTCATTTTCGATGATCTGTCCATTGGTTAAAGTGGGACGTTAAAGTCCCCTACTATGATTGTGTTATTGTCGATTTCCCCTTTTATGGCTGTTAGCATTTGCCTTATGTATTGAGGTGCTCCTATGTTGGGTGCATAAATATTTACAATTGTTATACCTTCTTCTTGAATCGATCCCTTGATCATTATGTAGTGTCTTTCTTTGTCTCTTCTAATAGTCTTTATTTTAAAGTCTATTTTGTCTGATATGAGAATTGCTACTCCAGCTTTCTTTTGATTTCCAGTTGAATGGAATATCTTTTTCCATCCCCTCACTTTCAGTCTCTATGTGTCCCTAGGTCTGAAGTGGGTCTCTTGTAGACAGCATATATACAGGTCTTGTTTTTGTATCCATTCAGCCAGTCCATGTCGTTTGGTTGGAGCATTTAATTTATTTATATTTAAGGTAATTACCAATATGTATGTTCCTATTACCATTTTCTTAATTGTTTTGGGTTTGTTATTATAAGTCTTTTCCTTCTCTTGTGTTTCCTGCCTAGAGAAGTTCCTTTTGCATTTGTTGTAAATCTGGTTTGGTGGTGCTGAATTCTCTTAGCTTTTGCTTGTCTGTAAAGGTTTTCATTTCTCCATCAAATCTGAATGAGATCCTTGTTAGGTAGAGTAATCTTGGTTGTAGGTTCTTCTCCTTCATCACTTTAAATATGTCCTGCCACTCCCTTCTGGCTTGCAGAGTTTCTACTGAAAGATCAGCTGTTAACCTTATGAGGATTCCCTTGAGTGTTACTTGTTGTTTTTCACTTGCTGCTTTTAATATTTTTTCTTTGTATTTTATTTTTGATAGTTTGATTAATATGTGTCTTGGTGTGTTTCTCCTTGGATTTATCCTGTATGGGACTCTGTGCTTCCTGGACTTGATTAACTATTTCCTTAGGGAAATTAGTTGAAATATAGTTGAAAATTTCCTATTAGGGAAATTTTCAACTATAATCTCTTCAAATATTTTCTCAGTTCCTTTCTTTTTCTCTTCTTCTGGGACCCCTATACTTCGAATGTTAGTGAGTTTAATGTTGTCCCAGAGGTCTTTGAGACCGTCCTCAATTCTTTTTTCTTTATTCTGTTCTGCAGTAGTTATTTCCACTATTTTATCTTCCAGGTCACTTATCTGTTCTTCTGCCTCAGTTATTCTTCTATTGATCCCTTGTAGAGAATTTTTAATTTCATTTATTGTGTTGTTCATCACTATCTGTTTGCTCTTTAGTTCTTCTAGGTCCTTGTTAAACTTTTTTTTTGCCTGAGGGTGTCTGTTCTTCACTCAGACAGGACAGGGTTAAAGGAGCAGCTGATTCGGGGGCTCTGGCTCACTCAGGCTGGGGGGAGGGAGGGGTACTGATGCAGGGCAAGCCTGCAGCGGCTGAGGCCAGCATGATGTTGCACCAGCCTGAGGCACCATGTGTTCTCCCAGGGAAGTTGTCCCTGGATCACAGGACCCTGGCAGTGGCAGGCTGCACAGGCTCCCAGGAGGGGTGGTGTGCATAGTGACCTGGGCTTGCATTGTCTCTGGAGCTCCTTTAAGCGGCACTGTTAATCTCCTTTCCTCACGCACCAGGAGACAAAGAGGCAAGAAAAAGTCTCTTGTCTCTTCGGCAGCTCCAGGCTTTTTCCCAGACTCCCTTCTGGCTAGCTCTGGCGCACTAGCCCACTTCAGGCTGTGTTCACACAGCCAACCTCAGTCCTCTCCCTTGGGTCCAAACTCCGAATCCTGAGCCTCAGCTCCCAGCCCCCACCCATCCCGGCAGGTGAGCCGACAAGCCTCTCGGGCTGGTGAGTGCTGGTCGGCACCGATCCTCTGTGCGGGAATCTCTCTGCTTTGCCCTCCACACCCTTGTTGCTGCACTCTCCTCCATGGCTCCGAAGCTCCCCCACTCCGCCACCCGAAGTCTCTGCCCATGAAGGGGCTTCCTAGCGTGTGGAAACCTTTCCTCCTTCCAGCTCCCTCCCACTCACTGGTGCAGGTCCCATCCCTATTCTTTTGTCTGATTTTTTCTTTTTTCTTTTGCCATACCCAGGTATGTGGGGAGTTTCTTGCCTTTTGGGAGGTCTGAGGTCTTCTGCCAGCATTCAGTAGGTGTTCTGTAGGAGCTGTTCCACATGTAGATGTATTTCTGATGTATTTGTAGAGAGGAAGGTGATCTCCATGTCTTACTCTTCTGACATCTTGAAGCTCTTGTACCCAGTGTTTTATTTTCTTTTATTTGATCACCATTGATGTTGAATACTTATTTTACAATTGTTTTGTGACCAATAAATTATGAAGTAACTGTTTATGTTCTTCACTCATGTTTTCTTCTAAAATAATATTTTTCTTAATTGACTTAGGCGAGTTTTTAATATATTAATGAAAAAGGCATTTGTCCACTTATATGTATAATAGTTACCAATTTTCCATCCATACTTAATGTCTCTGTGTTTTTAAATAATGTACTTAATATAAGTTCATGAAAGTAATTGGATCAATCATGAAAAATTAAGATGTGTACCTAAATTTGCTTGTGAAATTTTATTTTTAATTAATGGGCATAAAAATATCTTTCCTATGATGTTCTATTTGTCTCATGTTAAAATAGTTAACCTGTTTTCAAATATATTTTCTTATTTTTCACAGCCCCTATACACTTAAGTGGTTTAAGGATATAGCCTTTTGGAACAAAGCAGTCAATTTTTTTATTCTAATATGTGATTTATTAATGTTAAATCCTATTTATCTATTCCATTCTTAGTTACTCTTACTGATACAAGACTTAGCCTTATTTTTGACAGCATATTTTTTTTCTTCTCAGTTTATTTTATCTCTTCCCATTGTTGCCATTTTTATTTATTCATTTTTGTCTTGATCAGATTTCCTTTCTTACCATTTATTTTTCTTTGGTTCATTGTAAATTGTATATCAATCTTTTTTCCATCATTAGTTATGTTAGTCCACTGTTACTAGTAGTAAGTTTAAAAATTACTCAATATATCATTTTAGATAATATATTATTTACTGAACATTTGTTCTACCTCATAACCCAGCAAGTTTATATAAGAAATATTCTTTTACTCTCTTCTAACCAGTAGTTTTCATTTGTGCTTTTGTTTTGTTTTGGCCTATTTTAATAATTTTGAATTTTAATGCAAGTTATTTTCTTTGATATTTTTTCTTGCTTCTTGTCTTGTCTTTTACAAATTTGGGGGGCTTGAATTAGTTTCCACTATTCCACTATCCATCAGCTTTACTGACTTCACTGGTGAATTCCTGAACCCATTAGAAAGTGAGTTTTTAATTGTTATTTATTTCTCAATTTATTGAAGTACTTATTTAAATAAATATCTCAGGAAGAGCATATAGTAATTTTTTCCTTGAATTTCTAAGATTGTTCTTATTCTGCCATCACACGTATGTGAAGACCTGGCTAGACATATATTTCTTAGTCAACTGTGAGGGTTGATTTTATGTATCAACTTGACCGGAGAATGAGGTACCTGGATATTTGATCAAATATGATTCTGGGTGTGTCTGTGAGAAAGTTTGTAGATAAGATTAACATTTGAATTGGTAGACTGGGTAAATCAGATTGCCTTCCCTGATATGGGTAAGCCTCATCCAATCTGATAAAGGCCTAAATAGGCTGACACTCTTCCCATGAATAAGACAGAATACCTCCTACCTAACTGCTTTGAGAGAGGATATTGGTCTTCTTTGGCCTTTGGAGTCAAACTGAAATCTCAGCTCTTCCTGAAGGTTTTCTCTGGAACTTACACCATCTATTCTGGTTCTGAGGCTTTGGACTCAGTATACATAAGCTCTCCTGAGTCTGCAGATCTTCAGACTTCTCAGCCTCTGTAATCATGTGAGTCAGTTCCTTATAATAAATCTCTTTATATATATATATATATATATATATATATATATATATATAATATGTATATATTATACATATGTGTATAGAAACTATATAGAATATATAATAGATATATGTTATATCTATAACATCATAACATTATTATACTTATAACACAATAAAATAACATTATAAATTATATAACATGTATTTTATATATGTATTTAAACGTTTGTTTTTCTAGAGAATCTTGAAAAACAGCATCAATTGTCATCTTTTTGCCTTAAAACTCTGAAAATATTTGTCTCAATTTGTTTCTGAGATATAGTACTCTAGAAGAAGAGTCTGATTCCAATCTGATTTACTTTATCCTATAAAGTTAAATAGGTGATTTGAATTCTTGTAGGAATTTTTTTCTCCTTGTTTCATAATATTTTAAAAAGCATACATCTTTATGGCAAAATAATGAGCCCATATTTATCTTCATCATCTATGGAGAGAAGCATTGTAGGTCAAGTAATATTTTAATTAATAAGCCCACTCTGAAAATAGAACAATTGATCTTTGGATCTATCTATTAGGATTGAGAGAACTTGAACACATATAATATGTTTTGAAAAAATAGAAGAGATATTGAAGACTGATTTGAGAAAAGTGCAAGGGTGAAAATGAGGTTTGGTGAAGGATGGCAGAAAGAGTAATTTATGGAGAAATACAAAAATATAAATAGAATTTAAATTAAATTAACTGTTATATATTAAAATAAGTTAAATTGTGTATGTATGTACTCTTTTATGTACATTTTATATATTTACTCATATGTATTTTATGACAACTCTTCAGAATACCTATATTTATCACTAATATTTTGTAGAGTTGATTATCTCTTCATTTATGTGATAAGTAGTGAATTCAGCTTTAAGGTTAGCACGAAGAAAGACTAGAGATATCTATGATGGGCAGTCATATATTAACTAGCAGTTTGAAAAATTCTAAGAGTTATTTTCTGTTAATTCATTTTCAATATAAATATACAAATAGCTCAGAATTTTTTCTACTGTCGTGTTGTAGGCTGAAAAATAGCCTCACCCCAAATATCCACATCCTAATCCTTGGACCCCATGTATCACTTTATATGACAAGAGGGGTCTTTCAGGTGTAATTAAGAATCTAGAGATGGAGAGATTATCCTGGTTTATCTGGGTGGGCCATAAATGTAATCACAAGTGTTCTCATAAGACAGATGCAGAGAGAGGGTGGACAACGGAAGAAGAGAAGGCAATGTGAGGACAGAAGCAGAGACTGGAGTGATGAAGCCATAAACCAAAGAATGTCAGAATCTACCAGAAGCTGGAAGAGACAAAGAACAGATTCTCCCCTGGAGCCTCAAGAATGAACCAGCCCTCCTCTCACTTTGATTTTTATCCTGTAAGACCCACTTTGGAATTCTGATCACTTGAATAACAAAATAATTCCCAGCAATAGTAAAATTAGGGGAATAACACTCTAGACAGAAAAAAAAATCAAATATACACAGCACAAGTTGGAAATGAACCTAGCATGGTGTGGGAACAATAAAAAGAGAGACATGGCTGGAGTACATTAAATAAATGAGTGGGAGAATGTATCAGGACAAAGTGTGAGTGTTAGTCAGGGACCAGCTTGAGAAGACTTTTGTCAATCAGTGTTAGAAATCTGGATGCTTTTCCTTAGCAAAATGGAAATTTTGAAGGAAAGACAAGACAAGGCAGAACAAGACCAGACAGGAGAGGACAGGAGAAGATAAAAGAAGACAAAAGAGAAGAGAAAAAAAAAAAAAAAGAAACGACAGTATTGTAGACATTTTAATAGTACGAACTATTGAGTTTGGAGGCAGAGAAAAGGGATGGCAACTTCAAAGGCAGTTTCAGTGGTCCAAGAAAACTTTTTGAAGTTTTATTCCTGCCTCTACCTTTGTTAGAACATGATTAGGTTAGAATATGATGTCTCTTGCTGTACCACCTGCATTGAAAATGAAACTTCAGCTTTTGTATCTTTAAAAAAGAAAAGCAAGATTAACATCTGATTTGACCATTTCATTGTCTAATTGTAATAAATAAATTCAGAAAAAGCATACATAAAATGTATATAAAAATGCAATTCCATGTGTGAAGTAACATATAAACAGGCAAATGGCACAGCTGAATAACATGGAATTTGCAGAAAGATTAAACTGACTCCTAACCTTAGGTTTGCCTCTTACCTCCTGAGCATTATGAAGAATTTAATAAACTCTGGAGTTTCAGTGTCTTAACCTATAAAATGGTAGTAATCATAATTAATTTTTTGAGTTATTTTTTGTGGTGGTGGTAGTGATAGTAGCAGTAGTGGTAATACTGCTAGTAACAATAGTATTAGTGCCATCATGCCTCTGATTTTAAAATGCTTCAGGACAGTTTGCATATAAACAAGCACTATTTGTTTTATACTCTTAAAAAAACCTTACTATACTTTCCACATTAAGAGTTTTATTGACAATTATAGCATAACTTTGACTCCAATCTAGTCCAACGCTGATTTTAATTAATAACAATGAAAAAATTGGACGTGCTTAAGCTTATTGTCCATTTGTAGGCTTGCATATTGTAAAGTAGCTTGGAGTAAAATGAAGACCTTAAATTCTACATTCAGAGTAATAGGATTATAAGCAATATTTAAATTGATTAACACCAAATTCCCTCATCTGTAAAATGGCAATAAGATTACCTGACGGTGTTATGTGGGATTAAAACTGGTATAACTTAAAGTTCCTTGAACATTGCCTGGCATGCAGGAGATACTCAATAAATAATAACTCTTTTATTATAGCTTAATCTGAACCTCACTTCCATCTTCTACTTTTACCGGAATGGTTAAAATCACTTTTATATCGAAAGGACTATATATTCCATATCTACTCTTCCTAAAGAGTGAGCTGAGTATTTATCATTCATTTTAGATCACTCTTCCAGATATACTGGTCTTTTTGCATCTGATACAGTCTCCAAAGTATATGCATTTTATTCTAGAGATCTGAAATCTTATCAAATTCTTTATTTCCTGAAGTTTGGATTAATACAAATATGAGCATTGAGCTTTATCTCAACTGAATCAGTAAACAATCTTTTGCTGGGCAACTAGCATCATGATTTTGTTTTTCTTGCCCCTCCAAAGAAACTGTATAAGTATTTTGTCTCTCTTTTACCTTCTATAATCTTCATGTGAATATTTGATGTAAATATGGAAATAATAACAAAAAAATGATAAATTGGTCAAAACCACTTTAAAATGTAATTTGTTTTCTTTTCATTTCCATGAATATTTTCCCCATTTGGTTTTTCTCCCTCCTTCAGTTTTTCACACTCTCTCCCATTTGATTACTTTAAATTTATTTTCATTCTTTAAGAGGTCATTCTTACTGTTAATATTTGGACAAACTATAGTTTACACAAATTCCTATAGCTATGTTCCTCTTGCCATTTTTCTTTAAAAAAGTTATTTATACAACCTCTGCACTCAAAGGGATTTTGTCCCTTCTACCTCTTTTCCTATTAGTTTTCATATAAAGACACCAAGAAAAACATATTTTTCATGAAAAGCTGACTTTATCATAATTGCAAGGCAGAGCACAATCTTTTCAGTCTCATAAATGTATCAAAAAGGGCAGTCTGGCAGGATTGGTGAGATTTGGTAAAACAGACAATTTGTTAGAAAAGTTCATGAATTCATCCTTGGGACAAGTCTACAATGTTAAGAGTTAAATCAGTCCTTCTGTCTTCCTGAAAAATACGGCCTTAGTAAGCTAATGTTAAAAAAAAAAAATCTGAACTCAGGCTCACTGTTTGTTCAGTTTATCTATTTTGTGAGTTATGGTACAGTTGCTTCCAAAATTTTGGTTTCTGTTTCATTTCTCATTCCTTCTCCCTAACTCTCTTCTTCCTTCTCTGTGACAGAGACAAATACCACTACTTAATAGATGGAAAATGTAATCAAATTCATGTCTTCATTTTGATGAGCAATAGAAAAAAATCTGAAACATGATTCCAATCCAAATAGATTTTGGGAATTGCTAGTAACACTCCTAAATATGCTAAAAAAGAAAAAGCCATATTTTTAAATGATCTATCATTTAAATATATATGCTTTCATTATAAGAAGTGATGAAAACTGAGACTAAATTAAATGACAAACAATATACATAATGGAGCAAATCACGATCTGGGACTATTTTAGTATTATAACCAATACATAGTTTTGTCATGACTGATTTTTCAGAGTTTTAAATGCAGATCCTAATGGTATACTTTTAGTAAAACTACTGATTTAGTTGTTACTTTATTTCAAATCATATAGGTTGTGAAAAGAAAGAAACTTTGTGCTACAGCTTTCAAATGGAATTAGAGGAGTCTCCTTTTAGAGTAATAGATGCCATTTATTTGAGAAATATGGTTCATGAGGTTAAAGTACAGGAAGCAATGGAAGAGAATTGGATTAGAGACAAGCAGAGAAGTTTTCCCTACTTCCTCAATGTTCCTGGAAGCAGCATTAGTGCACAAGGTATTTGCTCAAAATATACAATACTCCTGGGCATGAAATATCATCCCTTTTATGTGCCAAACATAAAAAACACAACAAAACTTAAGATTAAAAACAAAAGAAACACTTTTTTTCTGTCTGAAAGCATTAAAAGTTTGTGTTTCCTTATTAGAAAACTCTGTGACTTTGCTCCATGAGAGGTCTGAAAAATAAATAAATAAATAATACACTACAAAATAAGAACTAATTTGATAAATATAAATGAGGCAAGATAATTTACTTAGATGTTATTTTGCATTTAATATTTTAGACTCTCTCTGCCAATAAGTTAGCCATAACTTTGCATTTATTTGTCTGAGAGAATTTTGCTGTCCTCATTTCAGAAGTTGGTTCAAGTTAATGATTCTTCATGTGATTTGTAAAATGTCTAAACTGACTAAACTAAATATGCTAGGAACTTCAAAGAGTAAAAGCAAAACAAGGAAAGATGTTTGGAGGAGCAGGGACGGAGAAAGAAAAACTCTCCCAAACTTGGAAGAGATCTTTGGAGAGAGGGAACTTGATAAGCATTCAGTATTGGCTCACTTGAGAGTTTTAAAGACCTCAAAACAGCTGTGTGAGGAGCTCTCTAGGAAGGCTGGGTCCTAAGCATTAAAGTGTATGATCTTGTCAATGTTCCCTGGCTCCAAGTTTGATGTGAGGGGCTGAGAATCATTGGATCTCAAGGCTAGAAAGTTAGGCATTCTCAGGTTAGCCAGGGTGGCCAAACAGAGCTTTCACAGTATGTGACAACTGAGACTTTCAAATGACTATGAAGGAAGGAAGACCTAATAACACTAAGACTGGATTTTTCACTAGTCCTAAAGGATGTGTGAGAATCACACTGGAAGTTGAGTTAGTTGTAAGATATCCCTTGTGACAAGCAACTGATACTTATACAAGACATGATGTTTTTACCTTTTGGGGAGAATGAACTCACATACAAATAGAGAACCACGAATATACAGGTAGACTTAGAATAAATGCTTAAATTTTATAAGGTGTGAAAAAGATTCTAATGTCATATCTTATGCTATGGAACATTGTTTCAAGTTCATTGAAACTAAAACACATGATGTTCTTTCTAAGCACAGAAAAAATAATGGTGTTTTGTAGTCCTTAATGACATATGAAAGGCTGCCTCTGAATGGGAAATATAAAATACTATGACAAACATCAAAATCATCCCGACGGGTTAAGGGTAAAGGTTAAATTTATTGGCCACTCCAGAAATACACTTAAACCTGGTTTTCAAATTTCCATGGAGAGCAAAATTCACTGAAAATGACAGAAGTACACGTAGTAATCTTAAATATATTTGAAATCCACAAACTCCTAATTTATCTTTCTCCCTTACTCCTGAATAATTCCTAAGGAAATCCCAAAGAAGCATTGTATGCATATATAGGCCTTTTATTACTCTGAAGAAAAAACAGTATTATTCATTTTTTTTTTTTCTTGCGGTACGAGGGCCTCTCACTGCTGTGGCCTCTCCCGTTGTGGAGCGCAGGCTCCGGACACGCAGGCCCAGCAGCCACGGTTCACAGGCCCAGCCGCTCCGCGGCATGTGGGATCCTCGCAGACCGGGGCACGAACCCATGTCCCCTGCATCGGCAGGCGGACTCTCAACCACTGCGCCACCAGGGAAGCCCTATTCATTTTTATAAATAATAAATCTTGAACAGGATATTGTCGACCTACAAATAAAACAACCAGTTATTTTACCAGCAAAATGGTTTTATTTAAGAATAGCAGAGGAATTGTAATTCAGGACATGCAAGCTATGGTAATAACCATAGGCAAGTCCAGAAAACAAAGGAGAAGAATGTTACTTTATAGGGGAAAAAAAAAAAAAAAAAGAGGAAGTTGGGAGAAGCTCCTTTGAAAGAAAGTTTGGCAACTGAAAGTTTTCCAACTGGTGGAAACTGAGAGTTCAGGGTGGTTACATTTCTCATTGGCTGAGTGGTGGTAGTTTCTCATTGGCTTGGGCTGTTTCCTGGTGAAAAGAAAAATCTTCCTTCTTCCTGCTGGATTAGTAAAGTAGAAAGCATCTTCCTGTTGGAGATACAAGGTATGTGTTTCCTGTTTGGTGTCTGCAGATGGCAATGAGTGGTAGGGTGTAAAAGCTCCCCCTTCAGGGCTTCCCAACTACAGTTTGAATGGGGTTTCCTGTTAATAATTTTCACATTATAAAAGTTTAGCAATTTTTATCTCTCTCTCTCTCTCCATACGTGTGTGTGTATGTGAGGTGTAGATATACATATGTGTATATGTATGTATATACACACATACAACAGAGACAGAGAGAGATAGAGACAAAGACTTTTATAAAATTTTAAAGTCATTTCATTTGATAAACATTTATTCAACATATTGTAAATGTAATCTGGGGGATATAAAGGTGAATAAGCTTAAACAAAAAACCTCCCATTAGGAGAGACTATTAAAAAAATGTTATAAAAGTAGTAAAAACATACTGCTATATTATGATCAGTTGTTTTGCCCCTTGTGAGTTACTGTTCCTATCTATAGGAAATAGTCCATGTTGAAACATTTCTCTAAAGAACAAAAGAAGGGCAGCTCTATTAATCTTGGACAGCAATAAGTCTGGGAGGAAATCTTTTGGTTGCTCCTTAAGCTAAGAGCACAAGAATACAAGTTATTCAACCTTCAAGATATTGATACTCTATTGCCTATTGGATAATATCATACAGGAAAAATATAAAGGGAGATTCTTGCTACATTTCATCTCTTTTAGCTCTTTAGAGGTATAGCATGAAATCACATAGTATTTAAAATAAATACTGTAAAATACCATATCTTTTAGTTATCAGTACTCTTTAAGCATATATACATTCTTAGTATCTATTATTATCATTACTATTCTGATAGGAGGTTCTGGAGAGAGCTGATTATTATTTATTTTAAAGCAACTATAAAGTGTGCAGTGCCCCAATTTTTTACCTCTGGTGTGCTATAGTGAGAGCCAGATTTCATCATATACATACACATGGAGTCTATAGATGAAGAAGACAGAAAAAACTAAATATGAATCTGGAAATTTATGTACATGTTATTCTCTTCACTTCCTGAAAGAAGGAGACAATAACCTTTGCTCCTTGGATAGGATCCTAGGTACTTCCTCTGAACCTTTGGAAGGAAAATAATTTTTCCAGGAGACAGATAATCTTGGTGGCTTCTGTTTTATTACAACCCAGGGAGGATGTATCCAATATCCAATATAACACTCTCATCTCCCCACCAATGTAAACAAATACCTCTGGAGTTTAGTGAATCTCTGAAGTTTTCTCATTAGCTATACATGGATTTGTAAATTAACTTCTAAAGCTTGATCTTTTAGCCCAGGTCCCAAATTTTACTAATATTTTTTTCAGAGAGCTTTATCTATGCAGAAACACAAAAGTGATTTATCTACAATCCCACAGGTTCATATTCACCTGGTCCTGTATGAGCTCTTTTTAACTCTGTATAAGAATTATTTTGATTGGTCAAATAGTATTCATCTAAATTTTTGACAAATTATGGTCTGCTTCCTTATATAATATGTTAAAATGTGAGTTAAAGAATAAATAACATAAACCCACAAGGACAAAAATGATGCATACAAATAAAACAGAAATAAAATATCAATACATTTTTGGAAGTAAAATGCAAATGGAAGAGTGGTAACAACAGACTAGAAAACTTATGCATTGAAAAAAATTAGGCCTTTGTAGCCTGCAGAACTGAAAAAGCTTATGAAGTGGTATAGAAGATGGTGGCCCTAAACATTAAAAATTAAAGTATTGGAGATTGCCAACAAACAAAAGTACAGCTTCACAGGTGAATTCTACCAAACATTTAGAGAAGAGTTAACACCTATCCGTCTCAAACTATTCCAAAAAATTTCAGAGGGAGGATTCTTCCGAACTCATTTTACAAGGACAGCATCACTCTGATACAAAAATAGACAAAGATATCACAAAAAAGATTATTACCAGCCAATATCACTGGTGAACATAAATGCAAAAATCTTCAATAAAATATTATCGAACAGAATTCAATAATGCATTAAAAGGATCAAAGACCATGATCAAGTAGAATTTTACCCCAGGGAGATAAGGATGGCTCAATATCTGCAAATCAATCAATGTGATACAGGACATTAACAAACTGAAGGATAAAAATCATATGATCATCTTAATAGATGCAGAAAAAGCTTTTGACAAACTTCAATACACATTTATGATAAAAATCTCTCTACAAAATGGGGATAGAGGGAACATACCTCAACAAAATAAAGGTCATACATGACAAGCACATAGCTAACATCATATGCAACAGTGAAAAGCTGAAAGCATTTCCTTTAAGATCAGGAAGAAGCCAAGGATGCCCAGTCTCACCACTTTTATTCAACATAGTATTTGAAGTCCTAGACAGAGCAATCAGACAAGTAAAAGAAATAAAAGGAATCCAAATTGGAAAGCAAGAAGTAAAACTGTCCCTATTTGCAGATGACATGATACTATATATGAAAAATCCTAAAGACACCACCAAAAAACTGTTAGAACTCATTAATAAATTCAGTAAAGTTGCAGGATACAAAATTAATACACAGAAATGTGTTGCATTTCTATACACTGCAAATAAACTATGTGAAAGAGCAATCCCATTTATAATTACATCAAAAAGAATAAAATACATAGGAATAAAACTAAGGAGGTAAGAGACGAGACCTGTACTCAGAAAACTATAAGACACTGATGAAAGAAACTGAAGAGAACAAAAACAGATGGAAAGATATATCATGATCATGGATTGGAAGAATTAATATTGATAATATGACCATACTACCCTAGACAATCTACAGATTCAATGCAAGCCCTAAGAAAACAAAGACATTCTTCATAGAACTAGAAAAAATAATTCAAAATTTGTATGGAAACACAAAAGAACCCAATGGCTGAAACAATCTTGAGAAAGAAGAACAAAGCTGGAGGTATCACACTCCCTGATTTCAAAGTATACTACAAAATCACAGGAATCAAAACAGTATGTTATGGGCACAAAAACACATAGCTCAATGGAACAGAATATACAGCCCAGAAACGAACCCAAACTTATATAGGCAATTAATCTAGGACAAAGGAGGCAAAAAGATACAATGGGAAAAAAGACAGCCTCTCCAATAAATGATGTTGGGAAAACAGCTACATGTAAAAGAATCAAACTGGACTACTCTCTCACATCATGCACAAAAATAAATTCAAAATGGATTAAATACTTAAATATAAAGTTTGAAACAATAAAAATTCTAGAAGAAAACAGAGGCAATATGCTCTTTGGTATTGGACAGAATAATATTTTCTGGATATGTATGCTTAGACAAGGGAAACAAAAGCAAAAATAAACAAATGGGATGACATTAAACTAGAAAGATTTTGCACAGTAAAGGAAACTGTCAACAAAATGAAAGCCACCTACTGAATGAGAGAAGATATTTGTAAACAGTATATCGATAAGTGGTTAATATTCAAAATGTACAAAGAACTTATACAACTTAACATCAAAAAAACAAACAACCCAATTAAAAAATGGGCAGAGAATCTGAATAGACACTTTTACAAAGAAAATATACAGATGGCCAACAGGCACATGCAAAGATGCTCAACATCACTAATCATCAGGGAAATGCAAATCAAAACCACCATGAGATATCACTGCACACCTGTCAGAAGGACTGCTGGCAAGGATGTGGATAAAAGGGAAAATTCATGCACTGATGGTGGGAATGTAAATTGGTGCAGCCACTGTGGAAAAGATTATGGACATTCCTCAAAAAGTTAAAAATAGAACTACCACACTTGATTCAGAAATTCCATTCCTGGGCATTTATCCAAAGAAAAAGAAAAGATTAATCAGAAAAGATATACACAACCCTGTGTTCACTGCAGCATTATTTACAATAGCCAAGATAAAGAAGCAAATTAAATGCCCATTGATAGGTGAATGGATAAACATGTTTTGTATACATACATATATGTACATACACACATACATACACACAATGGAATATTACACTACCATAAAAAGAATGAAATCTTGCAATTTATGAGAAAGTGGATAAGTGAAATACACAGAGAAAGACAAATATTGTATGATTTCACTTACATGTGGAGTCTACAAAACAAAACAAATAAACAAACATAACAAAACAGAAACAGAGTTATAGATACACAGAACAATCTAGTGGTTGCCAGAGGGGAGGTAGGTGGGGGGAGGAAATGATTACATTAGGGATATTAAGAGGGTCAAAATTCCAGTTGCAAAATTAATGAGTCATGGGTATGAAATGTACAGTCAATACTATGTAACATCTTTGTATGCTGACAGGTGCTGCCTAGAATTATCATAGTGATCATTTTGAAATGTACAGAAGTATTGGATCACTATGTTGTATAACAGGAACTAACATAGTGTTGTAGGTCAATTACATTTTGAACACAAATAAGCCAACAAACAAACTCATAGACATAGAGACCAGATTTGTGGTTACCATAGGCAGGGGTGGAGAGGAGTGGAGGAGGAACTGGATGAAGGCAGTCAAAAGGAACAAACTTCCAGTTATAAGTCCTAGGGATGTAATGTACACATGAGAAATATAATTAACTCTGCTGTATGTTATATATGAAAGTTGTTAACATAGTAAATCCTAAGTTCTCATCACAAAAAACAATATTTTTCTATTTCTTTAATTTCATATCTACATGAGATGATGGATGTTCAGTAAACTTACTGTGATAATCATGTCATAATATATATTAAGTCAAATCATTATGATGTACACTGTAAACTTATACAGTGCTATATGTCAATTATATCTCAATAAAACTGGAATAAAAAATTAAAGTATTGGTTCAAAGGCCATTTAATAAAAATACATTATCTAGGCACCAGTTCTATTTTGAGGAGGCAGGTAATGATCCTTCTCTAACTTCAGAAAATGATGGACAATTTCACTCTTTAAAGATATTGGAGCAAAAGAATGGCATTCTATTTAGGTTCCAGTATAACAGATGATGGTGAAGTGTGGTGTGCAGTAAACAAATGCATTCTACACAAAGATACCTCAAGACTTTCATAAACGTGTTTCCACACTCTACCCTACTGCCAGACGAGGACACTCAATCATTCTCATGAAATGTAAATGACCCCAAGAAAACAAAAGTAAAAATACTGACACTTGAATGTTCTCCAAGTAAAATTTTTCTTACAATCCATTTACTTTGTCAATAAATCTTGCACATTTCATAATATTTTTGGTTTTATACTTTCAGTATTACTAGACAATCAATGTTTAGCAGTCTTTTAGGATGTTCTTTGAAAGGAGAGAGAGGAGAGGAGAGGAGGGGGAGGGGAGGGGAGGGAAGGGGAGAAGAGAAGAGAAGAGAAGAGAAGGAGGGATGGTGGGAGGAAGAAAGAAAGAAAGAAAATCAATAAAATGAACTGAGAAGAAGTTAAGAGATCATATAAAGAAGCATATTTAAAAAAAATTCTGCCAACATACTTGTATTTATTGGATTGTTTATTGATTTGACTAATACTTATATGTTGCTTAATCTGTGGCAGGCACTGTTCTAAATGTTTTAAAAATATTAACTCAATTAACAAGTAAGAGAAGATCCTGTATATGTGAAACAGGAAGAGTATACTACAAAAAGAGAATTCACATTACACAAATGAGCTCATGAAAGATAAAATATGATCAACAAATATAAAAATGCAATTCAAAATTTTGAAAATAAATCTAGGAAAGTCTAGGTAATCATATGGAATGCAGAACATAAAGACAATGATGGGGGATATAAAGGAAAGTAAAACATGTGTTTGCAATTAGTATATCAATCAAGGAGGCCCAAATTTCAGCTAACAGGAATTCCAGAAAGAGAGATCAAGGAAAATAAGGGGCAGAAAAATAAGAAGTAAATAGAACAATTATGTTATTCCAAACTGAAGTAAATATATCTTAAGGTTTAACAAGTCCACAGAGTAACCAGTGTAATGAGTAACAAAATCACGGACCACAGAACATAATCACAAAATTGCAGAACATTAAAATAAAGGAAGATTTTAAAAGGTACAGAGGAGAGGAAAAGTAACTATCAGAAAGTACACAGACAGAAGTCCCCACTCATGTCAGTACAGAAGTTATTCCTTTGATGCATACCCTCTGCTTTGAACATAGTATAAAAATAAACAAAATATAAAAAATGAAACAAAAAATGAGGTCAGCTTGAAGAAGCTATATCCCCATAGACAAAAACAAATGGAAGAAAATCTTGAGGGAGTAACAACACTGTATTTGAAGATCTATGGGATTCTGAATCCACGATCAGGCAGTAGTAGTTAGAAGTTCACTCCTGCAAGGTCAGAATGACTAAAAGTGATTCATTTTATATGGTAGACTAGAGCTGGAATCCTTGATTGAACAGGAGCCTGGTATACAGTGTCTCTACTGAAAAAGGAGCTAAAAAATACTACGACTGCCAACTGTTACATGGGATGGATATTATAACATTCTGGGGATTTAGGTTGTTGGGAGGACACAATCTCATATTTCCCAGGAAATGAACTAAACCATCACTTGATCATAGATACTGAATCTTAGGTATCATGGGGCCAGATACCAAAACTGCTGAGAGATCCAAACTAATTCTGGACTGACGTCCTGGGTGAACAGATGGAGGCGACTTAATCACTGAAAGAGAACAATGGATATTAAACTTATGGAAATTGGAGAGTGGCAAGATATAGAATAGAGAGCATAAAAGAAAATTATATAAAATATTGATCAAAAGGCTATATATCTGTGGCAAGATTGTGTGTATGTTATCTGTGTGATGATATGAGTATGAGGTAAATATGAAAAGATACATACAAGGTTGTCATTGTTTTACTAGGGTATTGGAGTGGATAAGGAATATAGGTATAATTGAAATAAAACCAGGGAGTGTTGACTGTCAGTAAAAAGACAAAATAAAATACAACAAAGCTGCTTTAAAGAGTCAATGAATAGCTACATTATGGTCACATTCATTCATTTATAAAAAATTATATATACATTCATTTATATTTACCCCTGCAATAAGGAAATATATGTCTAACAATAGGAGTAAAATCTGGACACACACATTCTAGTAAAAAATTGATGAAAAATCATACAACATTCAACAAAAAAAAAAAAGAAGAAAATCCATGAAACAAAATGAAAAAGTACAGGCAAACCTCTGCCTGCTACACATGGACAAAATTTTTTGAACTGGTTAAAGAAACAGGACAGTTTGTTTAAAAAAGAAAAACAAATATAGAGAGTTATCAGCAGATGATTCCTCTTTCATTCATTTTATTATTTCATAAGCTAATTAACTATCTATAAAATAAATAACTATAGAAAACATTTAGTAGCTCAGGCCATATGAACCATATCAGATTAAATTATGATTATTTCACATGGGCTTAGGGCAAGACAGTAAATATGCCCTTCACCAATTGTTCTGGAATACATTTGGTCCTACAAATGGAATGTATTTGGGATTGAGAGAGAGAAAAATTTCCCCACAAAAATTTCTAAACAAAATGTCTTCAGGAAAGCATGGCTCTAGGTACAGTATGGGGAAGCTCTGAGAAGGAGAACAATGAGGTCTGAGGAAGGGTTGTTCATCCAGTAGTTCTGGAGATCTGATCTCCAGGGCAACAAAGAGCAAGAGAACTATTAGAGAAGTAACTCAACAGCAGGAGTGCAAGATGAAAGATTACCAACCCACTATGTAATCATTCTTTGTACCCTCAGAAATTACTTAGAGAAAGGACCTCTAGTGAAGAATGTACTACTGAATGTTAAGGGTGGGGGATCATAATAATTTCAGTCTAAATATTTTAAAATATGTGACTTGAAATAACATCTTTAGAGATAAATTTATAAAGCCTGAACAGTTTAAAATGTGGTGGCCTATGACCCAGTATTTCTAAGTATCTTTACTATGGTAAATCCATGTATACTCATGTTCAAAAATGTGCAATGCAATATCATATCATAATAGTAAGGAAACATTCTAAACTACCTAAATATCTGTAAGAAGAAAAGAGATAAATACATTAGGTATATTTCACCAATGGAAAACCATACAGTAATTAAAATGAATTAAAAATACACAAATATATGTATATGAAAACATTTCAAAATGTATTGAATAAAAACATTTTAAAATTGCACATACAGTTTTATTTATTTATATAAAATGCTTTAAAAAATCCCAAAAGCACTACATATTACTTTTAGATCTATACCTGTTTGTCAATATATACCAAGGGTATAAAAATCTTTATGGAAATCACAATCTCCAAATTCAGAACAATAGCTATATATGGATGGAGGAAGAAATATGAGTTTTTAACTATATCAATATATGTGATTATAATTTTTAGTATATGAAGTAAAACATACCCTAAGAAGATAAATCCTAAGTGTCCAACTCAATAACTTTACACAAATAGAATTCATCTATGTTATCATCACCCAGATATGGATACAGAACATTAACAATATTCAGAAGTCCTCTCATCTGTTCCCTCTTATCAGCTATTTCAATAGCAATATAGGAATATAGAAGGCTATGAAATAGTGTCTTCAAAATTCTGTCAAGATAAACAGCAACCATTCTCCTGACTAACCATAGGTTTGTTATGCCTGTTGTTGAACTTTACCTAAATGGAATCATAAAGCATGTGCTCTATTGTGTCTGGCTTCTTTCACTAAAGTTTATTTATGTTTAGAAGGTTTATGTTTATTGTGTCTGATAGCAATATTTTGTTAATGCTCATACTTCAAAGGAATTCAATCTGTTGGAGTTTTTTACATATGTATTTATTTATTCATTCATCTAATAACTGCATTGTCAATGGATATTTATGTTGATTCCAGTCAATGTCTATTATGAATAGTGTTCCTAGGAATATTCATGCACATGTCTTTTGGTGAACATTCATTCACATTTCTTTTGGTTTCATCTATCTATCTATCTATCTATCTATCTATCTATCTATCTATCTATCTACCTATCTATCTATGGCAGTGAATTTTCTCATCATAGAGTTTATTTGTGTTGAGACTTTGTACATACTACTACCTATATCATTGTTGTAACTTATTCCCCAATAGCAGACCATTAGATTTCCACTTTTTCCACATCCTCTACAGCACTTGGTATTACCAATCTTTTTAAATTTTAACTGAGAGGTGCTTAATGGTATCACATTGTAGCTTTAATTTGTATTTCCCTGATGAGTAAAGAAAATGGGCACTTTTTAATGTGCTTATTGGCCATTTGAATATTACTTTTGTGAAAACCCTGTTCATCAGCTATTAGTCTGTATTATTATAATTTATTTTCAAAATAAATATACCAATTGTGAAATAAAACTGTGATTTGTTAATGCCAGGTGAAGGAAACTGGAGTATTTTCTTAGTATTATTTGTAGTTTTAATCACGTTTGAAACACTTCATATTTTTACAAAAGGAAAAAAAAAATCATACACCCAAATCAGAGATTAAAAGGGAATCTAACAGAACTTCTACTTCCAGACAAGATTGAGTAGTAGGGAAGGGATTTAATCTCCTGCCTGGAAAAAAATGAACAAACAAACAAACACTGAACCTAAAGAACAAACAAAATATGTGAAAATATATGGGCATCACAAGCAGTACATTGCAGGGCAGAAATAGGTGAAGGTCAAGTAAATATTCCCCCATAGACTGAATGAATCACTTTATGAAGCACCAGCTCTGTGGTGATCTTTACACTCTAGGTTCTCATATATGCTCCCTTCCCCATGCCTTCAGTACTGAAGTTAGTAAAAGTGCTCTGCTATTGCTATCCCCAAGATATTAAACCTTCTACAGTTTTCTTCCTTTACCCAATCCTGACCTCTTTAAAAAGTATGTCTATGAAACTTTCCTCAATTACTGTGAGCATTCCATATATTTCCTACAGAGACTCTGACTGTAACATAGGCAGAAAGCCTAGGTCATATATGATACCAAGCACATTTCTTTGTGTTTGATATAAATCTGCGATGTTACTCATCTTTCTGATTAAAATAAGCAATACAATCTTTAAAAATTGTGTCTTTTCTAGCAAGAGAAACATATATAGACCAATGAGAGACTTGTCTCTATGTTTTCTGTGAGCAGAGAGTTCCAAATAGTGTTTTGCAAGATGTCCTTTGGGTAAAATGGAACCTGCCTACACAGTTTAGTTGAAAACTTTGGCTATTTCAAGGGATGGAATTCTGTCATAATGGAAAGTGGATGTGATGTAAAAGAAAGTGTGGTAAGAGAATGGTGTATGAGTCAAGTTCGTGCTTTTGTGCATGATATCATTAAGAATTCAAACTAAAGCATTTTACGAATTTTATTTAACCTTTTTAGCCACTGAAATTTTGTGTGTGGCAAGGGAGCTTTCTCGTGGCAGAGAACAGAAGAGCTAGTTCACAGTTAACTTTACAAATTGCTTTAAAAAGGTCACTTATGTCTTCACACCTTTTAAAATCTATATTCAGAAAAATTATATAATTGTCAAAGTTCTTAAAATTTCAACTATAGCATGTAGATTTGAACTTTATGTATGTGATTTTTCTGTGTTTTAGTATTTCTTTCAATTCTTTTCCAATCCAATTTTGCATACAGAGTTCTCCATAAAAACTCTAGTTTTTTGTCAGTGTCTAGTTCTTTGTCAGTGTCTGTCTAATTGATAAATTATAGCTATAGGTCCTTTCCAGGTTCTGCTTTTGAAGAAAATTCCTGTGTTTTAGGGCACTGTTACCAAAGTTTGAGAAGCTGTTCAGAATAACACTCTGTAGTTACAGAAAAAAAAAGGGGGGGGGGGAAGAAAAGCATTTTTAATCCAGGCCTATATGTTGAGTACAGGGCTAAGCTTACTAGGAAAACAGTTATTGGATGGAATTTTTCTTACAGAATCACAAAATTAACCTTCATGGAAGAGAAGAAGAGTAAATAGATGAACATGAACATACTGAACACATAAACAACCTGGACTTTACTACACGGTGTGTGTGTAAAGAGAGGAATAAAATAGGGGAGATGGTCTATATCTCAACCAAGACCAATTAGACATTTACTTCTTTATAAATGAGAATTCATGTTAATTAATATCAGTAACCATGCTAATTCTATCTGTAGAATCAGTGGTAATTCAGCGTGAGTATGACAACTGCTCTGATATATAAATCACTACCTTCTATATAAAATTTTATAATCATCTGACTTAGAAGATTTATTTATATTTTGAGCCCAAATATGCCTCCATCCATGGTCTTCAATCTGATCCTTAGTGACATACTGAATCAAGATAGACTTTCTTCTGCAAGTCAGTGGTCCAGTATTTGAATACTGCAAATAAGTACCAAAAATTATTTTATTTTCAAATGAAGCAAGAGACATCCTTATAGTATTGTAGGTTATTTAAGAGGGCAGACTCTGAAGCCATATTGCCTTGATTAAAATCTGGGCATCTCTCCACTCATTAGCTGTGTGGTCTAAGGCATAAGGATAACTTATCTGTGCCTCAGTGAAATCTTCTGTAAAATAGAGTTAATGAAAATGCCTACATCTTAGGGTTGTTATCATTTGCAAAATGCTTAGAACAGTATTAAGTATAAAACAGTATAGAGTGAGTACTATATATATGTATGTTAAACTATTTTGAATTTCTTCATCAAATTCCAGTATACCTCAGGCCCTCCTAATTTGTGGTGTTTAGAACAGAAATAGATGCTCTGGAATAGTTGGATAAATGTGGCTCCTTTTTATTTTTATATTTTTAATTGAAGTATAGTGAACTCACAATATTATATTAGTTTCAGGTATACCACATAGTGATTTAATATTTTTATAGAATATATACTCAAAGTTATTATAAAATATTGACTACATTCCCTGTATTGTAAATGGCATCCCTGACTTATTTATTTAGTAACTGGCAGTTCGTACCTCTTAATCCCCTTCACCTGCCTTGCCCATCTCACCAAGCCTTCCCCTCTGGTAATGAACAGTTTGTTCTCTGTATCTGTGAATGTGTTTCTGTTTTGTTATATTTGTCCTTGTGTTTTGTTTT
This sequence comes from Aethalodelphis obliquidens, assembly GCF_003676395.1. Classification (NCBI taxonomy): domain Eukaryota; kingdom Metazoa; phylum Chordata; class Mammalia; order Artiodactyla; family Delphinidae; genus Aethalodelphis; species Aethalodelphis obliquidens. The sequence goes on from NW_020837945.1 coordinate 37,329,147, forward strand.
GCATTTTAGATGGTATATAAAAGTGAAAACATATAGTATTTATCTTTCTCTGACTAATTTCACTAAGTATAATACCCTCCGGATCCCTCCATGTTGTTGCAAATGGCAGGAGTTCATTCTTTTTTTATGGCTGAATTATATTCCATTGTATATATAAACCACCACATCTTCTTTATCCATTCATCTCTTGATGGGCACTTATCCATATCTTGGCTATTGTAAATAATGCTACTATGAACACTGCGGATCATATATCTTTTTGAATTAGTATTTTCAGTTTCTTTGGATAAACACCCAGGAGTGGAATTGCTGGAACCTACGGTAGTTTATTTTTAATTTTCTGAGGAATCTCGCTATCTTCTGTTTTCCATAGTGGTGTACTAATTTATAGTCCCATCAACAGTGTACTAGGGTTTCCTTTTCTTCACATCCTTGTCAACACTTGTTATTTCTTATCTTTTGATTCACAACCATTCTGACAGGTGGCTCCTTTATTATAAATGTTCTGTTGTTACTTAAATATTAAATGTCACCTTCACTTTTGGAAATGGAATCCTCATTTTGAATACTGAAGAAGGAATAAAAATTCTGATTCTTTGCTGCTAAACTATGACTCTTTCATGCTGAACTTATTAATTTACTTAATTGATTCTAAAAGGAGGACCTCACATTTTCCCAACATGTTGCATCTAGTTTTGCCCAAAGACCTTCAATAAGATCTATCCCCTTAGTCAATTAATTATCTGTAGTAAACATTAGTTCTGTTCACTAAATTTTCCTGACTACCTACCTTTCTGACTACCTTCCCTGCCCTACTTTGACCAATAAAATGAGAGTGAAAGTGACTATCATTCCTGGGGGCTAAGCTCTATACCATGCTCTTTATTATTTACTTGAGTGAGGACGCTATAGAGAATGCCCCAGCTCATCCACAGTGAGAAAGAGGCATGAGCACCAAATAGACCTTTGAAGTATTTCGATAACACAGACTCTACAACGGGTCTAAGATTTTACCCTGCTTGTAAGCTAGCAAATTAGCCTGCTACAATTTCATGTACCTGTATTAACAAAACACAAGACCCCTGAGCCAGAGGATTTTATTCTCAGCAAAATCAGCAGGTGAAGCCATTCCCCCCAATTTCTAAAGTGCCAAAGGATGAGAGTCAGTTGTTTACCTGGGCATGCAGGGGGTTGCACTACAGGAGAGGAAACACAAAACTGGCAGATTAGTTTTATATGGAACTACTAGTACAGCTGTCTATCCCTTCCTCCAGAGAAAGAGATCTTATTCATTAAGGAATTCTCTTCCTAGGGAGAGGGTAAGGAGTTTCTAGGTTATTATGCTGCAGTACAAGTAAATGTGTTAGAAGAGTTTTCATCTCCAAATCTTTCTAGGATATATTATCTCCAGCTCACAAAGCATGTTTGCTTATCAAATGTTATTAGCTCAGAAGGCCTGGTCTGCATGGTAATGGAGAAATCCCTGGAACATCATCTCCCGATACTACTATGATTTGGGGGGTCATTTTGTCTAATTTTTTTTTACCTACTTAAAATAAAAATGTTTACATAATTCACACTTAAAATGTTTTTTCAAAAAACAAAACTCTATGACATGCCCTATGGATATTTATTACCTTAATTTTAATAACCTAACAAAAATATTAAGTTTATATACAAGCATCCACCTTGGCACAGAATATATCACCTAGGCAATTAGAGGTGGGCTCTTTTCCACACACATAAAAATATATATATATATATATATATATATATATATATATATA